>NC_068280.1:6084816-6405649 GCF_025860055.1 Xyrauchen texanus | reverse complement strand
CACAGGCAGTCTTTTATGAATGGTGCGAGAACATAGCCATGGCAACATTGCGGTAGCGGCTTTCTTTTCTCACGAGAGAAAGCCACTTCAGCCGCCCCGCATCATTCCTTCTTCCCACGGGATTGAGGACGACTAGGCTGGCGATGTAGGCGATTTGGGTATAATGACGGGCTCGGTTTCGCCGGGTAAATCCCCACGAACCACCTGCCCCCAGCACGCTTACTTGCTTCCGTCGGGATGAGTGCGGCCATTCTCCCTTGAGCCCCCGGAATTGGGTGACGACATCGCTGCTGCATCGGAGAGCATCAAAGCGGAGTCTGAAAGAATAGGACCGGGAAAGTCCGCCTTCCCAGACGCATTTCATAGCTTTAAGATAGCTCCAGCCGCTTCACGTCCTATGTGAGAGACATAGGGAGAGAAAATCCCATGCTAGTCATGTAACGCCTGTTACAAAACCCTGTTTGCTTTCCACTCCTTGTCGTTCGTTGAATGTTCATGTTCCCACCGTTCCTATGTTTGTTGATGCCCGGATCCTGTTGTCTTGCCTGCCCTGCCTGTCTTGTCGTGTTCATCCAGTTTCCGTGTACCATCGATGTTCTCCTGTCTTAGTTTTGTTTTGCCCATCGTGGTTTTTTCCTTTGTTCCTGTTTTCTTAGTTGTCCAATAAAAAATGCACATAGATCCAAACTCCTTGTCTGCCTTCTCCTGCTTCATCTACATTCATAACAGAATGAACGACCAAAACACGGATCTAGCGGTTCTTAAAGCGAACTGTCAGCTGCTCAGCCTGATGCAGGGAAACCATCTCGTGACTGCGAGTGCCACCGACTTCCCTGACTCCTCCCTGGTGGTGTTCTTCCGGGCGAACCTAAACAGTGCGCTCAAGGAGCGGTTGCCACCGGCAACGCGCAGCTGGACGCTCCGCGAATTCGTGGAGGAGACTCTGCTGGTCTGCGATTCGTCGCCCGGAGGAGGAGGAGAAGAAAGGCTTCCGCTCCTGTAGCCTCGACCGTCCCAGAGCCAGCGCCTGTAGCCTCGACCGTCCCAGAGCCAGTGCCTCCCGAGCCTCCCAGGGCTCCGCCTCTCAAGCCTCCCAGGGCTCCGCCTCCCGAGCCTCCCAGGGCTCCGCCTTTCGAGCCTCCCGAGCCATCCAGGGCTCCGCCTCTCGAGCCTCCCAGGGCTCCACCTCTCGAGCCTCCTATGGCTCCGCCACCAGAGCCTTCTAGGGCTCCGCCTTTAGAGCATCTTACGGCGCCACCTCCCTCGGCTCCACCTCCAGAGCCCTCTAGGCCTCCACCTCTAGAACCTCCTATGGCGCCACCTCCCTCGTCTCTGCCTCTAGAGCCTCCTATGGTGACACCTCCTTCGGCTCCACCTCCAGAACCTTCCAGACCTCCGCCTCTAGAGCCTCCTATGGCGCCACCTCCATCGGCTCCGCCTCCAGAGCCTCCCAGGTCTCCGCCTCTAGAGCCTCCCACAGCGCCTCCTCCCACGGCTCCGCCTCCCACGGTTCGAACCTGTCCTTGCCCTGTGGCTGCCTCCCAGGCCTCCTGAACCTGTCCTTGCCCTGTGGCCGCCTCCCAGGCCTCCTGAACCTGTCCCTTTCCTTTGGCCGCCTCCCAGGCCTCCTGAACCTGTCCCTGTCCTGTGGCCAGCTCCCAGGCCACCTGACCCAGTCCCCATCTTGTGCTCCCCTTGGACTGTCTGTCTGCCCCTTGTGCCCCCTTGGACTGTCTGCCTGCCCTCGGTGCCCCCTTGGACTGCCTTCTTGCCCTCTGTACCCCCTTGGACTGCCAGTCTGCCCCTTCATGCCCCTTGGACTGTCTCTTTGCCCCTTGTGCCCCCCTTGGACTGTCTGTTTGTCCCGTGTACCCTCTTTTTGTCTGCTAGCCCCCCTCCATCCCCTGGACGATTCTGTTTTTGTGTTTTTTGTTTTGTTTTAGGATCATCTGGAATCCGATCCTTTGAGGTTTCACATGTCACTGTCATGCACTACATTTCCCATAGTTCCCTGTCCTCATCACTGCCATCATTGTGTCATTGTTCGCACCTGTTTATCGTTTGTAATCATCCTGTCCTTGTGTATATAAACCCTGTTTGCTTTCCACTCCTTGTCGTTCGTTGAATGTTCTTGTTCCCACCGTTCCTATGTTTGTTGATGCCCGGATCCTGTTGTCTTGCCTGCCCTGCCTGTCTTGTCATGTTCATCCAGTTTCCATGTACCATCGATGTTCTCCTGTCTTAGTTTTGTTTTTCCCATCATGGTTTTTTCCTTTGTTCCTGTTTTCTCCGTTGTCCAATAAAAACCGCACATAGATCCAAACTCCTTGTCTGCCTTCTCCTGCTTCATCTACATTCATAATAGTAGGCCAGTGATAGGCTTATGTTCAATAATAACAATATATTGCCTTCTAAAGCCACTTTTTGTATTGTCTTATCAATGCTTTACTCGTCTGCCAAAATAATATAATTGCATTTTAATTATCTGTATTATTTTCTTCATATATGTATACTATATTAAATTATTTAAATATAACAATGTATAATTATTTAATACTTATGTATTGAATTATTGTTATTTGAGTGGCTTTCATATTCATAAATATTGCAGTTAATTCAATTAATAAATCAGAAAATCATGCAATTCATTTTTAATTGTGCTTTCCAAAGTGCAAGAAAGAATATCCAGCAATTCTGCAGCATTTAAATGTAGACTGTTTTACAGTTTGTGAAACTAAAAAGACAAAACATCCACTCAAACGCTAGTGTGCTAATCACCAAAGAGCTCACACTTGTGGCCATTACCATGTTCTAAGCCTGTAGGCAAAAACATCAGACTAAAAGGGTCCTCTAGTTAGCATAATTATTGCATAATCCCTTCCATTAAATAATCCCTTTAAAGCAAGTGGTCTTGTAAAGATTCTGTGGTGTATTACAGAAGCTTTCCGACTCACAAATGGCAGCTGGCAAGGGCAACATCAGAAGAACAGAACAGCTGATGCTCTCTCCCCATTAACTTTCAACTTATGGATAGTGTGGCACCTCTCCAAAGATATCTTGAACCCAGCAGCCCTGATTGCCAAGGTCATAACTCATGAAAACATGATGAGATCGCACTTTATATTTTAACTCCCTCCCTCTTTTTTGTTTCTTCTGATCAATTTTTCTTTTCTCGCTTTTTTATTGCGCTGTGAGAGACGTGAGCTTTCAATTAAAACCTGAACTGGTGGGTTAATTGGACATAACAGAAGCCCAATTTCATGTTACAGCAAATCAAGATGTTACTTATGCAAATTGGGAGACATCCCCCTAGGGGTCTGGGACGCCTCTTTAGATGCCAATGTCACACTCAAAGTGCACACTGTGCTCCAAGTATACTGTGTAGTGGCAAGATAGTCCTTTTTATGGAGATTATCGCTGGAAATGGATGTTCTCGGGGTGTATCTGGCAGCTTTATTTTCTCATTTCTGTCTATCATGGCTCGCGTATCAATCACGCTCCTTGAAATGATGCCCTTTTTGAACAGTGATCTTATTTTCCAAATGAAATAGCATGAGGGAATAGACAGACAATTAAAAATTATATTAATTCACTGACATCAAGTGATTAAAGTTATTGGGTGGATCTGATATCCTTAGTAATGTTATTTTTGAATGTCTCATAGCAATGTTATACAACTCTTATAAACTGTTTTTTAAAGACTTCATGCTATAGGTGAGTTTCTGTAGCTCAACTGGTTTAACAAGGCGCTAGAAACTCCAAGTTCATGGTTTTGATTTCTAGGGAACACACATACTGATGAGATATAAACATTGAATGCAGTTGCTTTGCATTAAAGCATCTTCCAAATGCACAAAATGTAAATATAAACATGTTTAAAAATCAGAGGGTTGGTGGTTTTGCTACTTTAAAGCCTAATGTCTTGCTGAGATGTTACAATCACTTTGATGAATAATTTAGAATGGAAAGAGCATATCAGTGAGTAGTTTTCATCCAACTTATCAAAACAATCTTTATTTGGTTGTGTCCTCTGTAGAAAGCAATTAGTTCTTTCCCATTTGTTATTAGAAGCTGAATGCTTTCAACAATCACCCATTGAAAGGTATATTAATGGTGTATTGGTTCTTAAGATATCAGCATGGCTGGAATGCAGGTTGCATGCTGAGTCGTTTCAAAGGCGATACAAAGACAATAATACAGTTTTTTTCTCTCCATTTAATATGATGTATGTTCAAACACACAATATAATCATGCAATGAGTGCCAACACTACATAAAACATAACAAAAACATGATATAAAAATGTACTGTACTTACGCTTTTATGAACTCAAATAATTTTGTCAAAATACCAGTATTTTGGTACCAAGTTGCTACAAAAATAAAAGAGATGTCACGATACCAGTGTTTCTGCAGTACCGGTAGTACCGGCACTGACTCAATCCGATACCTACATGCTGTCTGACTGACACACGAATACTTTTAAATGCTTACACACGCATTTGACATATATGGGAAAAATGTATGCACAATAATCTAAATAAAATCATGACAGTGTGATTATTAAACTGCAAACAGCTGCAATCTTAGTCTGAATGAGCTTTGTGCTTAATATAAATGTGTGAAGCAGAGCGCTCATACACTGGAAACTCCACAGACATTGAGTATCATTTACACTGTATGAGATGACAAAGCAGAGCACTAATCCACTGCGACGCACGCAGCACATGTACACTATATAATTATATAATTAAATCGCAGCATATGTGCTTTAACGATTACCATGTAGAGAACTATTTATCTGTCAGAAGAAGGGAAACTTCTGCAAAACCATTCATCAAAAATAAAAGCTCACGTCAAAATAAAAGCACAATTCCATGTAAAAGGTAGATGCGTGAAATTCAATAAATTGCAACAGAAATGTATTACAACTTTCAGGGATATACCGCCCATATAAGCAAGGTAAGCAGTGCTTACCTAACAGAAGGGTGAAAATAAAAATGACACTATGAAATATTTAAATGTACTTGTTAATATAAACTACTGTTTCAGTTCAAATTCTCAGTTGAGCAGCATTCATGTATTTGCTTTGGTGCAACCCTAAGGTATAAGCACTTTATATCATGCTTTCTCTGATTCAAAGCATTGTTTACCGCCCTTTCATTTAACATTGTAAGTTCATTTAAAAATGAATCACGCTCACTACTACAAATGGCCAAGGTAAGCATGCTTACCAAAATGAGTAAACCAGCCAGAAGCTCCTTCCTTCAGTCACGCTATCTGAAAAAAACATTTTTGGTCAACATGTTCAAGTTCACGTAACTAATGCGTTAGTAAGCAGAAAGTGTATATCTGCAGAGTAAGCATCGACAACCTATTCGGATTTGGAGAAAAAGAGAAAGAAAGGCTTTCGAAACTTTCACAACAAAATGACGGTGGGGTGCATTCGCAATGAAAGATGCATGGATTTTGTGTTCAAGTAAAGGTAAGTTAATATATTTATTAAAATATGTTGTAGATGCTAGGCCATTGTTTCTGGTTAGTCTGAAGGTATGAAGTGGTGATCTGGCAATCACTTCCTTCTTGTCTTGCCTTCATGTCTGTTTTATAGTCCTAACATTAAGGCACAGTGCCTGTTTATATTATAATATAATGTGTATGTTGTAATATTAAGGAATGTAGACTGGGGGGCCTGGGTAGCTCAGCGAGTATTGACGCTGACTACCACCCCTGGAGTCACGAGTTGATTCCAGAGTGTGCTGAGTGACTCAAACCAGGTCTCTTAAGCAACCAAATTGGCCCTGTTGCTAGGGAGGGTAGAGTCACATGGAGTAACCTCCTCTTGGTCGTGATTAGTGGTTCTCACTCTCAGTGGGCCATGTGATAAGATGCACAGATTGACTGTCTCAAAAGCAGAGGCAACTGAGACTTGTCCTCCACCACCCTGATTGAGGTGAATAACTACGTCACCACGAGGTCCTACTAAGTAGTGGGAATTGGGCATTCCTAATTGAATAAAAGGTGATATTAATAAAAAGAAAAAGTTATGTAGACTGCTGTGTCTATGTTACATTCAGGATAGGGAGGGTTACTTTTTAAAGGTATTCCACTACAGATTACAGAATACATGCTGTAAAATGTAATTTGTAATGTATTTTGTTAGATTGCTCAAGATCAGTAATGTATTCTAAATACTTTGGATTACTTCTTCAGCACTGGTAGATTTTTTCACTTGTTTTAACTATAATAACTCTGCCAGTACAGCAAGACCAAATACACATGTTAAAAATACATTCTCTGAAAAACCTTAATATCTTATGCAGTAAAGTATCTAATAATATCTTAAAAATCCTTAAAATATGATCAATTAGTTTATCTTGTTTTAGAAAGGATTTTAGAAGGATTTTTAGATATTTTTACAAGAAAACAATACAGAAATTATTATCAAGAATACGATTTTTGCCCTAATATCAAAGGTCTTACTAGAAAAAAGAAATTATGATCCAACGTGAATTTTCTTGATAAAACAATATGATCGTGTCTGGTAACATGTGCATGTAAAATGGTTAGAAATAGCATTTTAGCTTAGCGTAAAGCTGACAATTTACACAAAATGTATTTCTATTTCTTCTGCTCCAAACTTACTTCAAACGTACTTCTCTGTCTGCTCGGATGAATGTAACACATCATAAGAAAGTGTTTCACCGCTGTTCAAATGCATTATGGATCACATCATTTATATGTATAAATGTTTTCCATCAGAAAGGACTAAATATTAAATAAAACAAATGTACTCTCTTCCGTAATCAAAATACTTTTTGAATGTAACTGTATTCAAATGACCAATTATTTAATTTGTAACTGTAGTGGAATACAATTACTTATATTTTAAATACATAATCCTGATAAATGTATTCCATTAATCCCCATCCCTGGTTACATTTGCCTTGTGCATTCAGGTTAAGATTGTTGCCTTTAGTGGTCAGATTAGTTAATTGCTGCTGTCCATTCCAGTGGTGCTGAACTGTGGGAACACAGATGTGTGAGGCCCATGATGTTGAAACTAGTAACTGGCGATCCTTTCTTGCTCTTCTGGCACTATGGTTCATTGTATGATTTAATGGACATAAACATGCTCGGTTCAATATATGATATCTTTAATTTGTGTGATATGAGCAATATTACTGTACTGAATTTAAAACAATATGGTCATAAAGTTTGCCAATGTGACAATTGTTTTCATTGACTGGTGGGTTCTAAGGCAACAATTTACATCAACAACATTTCCGCAATTTACACTCACCCGCATTGTATGTGTTTTGGGCACAGTGTTTTTTAATGTGTATTAAAAATCTTTGATGCTTGCCCAGTATCAAAGCCCTTGGCACATGACTGCAACTGTATGCTAAAATTTAGTATTCACTGTAGTATAAGTAATAATAATAATAAAGCAATATTAGACAAGCAAGAGAACTGTTGCACTGAATAAAAGTTGGTTAATATGTAATGGTATGTTGAAAAGTAATTTTTCTATTTTTTCTATTTATAAGTAACATGTTTCATATCAACAAATCATAAACGCACATAACATAGCCTACAGTACTGATTGTGAATATTGTTAGTAAGCCTCAAACAAAACACATTCCACAATATGATGCCAATAACATGGAAAACTCTGGCAAATCTTGTTATCCTCCAAAAGCACTCATTAGTATAAACCCAGAACCTCTTAAGCACAACAAAGTAAAACATCTGCATCCTGCCTGCATCCCATTTGTGGTAAATGGAAGACTGAAAATCATATAGGTTTTCAACTACTTGAGTTACAGAATTGTCATTTTTGTGTGAACTAACCCTTTAAATTCCTAATCCATATAAGAAAAACAAAATGTTTTCCAAAAGCACGCTGCCAAGCTGTTGATCCAATTTCTGGCCATGTCACTAACTAAACATGTAATCCTGCATAGACGCCAACCAATTAAACCCAAGGGGGAAAAAGAAAACTAGAAATTATACTCAAGACAAAGGACTGAATGATTACACTGTAATGAATTCCAAGCCATTTCTAGCCAAACGCTAGATTAATGTTCCATATCAAAGGTTCACAGAGGAAGCTGGAATGGTTGTTCAGTAGATGAGGAAAAATTACAGGAGCTCTTTACTCTCTGAAAGCTCTGTTTGTGCTGGTATCCCAAGGGAAATCCTGACCAGCCAACCATATGTCTGTGATAACAAAGGAGAAGAATTCCTCTATGCCTCTCTTTCTTTATCTCTTCTTTGCTTACCTTCTCTCTCTCCTGTTGTTCTCACCTTGACACCTGTACTGTTGGGCTGTTCCTGAAGAAGAACTTGGGAGTTGAAACACTTAAGGGGAGCTGTCAACACCAGACCCCAGGAACAGGGCTTGAAATGTGGCAGTCTGGTCTCCACATGAAAGCACACCTGGAGCACGTCCAGTTCTGAGCATCATTAGTGATTCAAACAGATCTAAGAGCAGCTTGTGACCAACTATTACCACACATTTTACAGAACTGATCTCAAGTCTGAATCATACACCTCAAAGGGTTGTTACTTCTGCTTGGAGTGCACTCCAACCACCAGCTGTTCCTGGGGTGCTACAAGAGGAAATGAGAAGAGAGACATTTGTGAGACGGACCAAAGGCCATCTACCTGTGGAGTTGTGTAACTCTCGATCAGCATAATGCTGCCGCCTAAAATAGCCCACTCTGACATTCATGTGAGGAGAAATTTTAGGGAAGAATAAGTAAAAAAACTCTATAGCTGTATAATATCTGACATCAAAAACCTGTAAGATGAACACATACTGTATCCGTCTACATTTAAAGACTAATGAGCACACCAATAGGCTAATAACTATTTTATTTTGAGATTTTGCTTATAACATTGTTTCCAATGATTCCAATTTTTAAAACGAGAAGCAAGTTTATTTTTGGACATTTGGATAATTTCAGTCCAATGGTCAAATTCAGACTGTTTTGTGATCCTGTCACACTGTAAAAGAAATAGACAGACTTAAAGAGAAAGAGCTTTTTGCACAGTAGCCAAAAAAAGGCCCATTTAATTCTAAGGATCAGAGAAATGGTGGGAAAGTTCATGAAAGAAACTAAATTACTAACTAAACTACAATATTTTGAAATAAATAAATAAAAAAAAATAACAATATAATTTGACCTCAAGGTAAAATTATTATCAGTTAGGAACAAGTAAATTTTGCTATGGGACTTGTGTTGAGTTTATTCCCATCTCTGGTGTTCCAAAGTTCAAACTATGAAATTGTGACAGCAGATTATCTCGCCCACTCTGTCTGTCAAATCAAACGCTTTTATATTAGTTTGAATAAAGGCCTGAGGATAGACAGTTTTAGATACTTTCAAACGAGATGTTTTCAGTAAGTCTTGAGACAAAGAAAAAAAAACAATTCCTACATATCAAAAAATGTAATGTACTACTCATTCTTTCTTGGAATCTTGTTCTTTATAAAATGTGTTTTTTTATTTTTCTTGATAACATCATAGAAATGTTTCAGTTCACTAAACCCAGGTAAAAGCTTACTATAATCTAAAACAAAAACAAAACATTTAAATCTTTTGTCATAAATGTCATTAAGACATGTAATATCTTTGAACAGCAGTGTGAAGGTGAGTATTTTAGACTGATAGCCTGTTTTATAGTTTTATTCTCTAATGACATTCCTTCAGTTCAGAAGGTTGCTCAGTTCCAAAACCTGGTGAGCTGCTTCCATAGGCAGCATTTTAAGGGATCATAGACTCACTCCAATGCAAAAAGTAGATAGCATAATTAAGATGCCTCCTAAAATACCTAGTTTTGGCAAAATTAATGGCATCATCACGTATATCCTTCATGGAGAATGCAATCTTAGAATGCATTGGGTGCATCCCAAACCACACACTTCTGCACTATTATACAGCATTTTGTAGTGTGAGTAGTGCGAGTAGTATTTTTACACTCAAAATGCAATGAAAAGAAGTGTATTATAAGTTCCTGGATGATACACTTTTTCAACCGCCAAAACTGAGTGTGCAATGTTGGACACTTTATGCACTCATCGCACACAGCTTCACGTACATAATGGTACATAAAATGATTATATACAAGTATTGAACTGAGGTTGGCTAATGCGCTAAAGCTAACAGCATGATCGAGATGGGGCGTCAAGAAAGTTAACCTTGTCGGCGTCTCTCATCTATGCAAGGTTGAGCCACAGGCGGCGCTCCTGGGCCACCATAGTGGACATCGCCTGCCCGTGATTCCGCGGCATTACCTTCGTTGCCCGTAGGGTGAGGTTGGTCGCCGAGCGCAGCTCCTGCATCACTCCCTGGTCAGGACTACCCTCGTGCAGCTCTTTCAGTGCCTTGGCCTGGTGGACTGGCAGGAGGGCCATGGCATGCATGTGGAGGTGTTCTGTCCGGCAGCACTGTAAGCCTTGGCTGTCAGGGACGACGTGAACTTACAGGCCTTGGATGGGAGCCTAGGACAATTCTGCCAGGTAGTGGCATTTTGTGGGCACAGGTGCACCGCAATTGCCTGCTCCATCTGAGGAATCACTGTGTACCCCCTTGTCGCCCTGCCATTGAGGGTAGTGAGAGCAGAGGAACTCACAAAATGTGCCCAACAAGATTTCTTGAGCTCCTCATGTACCTCCAGGAAGAAAGGTACTGGGGCAGAGCGCGGCTGTGTGCGGCACTCTGAGCCCAGGAACCAATCATCCATCAGCGTACGCTCAGGGCAGGGTGGAGGGTTCCACTCCAGCACGATGCTCGCGGTAGCCCGGGCAAGCATGGCCGTCAGTTCTGCATCTTTTCTCAAATATCAGAGGTGATTGGGGCTCCCAAGTTCGACCCCTAGTGTGACTACATCGACACAACGTCGAGTGAGTGACAGATAGGGAACAAAGAATCATGTTGTTAGCTTAGCATAATGCTAACAGCAAACTCTTCTGAAATAAAGTTGAGTGTCCCGTGCTATTCACATGAGGTGTGCTATTTATAAGACGCATGAAGTTGCTGCCTAAGGAGAGCATTCCAAATCAGTAACTTATAAACAGGGTTGGGAGGGTTACTTTTGAAATATATTCCACTATGGATTACAGAATGCATGCTGTAAAATATGATTTGTAACATATTCCATTAGATTACTCAAGGGTAGTAACATATTCTAAATACTTTGGGTTTCTTCTTCAGCTATGGTAGATTTTTTCACTTGTTACTCCCCAACCCTGCTTTTAAGGCACTATTTCAGTTAGGATGCTGCCATGGAAGGCAGCAAGGAAGCTCACTATATTTTGGTACGGAGCCCGAGTTTCACTCTGCCACCTTACTACGTTATTCTGAAGAAAATTATTGCTCTAGATTCTCACAAAGAAGGGGCATTACCCATCAGCCTTTGTGTATTTTAATGTCAACATCCTTCCAAAATAAAAGACTTAAATGCATCAAGATGAGGGAATGCATTCTTCAGCCTTTGCTCTCTTGGGCTCATCAGCTCTCAAGATAAGACAAGGATACAGACTCAAAGACTGATGTCAAAGTACCTGAAAGTAGTGAGTCGTCAGCTATACATGCATGGAAAAAAGGGGCCAAAGGGGCTTAAAGAAATCATGCAGAGCCCGCTTTGCTATCAGCATCAAGATCAAAGTCATTGTATGCCACCTTGTACATATGCTACAAGCTCTTGCCTGAGAGACAGAGAGTTGCCGTGCATATGGGATAGACTTGAGTTTTTAAACTGTGCTACGGTGCCTTCGTCTTGTAGTATCATGGCTACAGAGTTTATGTGAGTGAAGTTGACTGTTTACTTATTCATAGTAGCCTTACTATCCTGCTATACTACTAGATGTAAGACACAATTGATTGTAAACACTCATTTAAGCCCTCCTTTTAATAAAAATAAATATGATTATTTATACAGAAATGTGTCTGTTAGGTGGATGAATCTCACATAACCTGTCAAGAACATGTCCAGGTCACATTAAACTCCAAAATCGACATTATTTCCATTACAATTAAGCACATTTGTCATAAAAGTAATGCATTGAATGGTAAATGGTCTGCACTTATATAACACCTTTTATTAACTTTAGAGGTTACCAAAGCGCTTTACACTGTGTCTCATTCACCCATTCACATACATACACCAATGGCAACAACTTGGGGTTCAGTGTCTTGCCCAATGACAGTTTGGCATGTGGAGTCATGTGGGCCAGGAATCGAACCGCCAACCCTGCGTTTAGTGGCCGACCCGCTTTACCACCTGAGCCACAGCTACTACATAGTACTACTACGTAGTATAATACTACATTAGAAAATTGTTGTAATAAAATTATACTTGATTTCTATTTTTTTTTTCAGCCTCGTTTTATAGTTATTTATTTAAATAGAAATGTGTGTAGTATTTGGGTGACTCAGATAAAACCTGTCAAGAACATGTCCTGCTCATGTTTCACCTATATTTTGTACATGTAAAACATTATTTATTTATTTACATATTGCAGTAGAAAATTATGGACGGGACGGGAGGTTTTTGTTTTCTGAAATAGTTTTGAGTGCTCTCCCAAAATGTTGTGTTCCCTCGCAATAAGTTTTGTGTTCCCTCGCAATAAGTTTCGCATACCTTCCCAATAGTTTTGCATTCCCTCACAATAAATTTACCATAGATTAAGTACAGTAACCATATTTTAACCATGATATTCATTGTGAAACCATAGTGATAATACAAGAAAAAAATAAACATAATTTTGTGGTTATTATTGTTTTGCTTTACAAATACCATAGTTTAATTGAGGTAACTGTAGTAAAACCATGGCTTTACAATATGTAACCATGACAGTTGCTTGTTCCTTGGTTTCTTTTCTTTTTTTCTTTTTTTTTGCCAGAAATCATGGTTTTACTATGGTTATACTGTAGTAACTGTGCTTGTAGTAACTGTGGCATAAACCATGGGTTTAGTAATATTGTAGACTGTAGTAACCAGTTTTTGGGGGAAATCATAGTTTTACTATTATCATTTTGTAGTAACCATGACCGTGGTAGGCTAACCATTTTTTTTATGAGTAACCATGGTTACTATATTTTGTTTACATAATAACAACAAAAATTAGATTTTTGTAATGTAAATCCATGGTAAATTGAATGCAGTGGAACGGAAAACTTATTTATTGATTTATCAATGGGTGTGAGCTGGACATGTTCAGGACAGGTTTTGTGAGATTCACTCCCATACAGACATATTTCTGTGTAAATATATGAACAAGAAAACTGAAATAATGAGTGTTTACAATCAATTTTGTCATAGAATTTACTATTAGAAAAGTGTTGCTATTGCATAATTCTACTATGAATAAGTAAACAGTGAACATCAATTAGATCAATTCTGACTGATGGTTCTGTGAGATTCACCCAGGTAGGAGAACAAAGATTTCTACTCTGTCTAGCTTTGATAAAAGAAAGTAAAACATTAAATACACAATGTTAGCACTTCCTCTGCTCGTTATTGTCAGCTGTCTTTGCTTAATTAATGATTCTTACATTTCTGCAAATAGATGTAGACAATCCAGGTGCAAAGCAATCCTGTCTCAGTTGCTCAACACTGAGTTCATTTCTGAAAAAAAAAGCAAAAAAACAAAACACAAACTGGCTTTGCCTTTCTGTAGAGACTAATTATTTTCTGTCTTCTCGGATGCATTTCTCTATTTCTAACATGAGAGATTTATGGATGGGAGGGGGAACAGAGAAGATGGTATTTCTCAATCTTTTCATGTCTTCCACTGTGCTCTCATCCTCTCATGCCAGTCTAATTTAGTCGACATCTTTGGTTATTTATATGCTTTTATGCTTCACTCTCTTTAGACTGTCACATCTGCAAGATGTAACAAATGTGTCAGTCTTGGTGAATGCATTAAAACTTGAGAGTTTGAGATGTGCGCTGTCAATGTTAACCTGGATGTTATTTGTTTATTTCAATTGTGTGAAACTAACATTGCTAGTGGAGGCGTTTACTATATGGCCACAAAGTAACAAATGAATCTGTGCTCCTGCTAATGAAGTTGCAACATGATTTCAGTATTTGTAGATAAAGTGCAGTTTTAGTACATATGCATTTTCGTTTGTTTTGATAGATACATAAACGTACCATATCCACGAATGGGCAGCTTCTATAACATAAACCCATTTAAGTAAGATGACATGCATTAAGAGGAAATGCTCTTATTTGTGAAAATACAGCCGTTTAAGAATGATAATAATAATAATAATTATAATTAAACAATTTTCTTTTAAATAGCAGGATAGTTTTCCAACAGCTTATTTAGGCAACATCATGTACACTTTTGTTTGGCTCATAAATGCAAGACTATTGCATTGCATTTCAGCTCTCTAACATCAAGCTAAATTTAAAATCTCCAAAATGAAGTGAAGTTTCAGAGCCGGAGTGTAAGTCAGACATCTGAGACAGAGACTAATTTGCACTGCAATCTCCGCAGCCTCCATACTCATGATTGATAATGTTTTATTAATGCTAAGATATCCTCCGCTGAGGATCTAAACAAATTGTAGCAATTTAGTCAATACCATGCATAGAATCAATCATAGACCGCTCTAAATGATCATGCATCACTGCCAACATCCCCGCCTCTCAGGCCTAGTGGAGCCTGCAGCTTTCATTGTATCTAAAATACAAAACAAGTTCCTGTTTTTCTCACCTCAGTTTCACTCTCTACAAAAACTTCTCTGTCTTCATGTTGCACTGATTACTGTTCCCTGACAGTGTTTTGATTTAGATGGCTTAATTTCACTCCATCTGTTTCAGAAGAGCCAGAGGAAGTAGAAAAGGTGTAGAGCTTGTTTTTTTGCTGGTGGTTTCTTAAAGGGGCACTCAGTACTTTTAAATTTTTAAACAGAAATAAATGGTAGTTTTTAAAAGTAGTTGAAAAGAGTGACCAAAGCTAGAGGCCATGGCTTTTATAGCCTCTTTGCTAACGTATCTGACTTCCATTTCAGGGATCATCTGTTCAAATCCCGCTCTGGGCGGGTTGAGTAGGACCAGTGACACTGGTGCCATGACCCGGATGCGAGTGAGGTTTAGGGGGTTGAGAGTAATGGTAGCCAGCTGGTACATGATAGCTTTTCAGTGTGTAAAGCTCACACTCCTAGCCTTATATGACACACTAGTGACTAAGCCTAGAGGACATGGCTTTTATAGTCTCCTTGCTAGAACGTTGGACTCCCATCCCAGGGATCGCCGGTTCGAATCCCGCTCTGGGCGGGTCGAGAAAGACCAGTGACACTGGTGCCATGACCTGGATGGAAGTGAGTTTTAGGGAGTTGAGTTTAATGGTAGCCAGCTGGTACATGATAGCTGTGCAATGTGTAAACCTCACACTCCTGTCCTTATATGACACACTAGTGACTAAGCCTAGAGGACATGGCTTTTATAGTCTCCTTGCTAGAACGTCGGACTCCCATCCCAGGGATCGCCAGTTCGAATCCCGCTCTGGGCGGGTCAAGTAAGACCGGTGACACTGGTGCCGACCCGGATGGGAGTGAGTTTTAGGGAGTTGAGTTTAATGGTAGCCATCTGGTACATGATAGCTGTGCAATGTGTAAACCTCACACTCCTGTCCTTATATGACACACTAGTGACTAAGCCTAGAGGACATGGCTTTTATAGTCTCCTTGCTAGAACGTCAGACTCCCATCCCAGGGATCGCCAGTTCGAATCCTGCTCTGGGCGGGTCAAGTAAGACCGGTGACACTGGTGCCATGACCCGGATGGGAGTGAGGTTTAGGGAGTTGAGTGTAATGGTAGCCAGCTGGTACATGATAGCTGTGCAATGTGTAAACCTCACACTCCTGTCCTTATATGACACATTAGTGACTAAGCCTAGAGGACATGTCTTTTATAGTCTCCTTGCTAGAACGTCGGACTCCCATCCCATCGCCGGTTCGAATCCCGCTCTGGGCGGGTCGAGTAGGACTGGTGACACATGTTCACATACATATTATACATCTTATTTCTTACTCGAGTTGGTACTGTTGTTTCAGTGTTTGACTTGATTTACATAGGTATTAGATGAAGAAACAACATGGAAGTAAACTATAGCAAGTGTAACTGTGTCATTTGGTTGTGATACTGAAATCATGTTGTGCATCTATTTAGACTCATTAAGTGCCTGAGAAAATACTTATGTATAGCTTATGTATATATTATGTGATATGTGTAGCTCAATATGGTTTTGACAGCCAGTTGCGTCTCATGAAATTTCAGTGTGAAAGTAATGAATCCTGTTCTAGATTTGTTGCATTTTATTCTTTGATGTATGAAAAATAAAACGTAAACATATATTTGATTCTATTATTTTCTAATAGTCTTGAAAATATTTTGAAAAGTTGACACATTTTGTAGATTTGTGATCTAAATATGCAAGAGTGAAGAAATTCCCATATATTTAAAAGTTAATTGACAGAATTTGTGGCCTTATGTTGATTACCACAAAGAAAAGAAAAAAAAAACTTTCTACATGTCCCTCCTTTTCATCCAAAATCAAACAAAAATGGTTACAGTGAGGCACTTATAATGGAACTAAATGGGGGACCTTATAATTATATAAAAGCACTTACATTAATTCTTCTTTTAAAACTTTAGACTTTTTGGCAAATCAATGTTTTATCTAAACCATTATGCCATTAAATCCATGACTACGTAAAAGCTTGCTAACGAGAAGGGAGCTGACAGGTGTTCTTACCGTGTTTTCACTTTAATTGCTGGTGAAATGTGGAGCATGCGAAGGTGTTGTTATTTATGACACAGAATTCAACTGAATTATCTTGTTTGGCTTGTGAAGACTTGGAAGGAATAAAAGGAACATCAGCGTTCGAGAAGAATTGTTGCTGAGCTTTTGTCCTCAATGCTCCTCTCCACTTTTATAAGTGCAACGTTATTCGTGTTTCACAAAGACAAAATGATGACAAGAATCTAATGCATTTTGTAACTGAAAAAAAAAAAAGAAAATAGAGGCATGATCTGAAGAGATGCTCACACATATCATAGCTTAAGCGCCATAAAAACAAATAAAAAAACAACACCTGCCGTTTCAATCAAAAAATCGTAATACTTACAAAGGTCACGGGAATCTTATTTTTGTGTGGAATCCGATGGCAAATGTACACACGGCCACTGTAATTCTATTCCACATTTCTTATCTCAGACAAGAAGCTAAATGTACATTTCTAACATTTCTTACAGTTCCATTTGAGACTGATCAAAGAGCATTCTGAACCTCTTTCAACAAGTGTACTATTGCGGGAATTCTTGGCAGATGTGGAAAAAGTGTCCCTCTTTGTCATATATGCCTTATTTACAGCTGACAGATCATATCTGTATGTCCTGATGCAAACCTGAAGCCACCTCTAAAGGAGAACTGTAAGTGATTGCAGCTCACAGAGGAGCAGAAAAGTCACAAACAGATAAACTATATATAATTGATTTAGTGTTTTTCCAAGTAATTAAACATCAAAGTATGTTCAGTCTGCATGAAATAATTAAAACTGGAAATAGAATAAAATCAGAAAGGACAACAAAAACATCTGGAGTAAACCGTTAGACAAAAATGAATAGATAAATTCATAAAAAATAGAGAAAGCAATTGTGATTAATCCTTGTACATTAAAGCAAACATTAAAGAACTTGCAAGAAATTGGTAAGTCAACATTATTTAAATATGTACATATTAATATACAGTATGTAAATACACTCATCTAATCAGCCAATTGTGTGGCAGTAGTGTAATGTATAAAATCATCCAGATACGGGTCAGGAGCTTCAGTTAATGTTAACATCAACCATCAGAATGGGGAAAAATGTGATCTCAGTGATTTAGACAGTGGCATGATTGTTGGTGCCAGACGGGCTGGTTTGAGTATTTCTGTAACTGCTGATCTCCTGGGATTTTCACACACAACAGTCTCCAGAGTGTATAGAGAATGGTGCGAAAAAACAAAAAACAACCAGTAAGTGGCAGTTCTGTGGACGAAATGCCTAGTTGATGACAGAGGTCAACGGAGAATGGCCAGACTGATTCGAGCTAACAGAAAGACTACTGTAAAGAATAAATGCACACCTCTTAGAGAATCGAGATCTTTGCAGATATGATGTGTTGGTTATTTTCCAGATTAATTACTCATATTTTCGCTCTATGTGAGTTTTTGGCAAAAATACACAAACACCTCTACAAGGAGCTGATCCTTCTTGTTTGAACGAGTCTTGTGACAGCACATGCACTTGCCTGCTTTTGTCTTTCAGCATCTATGAATGTTAAGATGAGCGGAAGAAGAAACAGTTCCAATCCTGCACAAGTATTTGCTAATATAGCCTAATCCATTGTATTTCACTTTCTTATAAGCTTATGATTATTGTTCGTGATAACCAAATAATAATACCCATCCATCCATCCATCCATCCATCGTCAACCGCTTAATCCTGTGTACAGGGTCGTGGGGGGCTGGAGCCTATCCCAGCTAACATTGGGCGAAAGGCGGGGGACACCCTGGACAGGTCGCCAGTCATAATAATACCCCTAGTTCAAAAAATAAATACATTATTTAGAATCAATATTTTTGTGTGAGGATCGATATTTTCAATACAACATCAGTATTGGAAGTATCGACTCTTTTAGGATCGATCTGCCCATCGCTATTTCAAAATAAAAGTCATCAAAAGTCATCACCTTTGTGGGGGCCCAACCAGGCACGTCAGGGCCCAAGACGGCCACCTGTTTCGCATGTAGGATGAGACGGTCCTGCATTTTTCAACTGAATTTGCCAAGATGTATTATAAGGGCTTGTTTAAGTACACGTCAATATCAGGGTTTCCGTTGTCCGGTAATTACCGGACATTGGCCGGTAAAAAAATTAAATGTTCGACAAAATTAAATCTCTCCGGTCAAATTGTCCGATTAAAATTGCCTAATAATCCCGTCCCCCTAACACAATCTGAATTTGAGAATAAGCCTAAAATGTATAAAGCAAAAATACACCGATCTCTTGCTATGTTATAAAGGAACAGGCTCTATCGTTTGAAAGTTATGAAACAACATCGCATGCTGCATTTCAAATAAAGCGCACGCCTAAAACGGCTGCAATATCTAAACAACGAACGATTGAGTGAGACGTTTCAAATATGGCCAGGCCCAGGCAGACTAGCTTTAAAAGCTTTTTTCAGAGGCCAGACGATGGTGAATCAGGAACATCTCATTATAGATAGATCAGTGCTTCTAATCCGCGCATTCGTGCAGTTTTTTTTCTCTATCATCAAAACTGAATAGCCTATGTTCATCAGTGCATGGTTACATATCAAGCAAGGACACGTTTGTGTGCATTTTATTTAGTGATTTCACCGGAATTAATAGAGAGTCTCCGCAACGGCGATAGATTGAAACGCGCGTCCTAGTGAAGATTGCGCAACTCGCGCAGCGCGTCGTCCATGCAACTGATAGCAGCGGACACGAGCGCTCAGCTTGATTTCAAAAACAACAGATTTTAGCGCTAGATCTCTGTGGAGCGGAGGGGGGCGGGGCCGGTCGGAATATCGCGCGCCCGGTCCCCAATCAGCCTGATGAGGCGCGCGAGGGATAAGGGCGGCCGGTGACGATTGTTCGAGAGAGAGAGAATTACGGACATGTCCGTCATGTGTGTTTGTTTATGTGTTTTTGAGTTTAAGTTTCTCATTAAAATATAATTTATGTTGACAAGCCGGTTCTCGCCTCCTCCTTGCCCATCCTTCAACTGTGTTACAATCTCTTATTTAATAACGGACTAAATGAATGATCTGCTAGTTAACTGGAGATGTTTTATTTATTTGTATTAGGTACATCCGTGCCTCAATGTTTCAAAAAGTGAATGTGTGTGAAACCACAGTAAAAAACAATTGGCGTTGATTGACGCCAATCGGACGTTCATGGGTTTTTTTCGTCTATTTGAAAGTTAAGCTAATAATAATATGTTGCATTCTATACGGCCTGATTGTGTCATTTTTTAAGTTACATAGACTGCCTCCAGTTTTCCTCAACTTGACTAATTAAGAGGCGATATATTTGACCGGCATATCATCAAAATGTCCGTAAAACGAAACCTCTGCCGGTCACTTTGACCGGCACCATTTTTTTCTAGCGGAAACTCTGGTCAATATACACCTTTGTCAGACGCATGTTTTTGGATTTTCACGCTTGCGTCACATCATAAAAGTAAAATTTTTATTTATATATATTTGTTTTTTGATTTTTTTGCGTCTTTAAAATATAACAGGAAGTCAAAGTCAACTTTATTGTCATTTTATTCACATTGCATGGCAATGGGTAAAACCACAGACAGTTCCTTCCGGGAACAACAGTGCAACATGTAGTAGAACTAAGTAGGAAATGGGTAAAAAAGACTGAAGTTTCTGGAAGTGCAAAGAAAAAAAACCTGGATACTACATTAATTGCATTCATTTATAACATGTTAAACTGTCACAATAATCATTAATTCATTAATGGCAGTGATATATGACAGTTTGGGATAATCGCTGTGTTTAAGTACGTACGCACTTGCATTTAAAATGTCAGTTTGATCACGTGAATATTTATGGTATTGTCTTTTTTTTTTTTTTTGCTGCTTAAGTATTTACTTGCCCTAATGTCAATTGCCCCTAATTATTAATGAGGTTGCATCGTGTTGTATTTGGCAAAAAAAAAACAAAAAAAAAAACATATTGTGACATCAGTTAACTTGTTAATAAGTAATGTGTCCCAGAAAATACTCTAGGATGAAGAGAGAAAATCGCTGTTGTCTCCTAACGAGCACCAATGGCCCAGTTCCATTCTATAATAGGCCTCATCCAAATGAGTGGAATTGATTAATAGAGAAATACTCATTAATGAATGCAAGGATGAAACACTAATCTGCATACAGCATCAGTAAAGCAAACGAGGGTGGCCTCACTGGAGATACACCTCCTAGCAATTTCCAGCTTAGCGGCAGAAGCTGCAAGCAGTCCCAGTGGGACCTTTGATTTCTAGATGGAGAGACAAACTTTATTTTGTGAATTATACAGGGCTGCAGAGAAAAGGCCTGTCCCCAAAGCAGATGGCTGTGTTTGCCATAATCGGAGCACTAAACATGGGATAGTACAAACTTTAATGAGTTTTATGTCAACTTCTCCCTCCTCTTCTTGTGGCACCTTCTCTTTGCTCTAAGGATGTTCTAGGCAACAAACACCATTTGGAACGGTTCTGGTCAGAATCCCTGAAGTCATTACACTGACTGGATTCTTCTTTTCATGTGAGTGCTCATGATTATATATATATATATATCAGTGGGGATTTCTTTAAGACTGCAAGGGAAGCTCAGCTTCCCCTATAATGTCAAAAAATAATGGTCAAATATGTACTATTGTGTAAACAATTTATTGAATAAAAATGCGTTAGAACACGTTCATCTCGAAGACGAGTTCGTTCAGAATCAGCTACATTACATATAGCAGGTCGGCTGACTCGATTTACTTCTCATACATTCCCGTAGCGTCAGTGCATTTCCCTGTTGAAGCCGAGCGTCCATTGACTTCAATGGGGCTGCTCTGAACAGTTTTTTTCAGTGCTCCGAAAATAGACGGTCATTGGATAAATGCTGCGATTATGTCCCGCCCACGGACGCTCAGCGTCTCTGGGGGTGAATGAGGAGTGGGCTGGCCCGGACTCTGGGCTTCCGCGTGATGATTGGAGGATCTGTCGAAAGACTGCATCTCCTTTTGATTGACAGCGAATCTGTACTATAAGAAGTCACTGAAGCTATTTCGCGCTCAGTCCCATCGCGGATTTCTCAAGTGTAGTCAAAAGACAAACTGCTGCAACCTATTTCTTTATATTTGTTTGGCGAAATTGCTAGTCAATTTGCATAATACATTTCACACAATTATACACCACATTCCTTGTTTCAGTTTTACCAAGTTTAATATATTTTGTTTTAGAGCGTTCGTTCGTTCGTTCATTCATTCATTCATACAGTAGGCTAGGCTAGCGTAGTACGGGTGAAACTGCGCACGATGGCAGACGGTGCTAATATTGTCGACCTGATTTTGGCGAAGCCATTTGAAAGTCTTCCTTACGAGGAAAAAATTAGAATTAAACAGCAGGGCAGATCAACACCTAAGATTGATTTAGTGCAAAAAATAGGGTAAATAAGTTTATAATGTAGGCCGAAAATGAGCTTCCCCTCTTTGAACGACCAGCAGCCGCCACTGATATGTATATATTAGGGCTGTCAATCAATTAAAATTCGAATTAATTAAAAGATGTTTCAAAATAAAATATATATACCTATATATATATATATATATATATATATATATATATATATATATATATACAGTATATATGTTACATATTTAACTTCTATATATGTGTACACTAAGTCATCTCTCTCTCTGCAAGATGCAGAGACAAAGATAAGGCATTCAATGACAACACGTTTCAACCTCAGGAAAGAATAGTCTCAGATTGGCTAACTGAATACGTATTTGCAGCAAATGATCATAAATCATACGGGGTATGTTCCTAAGAGCCCACCCTTGTCTACTGTTTTGGAGTTGGCAAATTTAGCTCTGTCTTTCAGTGAGGGTTCTCCAGGGCTCTGGATGAACGGATGTAAGAATAGTGGCAAGTCTTCTGTCTAATTTAGTTGCCTCGGAGCAAGAAGAGGGAATATGCGAGCCTTCCTTTGCTATCAGTCAAAAACCTTGATGAGTTTCCAATGACTTGGCTGCTAAAGCAAGTGGAAAAAGAAGTTTTGCTCAGAAGGCAGTGTTGTCATTATTTATATACCCTCATGCTATTCCAAAAGTTATATTTTTCATGGAACACTAGAGAAATTTTGACACATCTTTAAGAACAGTAACGTGTTCCATACAACTCATGCCATAATGGTAATAGCTGTGAAAAATACTCAAAAAAGGACAAAAACACCATAAATGCAACATGAAATTAGTCCATAAATGGCATGAACTATGTTCCAAGTCTTCTGAAGACATATTGTAACAATAGCTTTTTTCATATTGAAATTTTTGTTTTTATTCACTGTATTCACCTCAGCAATATAGCTCTCAAATGTCATTCTCCATTCCACAAAACTGGACTGGTGTGTTGTATTCACAACAGTGTCTGAACAGTTAATGTACACAGTTAACAGTTGAAGCAGTCTTTCCACACACGATTGCAACCCTTAACTAATACAATTTAGTTTAAAGACAAACTGTCATTGGGAAAGTTGAATGTGACTCTCTTTAGCATAGAAATAATACAACTAAAAAATATAATATTTTTCCACTTACTTTTACATTTATGCATTTGACAGAAATTTTTATCCAAAGTGACGCACAGTTCAGAGTACACAGAGTACATATTATCAGTGCAATGCATTCCCTGCGAACTGAACCAATGACCTTGCTGTTGATAGAGCCATACTTTATCAGTTTAACTACAGAAAAAGCTTTTAATGATTTAGTATTGATAGGACATGATATGATGTAGAGCACAGGATCGGGAACTATGTGTGCCAAACTCGCAAAAACTTGCATTGCACAAGTAACATTTAATAATTTAGATATGGCTACAACGAATGCTAATATTGCCAAAGAGGGAAGAAGAGTACAGTTCTATTAAACATCTCAACAGTGGTTTTCTTCACAACTATTCAACTATTCGGCAACAGTAGGTCAAAAGTTCTTCCGCTGACAATGGTCTGTGCTTACCAGGGCACTGCCACTACTGGCTGAAGCTGGAAGTTTTGCCAAAAGTGAAATGTCCACAGAGTGGCACCAAAAGCGAGTTGTGATTTTAGTTGTAAATTATGTAATACCATCAAAACCCAATTGGAACCCAAACCCTAAACATAAACATCAGTGGGGAAAATGCAACCTCAGACTCACGCACACCATTGTTTATGTAAATACGATTACTTCAGTACTATCAGTAGGAACATTCATAAGCAACATGTTTATTTCCCGTGTGATAATATGAAAGTTACAGCTTTGATTCTGGCTCATCCAATAATATTTTAGAGTAAATTTATTCTTGAACTTAAAACTATTCAAGAATTAGCAAAATGCACATTCATTTAGGGCTTTGTGATATGGGCAAAAATATTATCACAATATTATATTTTTTTCAAATAGTTGGATATCAATATGTATCACGATATACATTTCATGGGGTAGGAAATGCTTAAGAAATGTTAGACCTCAAGAATGAATTTAAACATAAATTTTTTGTTAACCCTCTGGGGTCTGAGGGTGTTTTGGGCCCTGGAGAAGCTTTGACATGCCTTGACATTTGTGCTTTTTTCAGTTGCTTAAAAACATATTAATGACTAAAGTCTGATAACACTGTATTCAGCACAAACTGAATCTGAAAACTATCCTGTTCACTCATTCATACAAAACAATATAGTAATTTAACTTTTGTAAGACACTTTTTGTGTTAGAAAGGTCATATGCAAGGAGGCGTGAACTATCATGAATATTGATTATAATTCACACCTGAGGAGACAAAGACCCCTCCCCTGGGCCCATCAATAAGGAATGTGACAGAAAGTGAACTGTAAACAAGTAAACTGAGCCTCATTGTTGGTTTCCATGACAGCAGGGCTGTGTAGCCAATAGCCTGCTAAAGGCCAAAGTGTACTTTGGTTGTCCGTGTTGCCGGACATTTCCACGCACAGTATGTATGACACAAATTTTGTCATCAGCACAGCAACGCATGCCGCTCAGATCTTCTTGACCCGCGGTCCTCGTCTTTGTGCATCATAGGTGCATGCACAGGCCATTGACTGTGCTAAAAGAGTATCACAAAGCAGCAGCTGTAGTGCGCATGCGTTGAATGTGTTCGCGTTTGCTCGTGGTTAGAAAAGTATACTTTGACGGTCGGCCAGCGAAATCTGATCCGGAACACGGAAAAATTAAGCATACCCAGGCCTTAATACTTCCAAACCGGCTGATTTTATGACTCTGATTCAGTTAGCTAGTTATGTGTATAACATTGCTGAACTGCTTGCGTTATTAGCCGCACATACCTAATTTGATCAGCTGTGTAGATGTAGAACTAAATACAGAGCTAAATATTGAGCATTTCTCAAAAGTTTATCATCAATATAAAAAAAATATATTTTTATTTCAATAATTATTGATATTATTTTATCACCTAGCCCTACAATCATTGTATACATTGTTTTGAGCACCTCAATTCAACTGATTCTAAAGCTGTTTGAATACAAATTCCATCAGACAGCATTCATTTCTGTATTAACAAAAAAAAGACAGGGCAGTCATTCCACCTCTAAGCCCTGTCAAGCCAGAATGCTGCATGACACTGTATAATTCCCAATAATTATTCAGGAACCACACGTCTTTTTTATTCTCTAATCTGCACAGCTTTTGATAGAGGGACCAAATCTCATCAAAACCAACATCAGAGCTCGCTGACACGTCTGTGGAACACCATCACACCATGCCATTCGCCGTGTTCAAAGAAAGGCTTTCTTTTTTTCTTGATAGATTCATCAGCACTGAATAATGAGCTTGTGTGGAGGGTGATGTAGATGGTTTTTCGTGGATTTTTATATTTTGTTTCTCGCTGTTTGGGTTTTTACACAAAAGTTTCACTTTAGAATTGGAACTTTCTGTAAACCCTGCTATATATAGACAACTTTAGAGACAAACAAATGTTGAATGAAACCATTATAGTGTCTTATTAGGTAAAAGCATCAACTGCATTAGATAAATGTGATGGCATTTAACATGTAACTAATCTCATTGATTATAAATGCAATACAATTAACTGATTAATTCCATTAATTCAATAGTCATCCATTTGACATTTTATTTGTTGATTGGTTGGTGTAAAAGTCATATCTTTTCATATGAGCCACATCGTATGATATCTTGAATCGAATGATGATTTTGCCGTCTCGTATATGAAATATTATGCATTTTCATGAAACTGTATTGACATGAGCAATTAACGTATAAATATCTACAAATAATAATGAGATAACCCTGGGTTTCCTGGCAAGAAATGGGAAGACTAAGCTATAGCAATTTAAGATGTGCTTTTAATTGCTATCTTTAGCTTGCTTTTAAAAGTAATTGATGTCATGATAATGTTTCTTTAAAAAAATATCTAAATGATTATTTTTCTAAAAAGCTGCCAAAATGGTCAGACCAGAAAATATTTGATGGCACAGGACAAATTATATTCTAATGGGAATTTTCACTTTAACAGAGAGACTCTTGCCTGGGCCTGTGAATTAGATGAAATTGGCATTCTTGCTCACATTTTGCCACTTTAATTTAAGCTGCTGATGCACTTCTTTGTGAAAGAAAGTTCTCTTTACAAGTATGAGGCCCCACTAAAGTACTCTTGTACCGAAATCTATCTATGAACACACACACACACACACACACACACGCACACACAAATGGACAGGGAGAGAATGGGTGTTTGCTAAAAATATGCACCTGCAGTTTAAAGCAGCATGTCCTGCTCTCTCTGAAAAGTGAGATATAATTACTTAGGCTGAGGTCTAACACTTTCAACTTTCTCACTTCATGCAGGAGTGAATTAAAGACTCAACTTGGGAGGTTTAATCAGATTTAAAATCAACCTGCACCTCTGGACACCTCATATTCACTACACCCCCATGAGTCTAATATCTACAAAGTCAACATCACTTGATGTTTTTCCAAGGTTTGCTGCCATTTAAGCAACAGAAGACATTAATCTTGTAATTAAACTGTTGTGTTCCATACGCACATACAAATGGGTTTCAAAGTTTATTGGTGTTTAATTGCAAAGCAGGGATTCTGCGTAATATCACAAACATTTCAGAGATTAATTACATTGGATTTAATGGGGTCATGACATGAGGAATCAAACTTTCCTTGATCTTTTAACATACTAGAGGTCATTGTCAGTGGCGTAAATTGGATCTTGTGGGCCCCAGTGCAAAAAAACCTAGATGGCGCCCCTTGCCACCCCCACCCACTCGTAGCCTACAAGAATGAACTTAAAATATTTGACATTATAATGTACTTTTTTTGTTTGCACAATATTGACAATAAATGTCTCAATAGATTTTATCCTCTCCAGGCACCTTTTAAGAAATTATGATAAATATCTTAAAATGTCTCTTAAATTATTAAAATGGAATTCCACAAATAAGTTTAGCTATTTATGCTGAAAAGATGAATTTTATTATTATTGCTATTAAAAAGCAACATTTAAAATAAAAAACTATTATAGCTAACAGTAATCCAGCTGATCATAGTAGCCATGTTTTTGGGACTATATTAATTTCATGTCAGTTTAATTGACACTATTATCAGCTTTCTCATGAACAAAATGACAGGAAATCACATACATAGTTTGCTTTATGCCAGGGTTTGTGCCCTTTTAAAATCTGACGGTATCGTTCGGTCGGATATGGTCGGGCCACACAGTCTCGGTACGGGTCGGGTTTCATTTTAAGGCCCACGCAGACCTCAACACTGTATGGGTGAAACACATGCAGTCCTGTGTGTAAACAAACACAGAAGGTGTGATATTTGAAGACCAGCTTTGGCCTGTTGAAGCACCCAACATCATGGATTTTATTACAGTCACAATATGATTCAAGCTTTGCCAAGGAACTGTTATTGGGGCAGTTAAAACACTATTGGACAACAAATCCATAAGTAAACAATTTTATTCAAGAATATTTCATTAGTCATGACGGTTTGCTTCTTGAGTGAACATTTTAATATAGTCAGATTAAATGTGTTGGGTGTATGTTATGTGTCAACCCTGAAATGTAGTGTGGAGTTTGTTCATTTTCTTCAGATTGCATTTCAAATATAGCTGTATTGGAAGGGCTGCACAATGTTAGCCAATCAGAACAGTGGGTGTTTACATTAAAGTCTTAAAGGGCCAGACAGCTTAAAACCGAGCGTTACAGACAGTGGACCAGAGAAATTGTGGAAAGTATTATATATCACTAAATTATTACTGTTTTGGTGCAAATAATAATAAATACATATATACTAATATTATAAGCGGACCCCAGAGAAGATAATACAATTATTTAAAAAAAGAGTATTTCATGACCCCTTTAACAACACTTCCAGTTTCGGCCACTGGGAGAAGTGGTTAAAATGTTGGTAAACGCTTCAGTTTAAAAGTGAATATGATATTCAACATATCAGCAATATTTTATAAAAATCAATTTTTTAGTCAAAATGATTGCGGTCTGTTTAGTATGCACCCATGTGTGCCCACTCCATGAAGTAGGCCTTTTTGTGATAATAAGTAATAATGATTCGGTTGCTTATAAAACTTTTCAGATGCATTTCTGTACCAGTTTTCAAATATCTTTTTTTCCGCCCATATAAACATGTTTTCACTACTGTAAAGTCATGCCACTGATGGAAGATGTCCGCACCAGGGTGATTTGTCAATTATTTGAATCATTCATTTATATAATTTTAGTGATATTTGAATTTTAGCGATTAGTTGTCGCAGTCGTCTGAAAGAGTTTCAACTGCTTAATCCACAATAATGAGTTTCAATTTATTAATTAAATGCAAAAATGTAATGCAATTAAAAAAAGATGTTATTACATTTCAGTTGTTTGCTTAACTACAAATCCACAATCGTATCTGTTTAACACATCCTTTCTTTGTTGGAGAATGCGTTATCTCTGCAAAACATCATCGTGCTAATCTAATCTAAACAATTTAGGAACTGAGACCAAGTCTTAATGCTTATAGACCTTATGAATCACACTTATTCTTAAGTCTAGGAATAAGAGCAAAATGAATTCATTCTTAGAATTTTGACCAGGCTTGTTTCTAGCTATAAGCAGTATAAGTGGCTGCTTTGGGCCCTCGAGCCACCAGGGGGACTGCAAAGTAAGTTCATTTTTTAAATCATACTAAAGGGGGGTGTACTGTATATGCTCAGAAACAGCCCTGATTTTGACACACTTTTGGGCTACAGTAAGTCTACAGAGGTTTAAACTTAAAATCTTTTCTTTGCATTACAGTAAAAACAGTTGGGCTAGCAAAGGCTCCAGCAACGTCTTTATTCTGCCACTCCTTCCTGTCAAACTGCGTGAGTCTTGATTTCTGCGGTCCACGCAAATCAGTAATCGACATTTGAGCTTACGATTCATTATTTCCAGAGATTTAGGTGTAAATACATTTTTGTTGCTTCTGTGCAAATTAAAAAGTGTGTGTACACACAAGATTTACACAGGTGCTTTGATGTGGCTTGCATGCAAAGTAAAATCACTCCAGATAGGAAAATGTCATTTCCAATGAGTGAATTAAACCATGGCCCACATTAATCTTTAAAATTAATTCTTAAATTCTTGATGGATGTAAGAAGACTAGCAGTCAGTTCATTAGCAAACACCATTAAATGAACTGAGCAGTCCACCCTACGACCTCTTGTTATTGCCGGTGTTCTTATTATAGCATACTAAGAATAAGGAGAATTAAACATGAATGGTATATTTTTAGGGGCTGCTCGAGGCCTATGCTGGAGTAATGCCCTGTATAAAGCATTTTAAACTTGTGGCACCTCTCATTAAGCATATGGTGTTACAATTGTGATTCTTTGGAAGTTTTCATCTTGTTCATATGGTAAATAAAAAAGGCAACAACAAAAGTGCCTAAAGAAAAAAGAACAGCTTGTTTCAGTCTGATTAATGTCAGTATAAAGTCATAATGAGGATGTTGTTGATTGGTTATCAAGAAAAATCAAAAACAACATAAAAAAAAACTTTCTTATCTATTGTTTAATGCATGCATGACAGATGTCATGTTGAAAGTTGTTACAACTGATGAAAGAAAAGCGGGATTATTTTTTGCACACAATATTACTTAAACGCATCATAATCATTGTAACATTATTAATGACATTTTCTATACAGACTGCATATATTACACATTTACATTTATGCATTTGGCAGACGCTTTTATCCAAAGCGACTTACAGTGCACTTATTACAGGGACAATCTCCCCGGAGCAACCTGGAGTTAATTGCCTTGCACAATGGTGGTGGCTGTGGGTTTCAAACCAGCATCCTTCTGATTACCAGATTACCAGTTATGTGCTTAGACCACTACTCCACCACCACTCGGTGGAGTAGTGGTCTAAGCACATAACACATTATTTCACATTATTTCAACAAATACCTTGATGCATTATAATGCATTCATAATGCTTTAAAAATACCTTATAATCAGGGGTTAAATTGGACAGAAAGGTCCAGAATGGCATTAGAGTCAGTGTCGGAACCTAATTTGCTATATTCGCCTAGAGCGGCACTCTTTTAAAGGGGTGGTCCCACACACGTTTTGCCTCGCTCCGCAGCCCAATTCTGTTCCTGTTAGATCACAAATTAATATGCAACCAGTTAGGGTTACCCTGCTGCAAAAATCCCAAATCAACCAATCAATATTATGTTCTTGTAAATAAGTTGCTCTTTAAATTACAGCTATAATACATCATAAGACATACTTTATAAATGCATTTTATAAAACTGATACTAATTGGTCAATATGACGTACCAGATGTGTCAAAATACAGAATGTTAATTGAAATTTTAACGAAAGAAATAAAGAAAGAAAGAAGATAAAAGAGTGATGCAATACACACCAAGCTGACTCTTTTTTTTCATCCCTAGCCCTGTAATTTTGATTTGCCTCAGATCAATCTCAAGCACTCTGGTCTCAAGGATCAAACATGATGGGAATTGACTGGAGGTGAGAACCTCCCCACTCTCTTTTTTTCCAGATGACTTTTTGACAGTGGAATACAGTAATAGGCCTCTCCATTTGAACTAAACAGCTTCCTCAGCAGCATCAGATGCCTAGGGGCGAGGGGAGAGCGTGCAGAAATCTCATTAGGTACAGTATCATACCTTTTTCTACAGGGCACAGTCACAGAGCTAGTGAGCCCTGGCACAGGAAGTTTTAAAGGACAGCAGTCAGGAATACAGAGGAGAGGAGCAGAAAAGAACCTTAAAGAATATGGCACACTTGATGTGCCTTTTTCCTCTGACGCGTTTTAATACGAAAGCTGCAGCACTGCAAATTTAAGACTTGTGTGAAAAAAGAGAGGTAAAAACTGCGCAAACCAGCAATATTTAACAGTCCCAGGTGGAGAGCAACACTTGCATATCAGGCACACATAAACAGAAGCTTCCCCCACAGACAAAAATAGATAACTTCAAACACACGTACTCTCATTGAACACTACAGGCCAACGAGGGGAAATGATCCCTGTTGCTCATGAGAAAACACTTGCAGGATATTCAAACAAATCTTCATTAAAGTGGAACAGAGTTACCAAGTCTACAGAAAGTTTCACATGACTATGTTCATCATCAGACTATAGTGTTAAAAGGAGAGTTCACCCACAACATGAACATTCTCTAATTATTTACTCCCAGATGTGAATGACTTTCTTTCTTCAGCTGCACACAAACAAATATTTTTAGAAGAGTATCTCAGCACTGTAGGTCCATACAATGCAAGTAAATAGTAGCCAGAACGTTAAAGGTCCAAAAAGCACATAAAGACTCCAGTGGTTAAATCTTTAACTTCAAAAGCGATACGATGGGTGTGGGTGAGAAACAGACCAATATTTAAGTCTCACTATAAGCATCACATCATTTAAATGAATAAAAACCAGTGGTGTAAAGTAGTGAAGTACAAATACTTCATTACTGTACTTAAGTAGCTTTTTTTTTATTTGTACTTTTTTGAGTATAAGGTTTTTTGCAACTATTACCTTTTACTTTGTTACATTATTTTTGTCAAATAAATCATTTTACTCTGACACAGAGTCTTTCATTCCTTGTTACCCAGATTGCGCTCATGGAGTCTATGTCAGATCAGCTCGATGCAATTTTATGAAGGACTTCAGCCAATGTCTAAACTTAAACACGCTTCCAAATGCACAGATAAGATGCAATTTACCCTAGCTGTGTACAACCCTTGTGGTCTAAATGTATTCATCATGTACTGTAGATATGCCACAGAATGTAAAGAATACAGAAACAATGGAGGAATCTTCTAAGATGCTGTGGAATAATAGCAGCAGGTTTTGCTTTCAAACTCTCATGTCTGTGTTCATGTCTGTGTCTGCTGTAAAGAGAGCTCATGTCATGACGATCGTCTTGGTTTTTGGCTGACTGTCCTGGAAAAATAACATTCCATTCCCAATATGTACTGGAATTTGAAAAAAGTTTACACATATGAACACTTGTTGTTTATGTGCACTGTATTCAAGAAGACTGATCAAATGTGCTCCGCTAAACCGCATTCTCATTTGAATCTTTAGAAAGTCCAATTCATTTAGTGAGTCAGTTTATTTGGACGATTCATGTATTTGAATATCACCAAAAATATCCTAAAATGAATTGGATTTCCCAATGTTTCATATGAGTGAATCGGTTTGTTCGGAGGATTCATTTACATGAACCATATTAAAGGACAATTAATTTGAGTTTCATGCCAAATACCCTATTTTTACATCTGTTTACTACTTATTTGTTGCTAAAAATGTATTACATGCTGCTGTTCAGCACTGTTTTCGTCTCATTTATTTACATGGGTGTGTTTATATTATCTCTTAAAATGCTGTCTAATAATGACAGTTCTATATATTTGTTTAATAAAGATAATACTTCAGTGTAGTTAGGCCCTTTTCTTAAAAGCTTGCCTTGTTGTGTAGTAAATTCCCTTTAAGGAAATCAAACCTATAGAGAAGCTGAGTGCATGACTTTGCTTACTAGTCAATAAACTTCCGAATAATAGCATGCACACAATAATTCCATTTCCCCTATAAGAATACATTTTTACTCCACTGACTGTTAGGTTAGGTTTGAAACATCATTCACAGCTAAAAACAAGTCACTTTTTGTGCCACTCTATACAAACCTAAACTAACAATATATCTTCAGTATGACATTGTATGCAGGTTCTGTTGTTATTTCAGTATATTTGTACCACAGGCATAAATGATACCTCAAACTGTGTGGTTTGTTGTGAGAGGTGTGCTATTAATTTCCTTAGCTATCAGACTTACAATTTTTGCCTGATAGACAATAAAATGAGAGGAAAAATCATTATGTTGAAGGAGGGACCAGGGCCATATTTAGGGACCAGGATTTCTTAGGGGTGGACTCTTGAATTCTAGAACACCCAAACAACCACAAATGGTGCAACATAAATTGTGCAAAACCCTGACAAGCACCCACAACACCCTAGCATTGTTGTGGTGAGTTTTGCACAGGTAAACATCACATCCATTTTCTTGAAAAATCTGATTGCACTGTGAATTCAGTGACAAGAGGTCAAAAGGTCTGCTGCTGAAATTGGCCTGTGCTTACTGAAATTTTAACCACTGTCCCATGGGCGGAGCTAGGGGTGGCCAGGTGTGGCCGCGGCCACCATGGACCGAACCACCATTGGCCAACTCACTTGCAATTAACGTTTTGGTCATTTTTTTTCTTGGACACAATTTAGTTTTTTAGAGGTGGAACCGTCTCTGTACAACCACATCACACAGGAGACTTAACATGTGAGCACGCCAAGGTCCCGAGTGTCACTGTATCCCCATGCCTCCACTTTCTACACCAACAACCACCACTACTGGTTCCCATGAGACTAGAAACCGTGTCTCAGAGTTAGCCAGATGGCAATTATCATTATATTGTCAATTATCAGATTATCATTTTATCAGTAGCACCACAGGGACAGGTGAAGGCGCTGGAATAAGTGAAAAAATGTCTTGTAGGGGTTGGAACTTGTCAGTAATTTGGTAGAATGGGGTCGATTTGAGGTTATGTGAACATTTAAAGAAGCATTTCGATTTCCTGTGTGAACATGTTGAAAATATCTAGCAACAATATCTAGAAATCTAGTTAGCTATAGCTGTGAAAAATAAATACACGTGAAATAGTTGGTTGGTAATATGCGACAAACTATGTATGTGTCATTTTTTGTTGCTATCACTAACTAAAAAATGACTTTAAGTGCTAAAGCAATTGTAATATTAAACAGGTTCCTCATTTGTTCCTTAACTAAAGGATTCAGGCCCTAAGTCATTCACAGATTTGTAAAGGAAATGCATCTAATTGAAAAACAAAGAGGTCTATTAGATAATTGATACATCGTCTGGGTAATCTTTTCACATAGCAAGCTCACTTCAGAGAGAAGAACAAGTGCTTAACAACTCACCCCCAACTATTATGCTTTAATTTAACTGTTTAAATCTTATCTTTGTTGTTGACAGATAGTTAGTTGTTCAAGGTGAAGCTGTGAAAGTCTGTTGAGAGATACTTGTGTGTACACGTGTAGGCGTTTGTGTGTGTACACTTGAAAGTGTGCTCTCTAATGTAATCTGAAGTTTAGCATTTTCTCTGCTCGCCAACTCAAATGTGTGATCAGTTGGCACAACTGTTTTCTACACAACACATTTCAGCTGCCATTGAAATGACTAGCAGGTCTTTTTTTTTTACTGTTGTTTGTTTATTTTAGATTCAGACTGAAATTAAATACTATATTTGTTAAAGCTGAGCTTGTACCAAATTTGCAAATTGCACTGTTGCTAACCACGTATGGCATTAAAACCAAAAAGTCTCTCAATGCAATGCATTAGCACTAGCATTCAAAGGTATTCATACCTAAAGTGTGTGTACATATGCACAAATGCATTTATTTTTACGCTTGGATAGACACTTCTTTCAGCTGCTTTTATTGGGTTTTCCATAGAGGACCATTTGTGGTTGAAATATTTGTCTTAGCACAGGTTCTTTTATGCCGGATGTCCTTCCTGACAAAACCCCCAGTGGCTGGGGGACTCTCACTTTCACATATGTGGCACTTTATGGGGCTTTTCAACTGCACGGTAGAGCTCTACTCGACTCGACTCTGCTCGCTTATTTTGGGTTTTCCACTGGGGAAAGTACCTGGTACTTTACAGTACCACCTCGGTCGAGGTTCCAAGCGAGCCGAGCCAATACTAAATGTGACGTCAAAACCCTGCAGATCACTGATTGGTCAGAGAGAATCATCACTACCATCTTCAATGGATTTGTTACAAGGACATCAACCCGCTAGTTTTAAAGTTAGTAACAGCATTAGCAGTATAATTTGTTCACACGGCTTTCGAATTGTAAAAAGAAATAGCTGTGTGCAAAAACACGCATTGGTCAATAAACGAGGTGCAGACGTTCCTCTCGTTAGCTACAAATGAAACGACGCGAAACGAAAAAGTCTCTCAGGAAGTGTATCAGCTGTTGGCTGAACACAGCTACCACAGGATCTACCAACGGGAAAAGTTTTTTTTTTTTTTAAAGGACTATAGGACCATCAATGACCACAACAGCCAGAATGGTTCAAACAGTAGAAAGTGGAAGTGGTTCGATCAAATGGGTGCTATCTATGGCAAAAGATCGCCGAGCAATGGGATTGAGAGTGGCCTGGACTTGGCCATGGCGGAGGATGGTACATTTTACAATAACTCTATATTCTGCTTGAAAGCTTATCTTTATTTAGTTGACCAGCTACTGGAAGCTTTCTTTTAAAACAACCAGGCCAATTTAACTGTTACACTTGTGTAAAATCACCATGCAACAACTGCTTTATGCAGCACAATGAGCTAGTAGCTAACAACTAGCGGTCATGTTATTGTTTGTGGTGAGTAATGTTTGTGTTACATTTAAGATGATATCACGGCAGGAGAGGCGGTGCAACTTTGACCATCAGCCTATAATCCCACCCACGTTGAAGTGGCACTAAACTGCAGTGGACATAAAAGCTCAGAAATGTAAAGCGAGTAGAGTTGAGTCGAACAGCAACGTGCAATGGAAAAGTACCATTAGAGTCTCAAGTCCATTTAACCTGCATGTTTTTGGACTTGTGGGGGGGAAACAGAGCAACCAGAGGAAACCCACATGAACACAGGAAGAACATGCAAACTCCACACAGAAAGGCCCAGTTGAGCCAGGACTCAAACCTGGGACCTTTTTGCTGGGAGGTGACAGTGCTAACCACTGAGTCACTTGGAAATACACTGAAACTTACAATTTCAAATGTAAAGACTGCTTCTAAAACACACAAATCTGAAAACATCTGATTTCAGTGTATTCATAATAAGGGAGTGACTATATGCACCAGGTGTAAATAGAATCTGCCACACCACGTGGCTATTTGCATTCAAATAGTCTGGTGTAAATAATCTATAATGACAATTTAGTTTAGTTAGGAAACTCTACATGGTGTGGCTGATTGGTCAATCAGAAGCTTGATAAAATATTGTCAAAATATATATAAAGCTGCTACTCAGATTACGCCATACACTGGGAAATGCTACAGCAGCGCAGTATGTGTAGCGTTATCCCTCCACCTCTCCAGTACCACATGTCTAACTCATGTCAAGCAGCAGCACCAGCACCATGCGTGAAGCAGATATAGTCCGCCAAGTCTAAGCTTACTTCACTGTCATTATCATCAATAAAAATACTTAATCTATCTCTGAGAGTTGCCCTAACTAAAGTCTATTAAACTATAGGTTAATTTTTGTAAGGGTAGGTAAAGGATAGGTTTAGGGGTAGGGATATATATATATATATATATATATATATATATATATATATATGTATATATATATATATATATATATACATTATGGACATCATGTAATTAGTTTGATTCAAATTAAATGTTAATTTCAATCTATTGATATATATATATATATATATATATATATATATATATATATATATATATATATATATATATATCCCTACCTATATACATATATATATATATATATATATATATATATATATATATATATATATATATATATATCAATAGATTGAAATTAACATTTAATTTGAATCAAATTAATTACATGATGTCCCGATTAATTAATTGCATTCAATTGCATATACAAATATTTGCTGAGAAAGCCCCTCATATAACAATAATTCAATATATAATGATGAAAAAATTATACATAGTTATCTTTAAATCTTAAAAATTATATATATATATATATATATATATATATATATATATATATATATATATATATATATATATATATTCAGATAATTAACATGCATTACATTCTTGTGGCAGAAGAGTTAATCATTGATAAGACAATACAAAAAAGAATACAATGTATTGTTCACTACCATATTATTGATCTTAAGTCAATCATTGGCATACAGTTCACATCAATTCAGTTCACAAGTGAATTTGTCAATCAGTTGGCGATTTATTATGAGGGCTTGTTTAAATTACTGCCCTCTGAAGTAAACCGGTGGTACTAGAAGCATTTCTCAGGAATCTTCATTATTACAATTTGAGGGCATTGTGATTAACTGCGTAAATTGTTTTAACGCATTATTTTTAATAAAATTATTCACACTGAATTAATGTGTTAAATCGACAGCTCTAATATATGTATATACATACACAAATGAATTAAATATGTCCAACATCATCACATTGATTTAACACATATGCCTAATTTGGCATTGTTAGAGTACATATTTACCCACAAGTCATATAATAATTTTTCATTCTTCTCACTCTTTTTCGCTTTTATAACGAGTGCTAATGATTTTACTTTTTTGAGTTCCATCTATTTAATTTTATGGTAAATTACAATTCTGACCACTCTTTGGAGGTAATCCTAAATATCTGCACATCTCTAAAGTTCTTAAAGTACGTACAGTATGTAAAAGGGATTACATTTTAGATACTGTCAATAAGTTGATATTGTTCGTTTCAGTGTCTATCCAAATGTACCTGTTAACATTGATTTGAAATAACAATGAATATGAGGAGATCACTCTGTACCATTGCACAATGTCAAACGATGTGGACCTTTTCAACAAGCAAACATACACATAACATTCTTTCCACCAAAACAACGATCTTCGTTGTTCTCCAAACTTAAATATCTGAGCTAAAAGACCATCATTTTCCTATATATGCTACACTTTCCTTTTATACCCTGAAATGGCGATTGCAACCGTCACAACACTTATTCAAAGCGTCTGGCTTACCCACAAGCCCCCACTATCCCTTCCCAGACTCTCTTCTGAGGTTGTGTAAGATGTTGCTTTTGAAACATCGTCTCTGCATCTCGATATGCCTGTCCGACAGTTGTGTTGTCATCCAAATCCACACTGCTGTTCTAACCTGATTCAGTCAAACCCTGACAGTTAAGAGAGAGGTAGATTCGACACCATGAGCTGACATGCTAAGCAAATATTTTTCCTTGTTACATATCCGTGTCTTTCTGTGAAATAGCAAGGGGGAAAGTGGCAATGCCAGGTGTGCAAGCTGATGTGAATTGCCTTTTCTCAGCATTACATTCGGGTCTCCATGGACACCTGGGTGAGTTCATTACTGTTAAAAATACACGCACAATCCTCCAATGTTTGAAGCACCACTGCTCTTTATTAAAAGAAAACTGAGATCAAACAGCTAGTAAACACACATAGATATTGTCCACCCTATGTGCAGAAGCTAGGGAAAAACATACAAGATAAAAGTGATAGAGATAAAAGTGAAGAGATAAAAGTGTATGGCATTTTAATGTGTGGTTGCCAGCAGTCCCTTATAATACAGGATCGTCCTATATTGAAAGATAAAATAATGTGCGATTCATCCCATGTTTTCAAACACATTGTTTTACTATATACACCAGGACTTGACAGTGGGAATAATAATGCAGTTGTGTATAAAACCCAAACCAATTTCAAGATTGCACATCAATGCCATAATTAACCTAGTTGGGAAGACTCGTCACATGTTTGTTTAGAAATCCCAACCAACTTAAATCTGCCCATGAAATGCAAGAGGTGAGGCCAGGACCAGTGGCACCTGCAGCTGTACGGCCATACGCACTGTGCGTTCCATGAGCGCTCTGGCTGATCTGAGAAATATTAACTCTTAGAATATTTCACCAATCATAAAATGTGTCGCGTATTTCTGTTAAAAGAACTTGCAATGCACAATTTACGAATGAATAATTCTTTGAAGTGGTTCTTTTCGGTGAATTGACCAAACGGGCTTGCAAAACGGTCTGAATTGATTCGCGATTCAGTACAATTCGTTCAGAGCACTCTCTCGCTGAATCGTTTGGAGCGGTTTTGCACACAGTAAAACAGTATCGGGATATTTACGAATATAGAGCTGGATACAGTCTAAATTTAACTACAGTCAGCTGAGACAAAAGGCTGTCTTTCTGAGAGGTAACATTGAGAAACTTCAGCTAGTGCTGTGTCATTTGAACAAGGGGCTGTTCAAACTTAACGTGTTTTTGCATTTGCTCGCGCTGTTTTTCAATCGTTGTCCATGTAAACATTGGCTAGATGGAACTGCATCATGTTTCACTGTGTTTTTAGCATCTCTCAAGGGAGCACTGCATTTTAGATGCTGTCAAGTTAAAAAGAACTTCAACAGATAAAATCGCTCGAGACACCTGCTTTCTGCTCTATTCGCTGTGGTGCATTTTGCTTCTTTAGCACGGAAACGCGTCTGTCTGAACAGTTACTGGAAGAAAAGCTTTAGCCAATATTTACTCGAGACAATAAATAAATGCTTATCTCAAAGTCTTGAGATAATGCTTATGGAGCGTCTCCCCTCCAGAGATGGGGGAGGAGTAAGCCAGTCCGGATGGCACCATGGCCTGAATCGTGCAGTGGAGGAGTGTGACGAGGAGGAGGGTGTGGCCCGGCCATGAGGATGCACGCCTGGTTCTCAGTTGCCTAATCAGAGGGAGGGCGATAAGGGAAGAGCTGGGGACACCAATGGGAGAGAGAGAGACACACGTGGCCAATCTTTGTGTGTATGTTTATGTTGCTGTGTTTTCAGTTGGATGTTCTGTCTGATTAAATTTTTGTTGATTGTTAATTTGGTTCCTGCATCCTCCTTTCCCAAACTGTAACATATATATATATATATATATAGGTGGTACAGGGGGCTATTGAGATCTGCTGGTGACTTGAAAGTCATCTAGGCCAACGAGATGCGCACCGTTGCAATTCACACAGCAAGATACAAAAAAATGAAAGAGCATGAGTCAGTTTCATTGCGTGTCACTCTATGTTCAAGCCTCCAGATCCTTCTTTAAATCTCACTGCCGCAAGGACATGCTGCGACTGTGATTGTGTGTCCTTAAAACTCCACTTTGATCACTTTGACCATTTGGAATCAAAGTTCCCATTTCATGTTAATACGTTAGATAGAACATCTCATTTTAGATTAGAAGCATCTTAGGCTTTGGTTCAACATTCTCCACTTAAATGTAACCCATATACTTTATCATATTTTTTCAAGCTTGCACAAAGTTTTCTGAAACTTTCTTATCTTTTTTCCTGTGTCCATGGCTCTAATTTTAGAATTTGTATTCTTATTTGCTCACTTGGCATATGGTGGACGGATTCTACACAATTCAGCACATTTCCTTTATTATCATGTAATGTGTTAAAAAAAATATAATTATTATTATTTTTTTTAATAATTAGATTTCATGCAGATTTTAAAATAAAAATCATTGTGTCCAGACAGATCTTTCTTTCTGCTGTATAGTAATGAGGATTTGGAGGGAAAATGTGTTTTTCATGAAAATGCAAAAAGTATAAATGATCCTAAAAATAGGCTATTTATGCAAAATATTATGTAATGTAATGTGTGTTTTTTATTTTATTTTTTTTAATTCAGGTCTGGTCCATGATGTGCTTGGTGACTAAATGGTCTACCCAAAAGAAATATCATATGCACTAAAATATTTTACATGTTGGCTTATTTTTATGATTTATGCATTTAAATCTCTTGACAAATGTGTTAATTTAATTAATAAATTACTTTAATTTTGTTGAGGATTACTCATTTATTTTTATGTATTTTTTTTATTTTTTTATTGAAATGCATAAGTCTTAAAAATAGACTAATATATAATTTTTAAATGTGTGTTTTGCTCAAAAAGAACAAAAATTTGAGGGAACATTGGTGGACGGTAATATGTTTAAATGACCTGCTTTTGCACTTTAGTTAAATGGTATAGGTAAACTGAAGAGAGTGCTTCTCATAATTTAGAGTTTGTTCACATAAATGTTATTTAAAAACTCATGCATTATATTTCAAGTCTTATTAAGACATTCAATAGCTATTTGTGAGGAAAGACTGAAATGGTGGAAGCTGACGCACGAGGACACATGAAAGGGCTTATTGACGTGCATAGGAGAGCTGGGTGAAAGTAAAGGTTTCTGTTGAAAAATGACTTCAATTTTGGTCTGTTCTCACCCAAAGTGATCATATCACTTAAGAAGACATGGATTCAGTTACTTGAGTCGTATGGATTACTTTTATGCTGCCTGTGTGTTCTTTTTGGATTTTGAAAGTGATGGACCCCATTGACTTGTATTGGATGGATATATTCACATCATATCTTCATCAAAATATCTTTGTTTGTGTTCCGCAGAGGAAAGAAAGTCATACGAGTTTAGGAACAGCATAAGGGTGATTAAATGATGAGAGAATTGTCATTTTTGGATGAACTAATCATTAAAGTCATTATTCACTGATAATATTCGCCTCCACTGAAGCTCTGAAATCTCTTTTTTCGTTCACGATGATGTCATTGACAGCATAGGCCAGTGGGTCAAATAACAGCATACAGGTTTGGAACAGCACGAGGGTGAGTAAATAATGATATAATTTTTGCTTTTTGGGTTGAATTATCCAACTTAGATGTGTAGTCACCAGTGTCACAAACCTGAATTTGAAAAAGGTCGCCTGTGCCCTTCACTCCACCTCGGTTTGAGGCAAATGGGCAATACTTCCAACTCCCCTGCTGGTTACCTAACTCCTAACTTCACACCTGTCTGGCTCGTGCTCCTTGGACCCTGCCTGGCACATCGGCAGGAACTCTAAGCCAGGGTTGGCAGGCACCTGCATCCTGCTATGGCGTGCCAGTCCAGGTACCAGTTTTCAGTGAGCAGATGGTACTGGAGCACGTGGAAGGCAGATATACAAGCCCAGATGCAAACTGATGAACAAAGAGCATAGGGAAATATGTACTAAACATTTGAATGACAACATATGCTCAAAGCTGGATGCCACGGAAATGAAAACTAGAGCACTGCGGAGGGTGAAGGAAGGAATCTCACAAAAATGAAACAGAAAAGTGATTCCTTGAATATGGTGATAAATAATTTACTTTGGCAGCATTTTTAAAGGATTAGTTCACCCAGAAGTGAAAATTCTCACCCAATGAATATTCTTCACCCACAAGCTAGAATGACTTTCTCTCTTCTGTGGAACGTAAAAGTTTTTTTTATATAGAATATCCAGTGCACTCTTTTTCATAATCTAAAAGTCAATGGGGACTGGAGATATACTGTATGAATAATGACTTAAATTCTGATATGTCTGTCACATAAAGTTATTGTATGGATTTACTAACCTTGAAATATAGCACATCAGATGCATGAACTACTTTTATAATACTATAATGCCTGCTGTTTTTGATTATACTTTGGGACTAGATTTTGGGGCTGTTGTATTTGAATAATTAATAAGGTAGGTCTGTGCAAGGTATCTTTTACAAGTAATTAGGTGTTATACTTCTGTTTTATTTTGTTTAATATTAATTATGAAGTAATATGTTAAATGAAAATGTTTTATTTAAAGTAACCCTAGGGGAGATTATTGTTCTTTTGAAATAATTGTGATCCTGATAAAAGTTATTTAATACTTCTCTACCAATCTAAAGGGCACTATTCATGAACATGTTTATGTCCTATTGGTAATTGGAGAATGAAAGGTCTTTCTGCCTGATTGTGGACCTGGCAATTACTTCCTATTCACACTCTGTCCTACAATGCTGTTATGGTTCCTTAATGGTCAATTGAGGTTTGACATCCCATTTGTTGAAACTGGTGACCAAGATAAAAATGGATAAATACATTTAAATATCCTAATATGTGACAGGATTATGTATGTCCAAATAATATGTAAGTCCAAATCTTTGAAGCTTAAAAAGCACAGAAAAACAGCATTAAAGTTATCCATATGACTTCAGTGGTTAAATCCGTGTCTTTAGAAGCTGTATGATAGATCTGGGTGAGAAACAGATCAATAATTAATAATTTTTTTTACTATATATTCTCTGGTGATTTGTGAATCGCTAAAAACAAAAGAGGGTGAACTCTTCGGAGAGAAGATGCGATTAGGAGAGCTGATTGAAAGTATAGATTTATAGCAAAAAAACATATATATATATATATATATATATATATATATATATATATATATATTTGTTTCTCACCCACACCTCTCATATCGCTTGAGAAGACATGGATTAAATCCCTGGAGATGTATGGATTACTTTTATGCTTACTAATATGTACATAGTTGAGATATTCTTCTAAAAATCTTTAGCCACACACATCTGGGATGGCATGAGGGTGAGCAAATGATGAGAGAATTTAAAATTTTGGGTGAACTATTCCTTTAAGTCTCTAAATATTTTTATTTTATGACTGATTAAAGACAATTATTTGTGATTTATTGGACAGCACCAGTTATTTATATTCCTCTCGGGTCTGTCTTTGTCTTATTTTCTCACTATACTGTGTTTTATTGGTGTAGTAAAGGTTTTTGAGTGTCAGGTCACTTTATAGACATTCCCTCATGAGATTTCCCATGTGTGAAATGCACTGTTCACCCTCGGTTACATCAGACCTGTCCGTAAACTTTACAACACAATCAACATAGCCCATTTCTGCTTGTAAGCCTGGCTAGTGCTAAAGTACATGAAATTTGCATGCAGGTTTATAAGGAGCTGGCTCGCAACCACTCATTCAGGTTTTGTGCTTAGGAGCTGAGACACGGTTCCAGACATTTTAGCGGGCAGTTCAGTGTTGTGACAGGAGGGACACAAAATCTCGTTCCCTCCATCAGGGAAAGGAGGTTATGAAAGTAACCAGGACATACCCTATTTGTTACTCACTCGACCTTGTGTTGATGTAGTGACACTAGGGGTCCTTACCTTGTGTCGATGTAGTGACACTAGGGGTCCATACGAAACACCATAACTAGCTGAACTGTGTAACGTGCACTAGCAGAGTGAGATGAGCAAACAATTGCGTGCGGTCCCCCGCACCTCGGGGACAAGTCGACTGCCCACACATGGGGACAGGGGAGGACCTTGTACTGGTATGCCTGGCCCTCGAAGGCGAACCGCAGAAAGGGCCTGTGCCGATGTAAAATCAAGACGTGGAAGTACGCGTCCTTTGGGTCAACCACCGTGAACCAATCTTAATGCCAGATGCTCGCTAAAATGTGTTTCTGCATCTGAATCTTGAACGGGAGATTGTGCAAGGTCCGGTTCAGTACTCGCATGTCCAAGATTGGCCACAGCCCACCGCCTTTCTTGGGTATGATGCAGTAGGGGCTGCAGGACCCCTTCTTCTCTGCTCTATCACGTCCTTCCACAGACGTGGTGTTCTCACCCTTCACTGCGGTAAAACGGACACCGCTGAACCCGGGTCGATGCCTGCTGAACTGAATTTCATAGCCAAGTTGGACGGAGGTCAGCCGTCACGACGGGTTGGAGTGCAAGCCACGCCTCCAAGCTCCAGGTGAGGGCAACCAAGGGACAGTCCAACATACCGGTGGGTGGAGCCTCGCGATGGGGCGGAGAGGTAACTACAGCAACCAGGAAATACACACAGACGGAAAGGCATCATTAAAAAGATGCTCTCAGTCAGTGCCACTCTTTTAGAGGAAGAATACTCTTTTATTTGCAAGAATATATACTCTTTTAGGATGTTGAAACACCCAGGGGCATTCTCTGAACTCAACCGGTGCACGAGGGGGAGAAGCAGCAGAGGAATTCAGTTTGTTGAAACACAACCGCTTTGCTCTGAAGAAAAAATCTGAATGAGTGATTGCCAGCCAGCTCCTTTTATACCCGTATGTCTGGGGGAGTGGCAAATTTCACTCACCAATTCCCATTGGCCTTTTCTCAAAGATCAGAGGTGTTTGGGGCTCCCAAAGGTGACCCCTAGTGTCACTACATCGACACAACTTTGAGTGAGTGACAGATAGGGTACGAGAGAGAAGCTGAAAGCAAGTATTGAGAGTCCAGTCTCTTCAATAGAGTATACCAATTCCTACCGGCTGTCTCTGAGGTCAAGGACATTTGGAAATTGGAACTGGCATTAGAACTGGCTTAGAAAGCAAATCTATTCACTTTGTTCCATGTGTATTAAGAAGCCTAGCAACACTATTAGATCCTGGAGAAATTAGTCATTTCTTTTCTACAAGCTTTGTAAGATTTCTGCTTTTTATAAGTAAAATGTCTCATAACCTCACATAAAATGAAGCATAACCCTGGTTTCCTGAGTTGGAATGAGACGCTGTGTAATCACATTGGGACACGCCCTGGGTGTCACGTGGTCTGAAGCTCTTATCCAATCATGCACATTTTTTGACTGATGTCCTAGGATCCATAAATGCACTTGCTTTCCCACCATCGAGTCCATGCAGGAAGGCACTATGCAGCTGCTAGAGAGTATGGCCAGCTTACGCAGCATCTCATTCCAACTTAAGGAACCAGGGTTATGCTTCACATAACCGATACATTCCCTTTCATAGGAACTTGAGCTGCGTAAATGCACTGGGAACCAGATACATTAATGCCATGCAAACAGTAGCTGCCAACTGTCTATGCCCGTGTGGCAAGCGCATACTGGCGCACAAGCAAGCTAAAGTGTCTGAATAAAACAGAGAGATTTATGAGTTTCTGAGAGAACCTGGGAAGCACGAGTCAAAGCCTCATTTAGATTACCTGCCGCCATACAAATGTCCTCCAATGAAGCACCTTTAGCCATAGCCCATGAGGATGCCATGCTCCTCGTAGAATGGTAACATTTTTGTTTCATAGGCACTTGAAATTGCATCAGTAACCCAATGAGACATGAAACACTTTGCTTGGACATGAAACACCCCTGTTTCAGAGGGGACCCAGAGGGTACAGTAGGACGTCTTGCTCTAAGCGAACAGGCCCACTTCCGCTCTGCCGAGCCTTCTAAAGATTTGTTCCATAATTTGAGGATGCACTCTCCAGGCATCAAGCCCTTTCTGGAGAGGAGATCCACCCCCAAATTCAACCGGTCCGGGACATGCACGGCTCGTAGAGACAGTACATTGTGGCGTGCCCACAGAAGCATGGTATGAGAACACATTCCTCCCTGGCAATTGATGTAGGACACCACTGCCCTGTTGTCCAACTGGATCTCCGGGTGAAAAATCTTTAATGTCAGCAGCACCGTGAACATCTCCAGACAGTTTATGTGCCAATATTGCTGCTATCCAATCCCATCCCATTGGTTGGACGACCCTCGTATATAGCGACCCAAACCGTGGAGGAAGCATCTATCATTATAACTTTGCGGCGATACACCTGTTCCAACAAAACCCCCGACATCAAAAGCGGGTCTGTTTCCATGGTAACAGAGTTTGGTAGCACCCAGGCATCACTTTGAAGAGACGGAATACATATGTCAGTGGTTGAAGTCCCTTTGTGCAGTTCATTCAGCACTGAAAATGTCTTGCATGCAACATAACCAGAGGAATGACAGTGGAAGCAGCGATCATGAGCCCCAAAAACTTTCTTGCAGGGAGAACGCTTCCCACTCTCAATATCGCTAGACACTGGTGAAATGACAGAATGTAAACTGGAGACAGTTTACACTCCAAACTTCTCAGACACAATGCCAAAATCTCAAATGGCTCCCGTACAGGGATCTCCAAATCTGGAGGCCATAGAACTGGAACAAGAGGGGATAACACCTCGTGGTGAGAAATTGCAAGCCTCGAAAAGCGCAGCTGTCCCCTTTGGACCCTTGTAATGTTTGGCTTTGTAATGAAAGACTTCATACCACGTGACACTAAGGGCGTGTCCCAATGTGATTACGCAGCTCAAGTTCACACAAAATCAAATTGGAATGCAAATTTGACAAATGAGGCAACTTTTAATGATATTTGCTAAACAGAAGACCTGTGGTGGAAAAAAGGATTACATGGGCTTACGGTATGATACGCTAGTTCTGTAATCCTTGATAGATTAATATGATTGTTACAGCAATTGAAACATGCAATAATGCCACCATTGATTTGCTCTTGTTGTTGTTGTTTTTCAGTAGGGCTAACAAATCAAATTATGATCATTCACAAGGTATTTCCGTTTTCATTTCAACAATGGTGGTGCGATAAACCAATGTCTATAAAGCAATGGTTTCCATTAATTAAAAAAGACTGACATTCTAGACTTTTTTTGTTATTATTATTTATTTAACTATAATAATCAATCCAAAATATAATTTATATTTAATGTATATTTAACATATTGTATTAATTAATTGCTTAATTAAATTAATAATTTTTGATAAAATAATAACAGTTAATAATCTCTCACTGTCAAAATTCTAAATTTCTTCACATTTAAAAAAGATTTTGTCCTTAGTGTGCCACCTGCAAACAAGTCTCATGTGTAACTTGAATTTACAGTTTTATCATGGCAGTACATGCAACATAAGGGTAATTTACTGAACATAGGAATCCTTATGTAGACATTGTTGTAGAACACTTTCTATCCATGTTACCTCCTTAAACATCACAGAAATATAACTTCTAAAGGTAAATTATGACTACACAAATAAAATTCCATTCAAAAACTTCAATATTAAACCTAAACCTAACCGATAATGTCATAAAAGGCAATTGTGAAATGAAAAATGTACATGAATATGAATGTAGTTGTTAAGTACAACTTAACAGGATGGAAAGTAAATGTTAATGAACCATTTTATTTGTAATTTGTGTGGAAGTGAATAAACTTCACTGTTGTTTTAGCACCTCTAGTGTTTCACAGGTAAATGTTGTGATGTACAAAAAGTTGTAAAAATGTTGTAAGCAAAAATGTAAGTACAGTAAAGTGATTCATACAGTATGATATTTCGCTCCATAATACTCTCCATAAAAGCTATGATGTGCTGTGTAACTTTGTGAACAGTAGGGTAAAGTATGGTGAGGTGATCAGTTTAACCAGTTTATAAATCAATCAAAAACTACCAACAGGGGTGGTATCACAATCATACGTGACAACCACCCTCCTGAGGTGCAAATTTAAGTTGTTTGACTCTGAGTAAAATTATAATGGATTTATAGGACAAAAATACTATTTCATGTCTTGTTTATAGTTTGATTTGCAATTACGTTTATGGATGTTAATTGAAAAACTTGTAGAATCTTAATCAGCCGGTTATGTTGTTAAAAAAATCAACCTAATCTTTTCACTTACATGTAAAAAGTACTAGAAAATCTTGCCTGGGGGTGTTTTTAACACTACGAACAAGTTTTGAACAAGTACATTTGATTGCCACATTAAATGTATGTACAATAGAATGTTGTGCATTCATTTGTGCACAACAATGTCCGTGTTTTCTGTTAGCGTAACAACCCTGGAAGGACTAATTAAAAAGTAATACAATAAAAATGACTATTTACTTCTCTAAGAAATATGATCAGATTCATTTATTGATTAATTCATCAAATAAGTATCTTAATGCCACATTAACATTATGCCACAAATGCTGATGATTTTGCTTAACTTGTATTGAAACCAGAAAGTTTGAGACACGTAACACAAAACATAAAAAAAATAAAAACACTCAGTTACAAATGTTGAACCAAAATGTGTTATAACACTCCCCTGGTCTCCCCAACATCTGTATTATTTGGAGTAGATGTTCTCAATTTCTTTAGGTATACAAACCTGTGGCACAGACAAAACAGAAATTGCTTAACCGTGACTGCGGCTTGCTTTTCTCTTGTCTGGCCCATCTAGACAAAAATCTGGTCAGAATGCAAGCGAATGACTACAAATATCGCCCTCCCACAACACCCTAACTTCACCTTTCCCCCGATAGTGAATTGGCCCATGGGTGTGTGGATAAATCAATTACCCCTGATCTCTTTGACCAATCGAAACGGCCTGATCGCTAATGATCTGCGGACTGTTGTGGTTTAGTGCTTAATCAATTCATCATCCTTCCACCTGCACTTCCCATGCTGCTTTACATATAAATTACATACCAGCAAAGAGAGAGAGAAAACAGGTCAGAAAGTGCCATCTTTATTCCCTGGCCCCATGGTTTCATTTACAAAAATATCAGGACAGTGGAAATGAAAGCTGATGGAAAGAGAGATGAAAGAGGAGAGGGATGGATACAGATATCACACACACCTATCATCACTTACCAGCAGCACGGAGTAATTTCAAAACATAACCTTCCCAACAACAACAAGATTATAAACTTCAAGAGCAGAGAAGATATAAAATGAAAAACCTTGTTAGATTAAATCATCTATTAAGCAACTTTACCTAGTACAGAATATAGAGAACAAATGAAGTACAATTATGGTCACTTTTAGATCAGTAAAAATAATAAAGAATAATAATAATATGTTTACTTTGTCTACTAACAATTCCCAAAACTGGACAAACATGCATCACAGGAGAATTCTCTCATTGTTGTCCCTTTTTCTCAACCGCCCAACAAATGTCTTTTACATGAGATTTTAAGTTACTGTATGTAATTTGTTTAATATCATTCTGTGGTGGAAATGACATTGGTCGAATGTCCTTTCAAATTGCATTGATTTATTTAAATAAAAACTTTAGTCTTATTAAGGCTCATATCATAGCTAACAATTTCTGTAAATGCACACAAATAATATTTTCACACTTTGCATTATCTGACAAAGTTACAGCTTGATGACACAAAAAAAAGTGATATTTACCTTGATTTTTTTTATAATCTTTTTTCAGACATCACACATTTTTCACAGGTTTTCTTCACACATCATGTGTTTTATATGTTATATCAAGTAAAGTACTTTTTACAGAGAAAAAAAATATTTTAGTGTTTAAGAATGGTGGTGGGGGTGTTGCACACAAAACAAAACATATATACATTCTCATATTGTAACCATTAAGCAAGCTTTCTTATGTTTCAATATTATGTCAAAGTGGTATAGATTATCCAACTCCAATGCATGTGACATTAAATAAATAAATATTAGTTCAGAAGTAATCCAAAAGAAATCCTAAAGCAATCAAATTAGATTACCATCAAAATGAAATCCAAGAGATTGCGTTACTCACTAAAATTTTAGTAATGTAATTTGTAATCAGTATCAGATTACCATTCATAAGTAATATACCCAGCACTATGCACACTACATTTCAAATATGAATTGAAAATTATCTGTTTGCGTTGTATGAACAAGGATTTAATATAGGCATTATTCTGAATTTGTTGGCGGATAAACAAACTATTTTATTAAAAAAAAGTTTTTGAAAGTAACTTAAAAGGAAAGTATTATTAATGCTATTTCAATGAAGTAATCAGTAAAGTAGTCTGATTACAATTTTTTGTAAAATTTTTGAAAGTAGCAAATTGAAGACAGTTTTTTATAACAAGGGAGAAAGTTGAAATCTGTTCATTTTATTAAAAATAAATCACTGAGACATAAAAGTTCCTGTAGTTGAAGAAATGCCTACTTACAAGTGCTTGTACTAAAAATTGTCTGTTTAGATGGTAATAACATGTTTATAAAAGGTTGATGAATGGGGCGCTTAAGCCATGTTGGAATAATTTGAATTGGTAATTTGTTTGTGATTGTATATAAATGACTGGTAAAGGAGATAAACGGCCATGAAGCACCAGAGCGCAGTGACACATCGAAGTGCTTGATCAAAGCTACAGCTAAGCGGATTTCAGTCTTTTAGCGCTCCTGAGGGAAGTGAAGTAAACATGTTTGGACACAAGCAGATGCGCCAGGTGAATCCAGATGTCTTCATCCATCTCCGATGTGTCTTTTCAAAGATGTCTCACACAGATGGGCCAAGCCAAATACTGGCATGCACCATACCTCAATCTTTTTTATTTTATTAACATGCTCGCATGCGGCAGTGTCCTAGCCAGGGCTGCACACAGATCACATTTAATGTCAAAATAAAAGGGAAAAGATGGGCAGAGGTTCGTCTGAAGAAACCATCAAATTGACTGCTCTATCCAAATACTCTATGTATAGTTTTTCAGGCCTCTTCTAAGGACTGACAGGAAGCATTGTTTGTTTTACATGATTAACTGAATATATCAACCCTTGTGCTGTGTTAATTGTTAAGTACGTTGTCTAATGAAAATGAAATTAGCATTTCATTCTGAGCTTTGTACAGTAAATAATTATTAATGTTAATTATCACATTCTTCATTTGATTTTATTAGCAGGCATTAATGTAGATTGATCCCTTAACTGCCATTTAGTCTGCATTGAATTACAACATATGTCAGTATCACTGAATTGCTTTGCTCTTCAGGAAAGATAAGAGGCAATAATCATTGCAAGTATTCCTGGCAAGAGCAATAATTACTTTTATTCCGATGTTGTAATCTCAGTAGAGCAGGGGTGCAAAGTAACAAATTACAAATACTCACGTTACTGTAATTAACTACTTTTTCCCAAGAATTTTACTTTTTAAAATTGTATAATTTTACTTCTACTTGATCATATTTTAAGTGCTGTAACTACTTTATCTGCGCTATTTTCCCACCATCTGTGTTCGCTATTTCCCTGTCCTGATTTTATTTTTATCTATCAACATGATTGACCAGGGAGATTCTCACGACTCCTGTCAAATCAAATCACACGTATACAACTTGAACAGCAGCTGCAGATCTGGTGCCATCTGTTATGGATGTGGAGAATGCCTCAAGCATAGTTTACAGCTGAACATCATAGTTTACAGCTGCATGATCGTGTAATTTGAGTTTAACTTGCTCAAGCCAGATATCAGCATTAATCCTGCCTCTAATTTGAAGAAACATATTGAGGTAAATTTAATATTTCTGCTTACTAGATTCTGTGTGTCTATAATGTAGCCTGTAATTTAACTATCTATCACTGAGATTATTAGGCTGCTGTGAGAGATTAGTGCAATGTTATCAATAGGGCTGGACAATAAAATAATTTAGTTTTATAGTTTTATATATTTAGTCTATGTTTTCAATCTAGAACAGGGGTGTTCATTACATAAATCGCGATAGCAAGAGCACCACTGGTTGGTTGAGCTAGATGAAATATAAAAAATTGACTTCTGTATATGCGTGTTGTTTGATTGACAGGCGGCTAACGTTTGTGCGCTAATGCGCGCCTAAATGATCAAATACAATTTATAATTCCGCCAATGCCCGTCTTGGTGAGGCATGAATGTAAACATAGTCGTTTATGGCTGTCTATAGGCTGTCTTAAAAATGCTATTAACAAGGAAATGAGAAAACCACTCACAACATTCGGCTGAATAACTTGAGTACCTTTAGAAGTAGTAATGTAATAGAATAAAACAGTGGTATTTTTAATAATAATATTATTGAAATATTGTAAATTGTTTAATAATACTGACCCCTGATGTAGAGAGTGTGTTCATATGTATAATAAATTACCAGGAAATTAGAAAAAATTATAATTATGCTTAGCCTTTATAAAGATAGAAAAGTATCAACATTTGCAGATCAGTACTTCAGCAGAACATTCCACCGGTCACAAACTTCAGTAAATTGTGCATCATGCTTTAGAATAAGAACAAAGCTATTTCTGGGCTTAAAAGATACAAGAACTAAATCATTGTTGAATATTGTATCTCAAAAGGAGGACAATGTGGCCCCCCATGTGCTACTTAAAATAATAATAGACACAAATGAAAATTATTTTATCATTTACTCTGATAAAATCATTATTTTATCATTTATCATTATTTTATCATGCCATCTGTCTATGACTTTCTTTCTTCAGAACACAAGATTTTTAGAAGAATATTTCAGCTCTGTATGTCCATTCAATGTAAGTGAAGGGGTGCAAAAATGGTGATGCTCCAAAAAGCAGATAAAAGCAGCATAAAAGTAATACATACAACTCAAGATCAATATTTAAGTCTCTATTAAGTGTCAACTAGAAATTCTACTCTCTTACCAGTAGGTGGCTAAATGCATGAAGAATGTGAATTACCAAAAACACAAAAAGAAAGTGAAAGTTAAAGTGGAGATTGACTGATCAGGCAGGATAATTAGTAAAAGAGGAATTAAATATTGTTTCTCACCACATCTATCATATCGACTTGGATTAATCCTCTGGTGGCACATGAATAAGGCTACTTTTATGCTGATTTATGTGATTTGTGGAGCTTCAATATTTTAGCACCGATTCACGTTCATTGTGTGGAACAAAGGAGTGGAGATATTCCTCAAAAAATCTTAATTTGTATGAAAGAATGTCATACACATCCAGAATGACATAAGGGTGAGTGCATGATGAGAGAATTTTCCTTTTGGGGTGAATTATTCCTTTTTAAGCGTGATGTAGCCCCTGTACCAAACAACTTTTCCCATGCCTAGGTTTTGCAACTCAGTTCTCAATACTCATGAGTACTTTTAAATGAGCTACTATTTTACTCTTACTTGAGTAGTTTTTAGGACAGCTACTTTTACTCTACACACACTCAATGTTTTGGGAAGTAACAGAACTTCTACTTGAGTATGATTTTTAAGAACTCTTTCCACCCCTTCAGTAGAGTAGTGCTGCACCACAAGTTTAGTCATGCCATTTTCTTTCATGCTAAAATTATCCCAAACTGTCATCTCAGACATCTCTTTCAGCACTACTTTCCTCAACTGAAAAAAAAAAAAAAAGTAATTGGATTTTTCACTATTGAGGGTTACAGGTTGCTTGGGATTCCATTTGCACCACAGATATACACACAGCAGTTTGTCTATGGCTGATCAGCCATGAGATGGGTGTTTCCTCACTGCATTCTGGGATGTGGTCACCAGTGGCGTGTCATGGACTTTTGAAATGAGTAGGCAAAGAAAGTCTACACTTGGCATTTGTGTTTTTGTTGTCCAGTGTAAATTCATGTTTCATTTAAATTGAATGTTTACACAGTTTTTGGGTTAAAGGCATAAGGAACACTTTTACATCTTTACATTACAAACTCAACCAATAACATTATAATTTTGTTTCTTTATATTACCACACTATTAAGTGTTAAGTTCATATAATTTGATAAAAAATAACGCATTCAAAATTGCAATTATTATGCCCCCTGATCAGTTCATAAATCCCACAATAAAACTATGGATTTTCTGATTCAAGCTTGAAATACATGTAACTTTGTGTTATTACAAGCCGTGTCAGCAGCTTCAAAGGTAGCGCATCCTCAAAATAATTGTCAGTCACACAGGATGCATTTTTGACAGCTGGATGAAGCATGACTGCAAAGGTCTCGAGATGCGATTTTCAAAGCTTCTAACTTCTCTTAAAGGAATAGTGCACCCCAAAATGATCATTCTCTAATGTTGTCTCAAAAGTGTATGACTTTCTTTCTTCCACGGAACATAAACAAAGATATTTGAATGGATATATGATGCCTGTTTGTCCATACAATGCAAGTGAATAGTGACCAAATTTTACAATTCCAAAAAGGAGATAAAGGCAGCATAAAGGTAATCCATCACTGCATACGAAACTGCGTACTGTCACAGTATGTACTATATTTGATGAAGGATGCACTTATCTGCCAGCAAAGCAGTACATTCTTTTAGGTATTAGAGTAGTATGTATATATTTTGGATATACTTCAACCCGGGACGTTGGCATCATCTCGTGACCCGAGTATATGACGTTTTTTAAACAAGCACCATTTAAGCACAAGAAACAATTATCTTGGTATATATATATATATATAGCACTTATAGTTGAGAACAACTCGCGATTCACCGGCGTTCATTTAAATTCAGTGTTTTGAAAGTTACGTCTCCTCATCTCCCGAGGGATTATGGGATCGTTACATGTCCAGTCGATCTGCGCTTCAAAATCTCGCCAGAAATAGTAGGTCATCTGAATATTACTTACATACTTACTGGTTCATGAATACTGTGGATATGGACTTACTACTCCATTGGCATGCTGCTTTTGGCATACTATAGATTAGAGGAGTATGGATATTCAGATGAAGTTCAAGTCTTCTGATGTGATCCAATCAGTTTTGATTGATAACTGTCCAAAAGATGGTGCTAGGAAGTGTAACTGAGCTTGAAATCTTCATTAAAATATCTGTTTTTGTTCCACGGGAGAAAGAAAGTCATACGAGATTGAGACAAGGAAAAGACAATGCTGTCTCCATCAGAAACTTTATACACTTGGGTCACTGTTGGACAGGGTTATTTAGACGGAAAAAAAATATGATTTTTTTACTCTATTTGATCTCATACTTCATAATATTTCTTTTTTATTTTTATATTAATTTTTAGGAGCCACTGCCTCCCTTGCTTCCTTGGAGAAAAGCCCCTCGATGGAAACTCCCTGACAAGCTTTTAGTCCTGCTTGTCTTCACCCCTGTCAAACTGAGTAACTGCATGGGAGGACACAACTTCAGTGTGTTGTCTTCACACAGTGATATGTCACACCTTTTTCTATTATTCTGTGTGACTTGTTCTTGCAGTCTGTCTTGCTCTCTTTTAAGTTTAGTCAACTCTCATTGTGTTAATTAACATTTATATAAGAACATGCTTTAACACCCACATTTTGGTATCTTATTAACCACGAATAACAGCAATGACAGTTGCATCTCCGTTAATTACTGAACTGTATTAGAGGATGCAAATTATCTCACCGCTCTTGCAAAAATGCCAGTCTTTTGGACATTTTGTAAACATACTACATCAAGAAATATTCACTTGTTGAAAGCCAAATGTGGATCACATTTCTGCGTGTTTCACATTTAAGACTGGGTTAAAGTGTGTGTGCATTTGGGTCTTTATGAGTCAAAGAATAATGTGTGATCAACGTGACTACATGCCATCTTATGTTACAGTTGGTCAGATTAATAAACTTGAATTAAACTGTTAAACTGAAATTGAATCTAATATCTCAGAAATATATTGCTTCTTGCCTGTATTGTGGAACAAGAGATGGCGCTGAAGAGGAAATGAAGTCACACTGACCTGAGGGAATAAACTGTAACTGTATCTCAAACACACTTCACATTTTACAATTGGCCTGTGCTGTGTGAATCAAACAAAGACTTTTAGAAGAATATCTCAGCGCTGTGGGTCCACACAATGCAAGTGAATGGTGACCAAAACTTTGAAGCGCCATCAACGCAACATACAAGTAATGCATAAAACCCCAGTGGTTTAATCCATGTCTTCTGTAGGGGTCCAATCAATTTTGGACTCAGAGCAGACCAAAATGTAACTCCTTTTTCACTATAAATCTTGACACCTGCAGTCTCCTTGGTGATCATGGTTTCAAGCTCGATTACACTTCCTAGCACCATTTAGCACTCTGTGCATGCATCAAGCATTAGGAAAAGCTTTTTATGTTGCATTTATGTTGCGTTGATGTGCTTATTGGAGCTTCAAGGTTTTGGTCACCATTCACTTGCACTGACTGCAATGGCATGATGTATCGTGAAAAGGGACTTATATTTTGTCTGTTCTCACCCAAAATTAATTAGATCACTTCAGAGGACATTGATTAAACCACTGTAGTCCTTTAGATTACTTTTATTCTGCCCTTATGTGCTTTTTGGAGCTTCACAGTTTTGGCCACCATTCACATTGTATGGACCTACAGAGCTGAGTTATTCTTCTAAAGATCTGTGCTTGTGTTCTGCAGAAGAAATGAAGTCATACACATCTGGGATGGCTTGAGGGTTTAATGATAAAAGTCAGTAAAGTGAACTATTGCTTTAAACTAATAATTTCATTACAATGTCTTGCAGGGACTTCTGCACAGGGAGTTACATAAATCAGTGAACCAATTTTTGAACTGGTTCATTTACATGAACTTTCCACACAAATCCAAACGATCCACTCAGACTTCTCAATGCTAAATTTCAGAGATGCCTTTGAATATTTCCAAAGCATGCTTGGCTGTAAAGTTGTGTGCGTCACTCTACACGCCACGGCTCTTTGTTGGACAAAGTAGCTCATTAATGGAAAAGCTACTGAGAGCTGTTTTGAAAGCAGATGAGCTACTGCTGACACTCCTTAAAAACATAGCGAGGGTCATTTTAGTTACTACCCAATACTGACATCATTGTGCTTTGAGGTAAGAGTTAACTTCACTACAAATGACAGTTTGCTTTGATTGTGCCAGATATTTTCTTTAAGAAATTATTGACCATGAGAAGGCCCATAAGGAAAGCAATTTGCCCGCGCAGAACACCGTATTTGGCAAGCCTTGTTGGGACTATACATCACTGTTTGGTCCAGATACCTGAATTATCTCTTAAATATATGCCAAATATATAATGATATATTAATATATGCCAACTTACAATGCTCTTCTCCATCAGATTCCATTGAATGTCTATGATATTGTGCAGTTAACTCACTTATTGGCTAATGCAACTGGTTTGTAATGCTAGCAATAGGTCTTTGTGCCATATTGCTAGTTTGTTCTTTCACACAGGGGACTATTCTATTTTAAATTACTAAAAAGTGACCTGGTATTGAATATTTCAGGATGCAGTTACAAATGAGAGTTGTTTGTTTCAACAGGCGTGTCCTTTCGGAGGTCTGGGAAAAAAAAAATTAGAATTATCCTGAGAATTTTTTTTTTGTGGTGGCTATTCTTTTTGTCTAGCAAAGGCATTTTCAGTCATATTTGTCTTCATTTACATTGCTTGCCAAATGCTTGTGGCAGAGCTACCATTCATATCAGAAAAAATAACAATTGTTGGCCTTCAGCTGTCCACCCACAAACGTAATGCACATAAAGAAATAGTGTTTTAGTTAGATGTTAAAGCACCTCAACGTCACTAAATAATAATAGTCTAATAACTAAAAATAAACTATTGGTCAAAGTTATGAGCAAATGCTTTAAAAAAAAAAACAAAAACAAGCACTTATAGATGTAGTAACAACCCTGCATGAAACTTAAATGTGGGAACTTGAAATAACTAAGAACTAGTAATGGAGTGGTGGTGGCATAGTGGCTAAAAGCACAGGGCTGTTAATCAGAAGGTTGCTGGTTCGATCCCCACGGCCACCACCATTGTGCCCTTGAGCAAGGCACTTAACTCCAGGTTGTTCTGGGGGGATTGTCCCTGTAATAATTGCACTGTAAGTCGCTTTGGATAAAAGCGTCTGCCAAATGCATAAATGTAAATGTAATGGTGCTTTCCATATCTAGCAAAGTGTCTGATGATGTTCAAGCTTGGTTCAAAGAGACAGTGTTGACTGCACAATATGTTTTAATACCATCCAATTAATACCATTTTAGGAGTCATTTAGTATCAAAGTGTTATATGTTTAGACATATTCATCTTCCCTCTTACATACATTCTGCTGAAATGGCAGAAGTAGATTTTAGCAAGTTAGCCGCATTAGCAGGAGACTGTGTCACTTATGACAACTGGTGCTGGTTGCATATTTCTACAGGATTCTCTGGAACTTTTGGTGACTAATTTCTCACTAATTGGCGACAAAATGTTTGATTCTCTTCCTCTGCTTTCTGACAAAAACTTTGAGGCAAAATAATCACCTTAATTGAACAGTCAGTAAACAAAAACACATTTAAAGTGGCGACGTCTGGTTTTTATGTCAGTTTTGCAGGCTTTATACAATTATCCCTCCAGAGTTAACCCATAAAATGCCAGCTGTGCTTTTTAAGTGTTTTTCTAGAATGCACAGGTGTGACACTACAACATGATCACCCAGGAAATCGTCATGCATCTGCCTAAAGTTCATGTACCCTGAAATCAACCGGACATTTTTGCATAAATTTAACCGTAATCAACTTTACTGCAGTGCGGTTGGTAGTGCGTTACACAAGCAAATTCGGTGAGCATGATACGGAGATTGCATTTTCGCTCTAAAGTTACATTTTTACTCCACTGACGGTACATTTTAGGGGGTAGATTTAATAAAATATGCATTCCTGTTGACTGTATTACATTATTTAAAACTAAAAATACAACTTGCTTTTGGTTTGCTTCTGTTGACATTTCACCTGGAAACTGAAGCTCACATGTGCCCATACATTCAATAACAATTCCAACTTCACCCACTAGGGGCAGTGATTTGAATTTCAGTTTGAAAAGAATGATTTCAGCTGAATTCTTTTGAACACTTTTGATCAGCATGATCAGTCTGGAAACTACAAAGGAGGACATTGAGACTTTGAGATGAAAAAATAAGGCACACAATTTCTACCTTTTCCTTTTTTACTGTAATTTTTGTTATGTATTATTTGCAGGGGGTGTGAAAAGTACTCAAAAAGTCTACTTGAGTGAAGTATGGATACTGATTGAAAATTTTACTCAATTAAAAGTCAGAAGCTACTTGAATGAAAGTTAAAAAATTACCAAATTAAATTGTACTTAAGTATTAAAAAAAGTAAAAGTAACTGCATGAATAAAAACAGATTTGATGGCGAATTTTTGAAAATGTCCTTGGTTAGTGGGATACAAAGGAGACACTTTCATCTTGTATGAATCCTTACTAACTAAAGGAAAATACATTTTTCTAATGATATTTTATTCATTTTTCATCATTTGTCACAATTTGGATTTTTAAAACTGAAAAATCTATGTATTTAACCAATAAATACTGTATATACTATATTGCATATATTATATTTTGTTACATGTTTATTGTTTAATTGCATAATTATTTGTGGTAATTGATGAGACGTAACATCACTTCTCAATAACCAAGGACCATATTGTGGCCAATTACATGGTAAAACAGATCTAATTGGCAGACTAAATAACATTTAACTTAAACTGGGCATCAGTGCAATTCGATTGGTTTGTTAGTGTTAAGGTAAGACAGAAGAAAATGATCTGCAAGAATGTAACGAGTACTGTTCAAGTCTAAATTAAATTGTAAGGAATAAAAATAACTATTTTTTCGTTGAAAATGTGATTAAGTAAAAGTACAATTATTCCGTTTAAATTGCACTTGAGAAAAGTATATACCCCCAAAAAAATTATAATACTTAAGTATAGTAATGAAGTATAATTACTCAAGTACTTTTACATCCCTTATTATTTGTATGTATTGTGTGTGCCAATGCTATACATATGCTCAACACAAGGGACTTTCAATTAAGGGTTATGATAATGGCAGCCGGTTTTCTAATCATGTTCTTCCAGTGAGATTTCTCTCTTCCTGTATCTACCCTAAAAGTTTTCTGTGTTTGACTGTCATCTCTCATATAAATATGGTGTGTTAGCGTGTATGGTGTTTGAATTAGTAAATGCCCCCAGATTTTTCCTGAAGGCTTGAAATCATCTGCACTGACAGGCAAGGGACGGAAATATAACAGGGATTAAGCCATCTGAAATCTTGCAGACATGTAGTTATTTTGATGTGAAATATTAGACAGGAGAACTCTGAAAATACTCAATATAATTGCCTTTGCAAAGCAATCATTAGTAAATGATCACAAAATGTAGAAAGAAAAAGAAGGAATGAATGAATGAAGGAAGGAAGGTAAATGGGAAGGAAGAATGGAAATAAAGAAGAAAACAGGAAGGAAGGAGGAACAGAAAGAAAGGAAGTAAAAATGGGAAGGAAGTAAAAATGGGAAGGAATAGAAGGAAGGAAGGAAGGAAAAACAGGAGGGAAGGAAGGATGGGAAGAAAGGGAGTAAAAATGGGAAGGAAGGTAGGAAGAAAGGAAAAGAAAACAGGAAGGATGGGAAGAAAGGAAGTAAAAATGGGAAGGAAGGGAGGGAGGAAGGAAGGAAGGAAGGAAGGAAGGAAGGAAGGAAGGAAGGAAGGATAAACAGGAGGGAAGGAATGAAGGAAGGAAGGATGGGAAGAATGGAAGTAAAAATGGGAAGGAAGGAAGAAAGGAAAAGAAAACAGGAAGGAAGGAAGGAAGGATGGGAAGAAAGGAAGTAAAAATGTCAAGCAAGGAAGGAAGGATGGAAGAAAGAAAGAAAGAAAAGAAGGAAGGACGGACGGACGAAAAAACGTTAGAGAAGGAAGGGAGGATTGAAAGAATGACGGAATACAACAACATATGCTGCCATAAATGTGTTTTAGACAAATAAAGCTGGGCATTTTTTGGGATGCATATTACATAATGCACTAAGTTTTCATTTTGTTATTCACCAAAATCCTCCAAACATATCTCTGCTAAAAGGTCTTCCCTCCTTATATTTGTTTCACACAACAAATTAAAACATCACCCGTGCATCCCCAAAATATTTGCATTCAAAAGCGTGAAACGCTGCTGGTGATCACGAAAAACAACCATATGTGTGTGTTCCAACTCTTGGATTTCGTAGTAAAGTATCTTTCATTATCTAGGGTGAATCAAATAACAGACCAAGCCAGTTGCAAAACTGCCGTCAAGTTGCATATCACGCAATCACTTCATCAGCAATGGACATCTGTTCGTCTCTGTGGTGGCGCGCTCTGAGCGCACACACACACAGGACGTGCGCACGCACCACAGACACAGCCTTACAACACACTTAGACACACACGAATTTAGACAGACCAGAGTATGACGGTGATTTTTCAAGCAATACTTTAATCTCAGTGGGTGTTTTCACAGATTTAATAAATTAAGCGCATGCTTTTTCCACTTACGCTGCTGTTTTGGCCGGACCAGTGCACCATGGCTTGGTTGTGAGCGGAATCCCCAGTCAGTGCAAAGGTAGAGCTGGTAAGTTTCAACTCTTCCTGCCGCGATGTGGCAGTTCTCCGCTCTTCCCTGTTCCACCTCAACTCAGAGCGCGGGACTCGACGCGCTGTGCGCACGGTGCCGTTCCCCAAAGCCGGCTGCAAGCGCTCACCCTGGGGCGAGCTGGGTGCCATAACGGGTCCCTGGGCGCTTCTACGAACTCGATGCTTAAGATCTACAGGGGCAGAACCCGACCGTTCGGGGTTGGAAACGTTGCCATTACTGCGCAATGACACCCATTTATTATCAGATGGCATTTTGCCACCGGCTGCCTTGTCGGTATTCCGTTTTCGCACAGAGTGGTTAGATTGTTTCCCACTGGCGCTGCAGCCGCGCTCCCCAGTTTCAGCACCAGCCGAATTAAACAGCGCCATTGACCCGTCTCCATTTTTGTCACTAACTTTACCCACAGACCCTGTTGCAGATTGAACACAGCCGTTCATCCTCACCAGTAATTCCCGACCACTCCACTTATCCAGCAGCTGACATGACCTACAAGTTATCACTGTTTTGGTCACCGGAACCCAAGCGAGCAATAGTAGAACCACAAGCGGGGTGCAGAACGCACTGACATTAACCCGGGGATATCTGATCCCGCTCTCCATCGCGGATACTATCAGGATACAGTCCGTCTGGTCTATTTTACGTTAGTTATTGATGGAGGGAGAAGAAGTCCTCGTATAAGTTGCCGCGCAACCACAGTTGAGATGTTGTGGGAAAAGTGCGATTCAGCGAAGCGCTCCAAGTTGAAGGATTTGATCAAATGAAGCTCTCCACGAACGAAGGGGAGGAGTTCGGGGGATTACAGGGGAGAGCAAGACCATAAAGAGACGATTCTTTCCAGCGCTACGATATTCATATGTTTATCACCCAGGACATTTTCCAACAATACATTTAGCGGTGAAATAAAAGACAGGATTTTGTTCGTTGCATTGTTTCTCAATTGATACGGGAAAAAAGGTCGCAGCGACCTGAACTTTTCACTCACACTGAAAATGAATGTCACACAGAGTTTGAGTACATTTGTAATTGGGTGGTAATTGGGCTGTTAATAGCCGGAGTGACACCCATGACTTGTGTGTGGATGAGTTTGAACAGAATTCCTTTTATAAAACTGCATTTCCCCCCAGACTAAAAACGGAGATAAGTGGTGTAGGCTATCTACGAATTTCAACTCGAGATTAATTTGATGTTCTCGCACGTCTTGGGACCATTCAAATTCTCCACACCATCCTTTGGATCGATGGGCGAATTGCAGATGGATCTGTTGCGCATCAATCAGTGTGTGTGTGTGTGTGTGTGTGTGTGTGTGTGTGTGTGTGCGTGTGCGTGTGCGTGTGTGTGTGTGAGCGTGTATTTATCACTTTGTGGTGACCAAATGTCCCCATAAGGATAGTAAAACCCAAAATTTTTGACCTTGTGGGACATTTTGTCGGTCCTGAGGAAAACAGCTTATAAATCATACTAAATTATGTTTTTTGAAAATGTAAAAATGCAGAAAGTTTTCTGTGAGGGTTAGGTTTAGGGGTAGGGTTAGGTTTAGGGGATAGAATATAAAGTTTGTACAGTATAAAATCCATTATGTCTATGAAAGTCCCCATAAAACATGGAAACCAAACATGTGTGTGTGTGTGTGTGTGTGTGTGTGTGTGTGTGTGTGTGCGTGCGTGTGTGTGTGTGTGTGTGTGTGTGTAGAATTGCGCTCCAGTTCCAAGACAACAAACTGAACAACTGAAACTAATTCAAAGAATATATTAATTATATAGATTTGCCATCACACATGTATGTACTGCAGAAATGGTGATCAGTCACAGGAACTAAGAAATACACTTTTCCTTATGTGTTCATAATAAATAAATAAATAAATAAACATTGGTTAATTGACAAAAGTAGTCACCAGACACAACATTTAAAAAATACACAATTCCTTATATGCTCATAAAAAATTAATTAATAATATAATAAAATTAATAATTAATAAAATTAAACTACCTATTGTATTTATATATGGGGATTCACAGTAAAAAATACAATATATATATATATATATATATAGTAATATTATGAGTCAATTGCCTATTGTAATTACATTTGTGAATTAACAGAAAAAAGTTACATTTTGCAATATTTAAAATAATAATTATATATGCAGCTTTTATTATCTCATATTAATTGTGAACATATGGAATATTTGTACTCCAATTGTAATTATAATTCAATTGTCCCCACAGGACCATTTAAAATGAATGAAGAAGAACAGCTGATGAAAAATATTGAGAAAAAAAAAGGTGAAACGTACAGAACCTAAAATAAACACATTTCCTTTTTTATAATTATTACATGTTATTCGTCAACTGCCTGTCTACATTTGTGGATTTGCAAACACATACGCTGCTGTAAGGCATACGATTGTGCATCCTGCTCTCTCTTTCTCTCTCTCTCTCTCTCTCTCTCTCTCTCTCTCTCTCTCTCTCTCCCTCTCTCTCCCTCTCTCTCTCTCTCTCTGCCCATGTCTGTGCCCTTCCTATATGAGTTAAATCCACAGCCTTGTCATTCTAAAAGCATTACAAATGAGTAACAGCTAGACAGGCCTAGACCCACAGTATTAAATAGATATACTGTATTAAATTAATAGCACAGATATGGACAGGTCTCCACAGCTGAGATCACACTCATCACCCTCACTCTCCGTAGCTGTTCAAGAAGATGTCATGGTCCATCATCTTATGTACCTGCTTGCTCATTATAGAAATCAATGCTATTTGAATGTGAGCTACCTGACACATACTGTAGGAAGCATTTCTGTTAAAAACAATGTTTTTTTACATGTACACCAATACTCTGATTATTGCAATAATATTGACATTTTTATAAATGGAAATTTATTACAGAAAACGGAATACACTAGCTGAGGTTGTTGTGTTTCGCCCATGAGAACAAACTCAACAACTTGGGAAAATGTGTTTTCTTTTGCTGTGGGGTTGTAGATTGGGGAGCACAACTGCTGGGAAACGGTGCATGGAACTGCTGTTTCACATGAAGCCACAAAAGTAAGTGCAGCTTCTTTTTCGTGATGTTTTCGAAAATGTTGGGAATGTTGGAAAATGTCATTATGAGGGTGCATGTAAATGTATCAATTGAGGAGCTTTGAAGGCAACTGAAAGTGAAAGAAACTCCTGGCATGTAATAGCAGTTTCAGATTTCTCAGTTCTTACAATTTATCGGATACAGAGGACAAAAAAAATATCACCACTGATATTAAGGAAACAAAAGTCACATTTCTATCACTCTCTCTCTCTCTCTCTCTCTCTCTCTCTCTCTCTCTCTCTATCCATTTACATTACTTAAACATCTTGGGAACTGTTGCCTTTTTTTTTTTTTTTTGAGTGAGCACTATAGGGTCGACCTTCCCAATGAGTGTGAGCTCCTGATCACCCATGGGACGCTACCTATGGCGGTAAGTAACTCATAACTCGATTGGACTGACCAAATTTAGCTATGTGAATCAAGATTTCAGCCACTGACATTTTTTTAATTTACTTATCAAAGAAACAAATACGACATTTGTGGAAAGTTCAAACAATCAACTTGGCTCAAAAATCAGCATGAAGCCTCGGGGTTGAAATAAGAGGGATTTGTGACATCAGCCAAAAAGGAAAGCAATTTAAGAAACAAATTATTAGCCTACATTTTGAAAAAAATAACAGTCATAGATCATTAAAGCCTTGAAGGCACGGATCATAGCGGAGGATGACAAACCTTATGTGTTTGATAGGTGCTCAAAGCAGAGAATAGATAGTCGTTATTTCAGTCAAAGATGCCAATGACTTGCGTACCAGCAACAGTTGAGAGGCCAGTAATTAGCTATTTCATGACTCACACAGGCTTTTTATCAAAAGGAGGGACTGAGCGCTAAGCAAAATGACATAAAAAAAGCAAAGATAACTGTCAAACACACTAGTTATCTCTAAATGCTGTAAAAATCCTTTGGTTTAATTGTCCTTTAGGCATCATTCTTTTTAACTAAACTATTTCCTCACATTATTTGGTATTTATTCTCCGTAAGGTCCAGTGGAATGGTCATGAGTAATCGCCAATCTGTAATATTTAAACAGAGATCATATCCATGGTCTCCTTTTCGCTCTTAATTCATGAAATGTTCAGATCAGTAGCTTACTATAGATCTAATAAACACTAACTCTGGTTAGTATTTAATTTTAGATTAGAATAAAGGTCACACACACACACGTCTGCATGCTTTGGGCACGTTATTACAATTCAGTCCATGCTTGTCATTAAAATCAGAGGGGAATGCAGAAAAAAAGCAGATGTTTTTTGTACCCCAGTGTGAAGAGTAACATACCATTTGCTTCCATTCTCACTACCAGAAGCTGAGATAACATTTTTAAAAACTCTTATACAGAACTGTTGTCCACTTTAAAGGCTTTGACATAGATGCAAAAATCTAATTATTGGTCTCATTCTAAATTATGGAGTTCACAAAGGCTGCCAAGGGGCTAATCCATTATATTATACTGATTCAAATGTATTAATTTGTCGATCGTCTAATGCTAATATCCATAGCACCTAAAGTACACATATTCTAGTCATGCTGTAGCAAAAAAGGAATAAGCATATTCCATACTCAAATTTCAGCAGTGTTGGGTTTAATTACTTTTAAGTACATTATAGGGTAATGCTTATTTCTAATATATTATTTATATAGAATACACAAATTATCAACCTGTAACAAGTCATTGTGTAGGAGATATGTGAGGTGCTGAGTGCATAGCCTCGTTCACACCATAGGCGACACTGTCACTTGGTAGACTCGTTGCTAGACTCAGCAATCTATATCGCTAATGGGCATTCCTACTGCTGCCGCTGCTCTAACGTTATTGATGGACAGCACAACTGGCCATAGTAGCTTTTGAAATGCTGATTACAGATGATACTGTTGATAACACAGTTTTCCACCCATTATTTTATTAGCCCATACCCACGTATGTGGTTACAGATATATGATATAGAACAGTGAAACTTTTAATTTCTCCGTCTTGCCTGCATATAACTCCAGTGTATCTTCAATCTCACTGGTAGTGGCTTGTGAATATTGCCTGTCATTTGCATAAAGTTGACATTTTCTCAGCTTGTCGCCAAAGGTCGTGGCAGCTCGTGTCACCGGAAATTGTTGTGCTCTCATTGAAAATGAATGGGATAGTGTTGCTATGTCGCGCCATGCCACTGGCGGTGTGATCGGGGCTTATGACTTGCATGTAACAAAGAACAAGTAAGAAATATAAATATTATTTTGACGTTTTGGAGTGAAAAAAGTGTTTTAGAAAGTAACTTAAATGTAAAGTAAGGGGGCCTGGGTAGCTCAGAGAGTAAAGACGCTGACTACCAGCCCTGGAGTCGCAGTTCTAGTCCAGGGCATGCTGAGTGACTCCAGCCAGGTCTCCTAAGCAACCAAATTGGCCTGGTTGCTAGGGAGGGTAGAGTCACATGGGGTAACCTCCTCATGGTTGCTATAATGTGGTTCGCGCTCGGTGGGGTGCATGGTGAGTTGTGCGTGGATGTCTCCACGGTAACGTGCTCAACAAGCCACGTGATCAGATGCATGGATTGATGGTCTCAGACTAATTGTTTTAAGTATCGTACCCAACACAAATTTTCTGGTTGTTTCACACAAAAACATTGTATATGTAGCGGGTTTACTTCTGCGTTGTGTTGTGTTAAAGTGAATGACTGACTCTGTCTCACACAATAATGAGGCTCTGACGGTTCATTTTATTCACACTCCTCTGCTCTGCACTGCACTGCATTGAAAAACAAAAAACAACATCAGGCATCTCTCATGGTGCACATATCTTGCCTGGCTGTGCCTCTCATTATGCAGAAGTACAGCAAAAGAGAGAGTGAATAATAATAATAATAATAATAATAATATAACCATTATGACAATATTTTTATAATACTGTATGTATAATGACAATATAGGTCCATATAAGATATGATATAATAATAATAATATATAAAGTATTACAAAGATTAGAAATAGTCTATTAATTTCTCAAATGCCCCACATTATAATAAACAACTAAACACAATTAACAATAATAAAAGAACCATGATCCATTACATACAGTACCTGTATTGAAAAACACACAACATCAGGCATCTCTCATGGTGCACATATATTGCCAGGCTGTGCCTGTTAATCATCAAATAATTCCTAAGTACTATTGATATGAAAGAAACTGACTTTTCACAAGTATTTCTAAACTTTTCATGGGGTAATACTGTTGGAACTGTGGCTGCTTAGATGGCAAGGAACCATATCTCTTAATACAGACATGCACATGAACAACAGGTGAAGCAGTGTTAATTACCCGAAATAAAACTCTGAATAAACATACTCTAATATGTTCCCAACATGAATTAATGATCAAATATTTAAGAGAACTTAACAAACAAACATATTTAACCACAAAAATAGACAGGTAAATAAATATATCTTTAAGCAGTTTGTGGAGCTACTAGAAACAGCAAAAGAGAACGAGACCGGATATAGTCTACTCCGCAGATCACACATGATGTAACATAATATGCGCAGTATTGCCATTTTGTTCATGTCAACTAATTTATTAATGATAGAAAAATAAAAAGATAGCATTAAAGAAATATACACAAAGAAAATTCAAATAAAATATAAAATAGCAAATTAAACTTGTGATCATATGAACCCAGTCCTGCTCGACAGCACTTAATAATTCAATAAAAGTGCTTTCGATATAAAATACCCCAGGCTTAGTAGTAAAAATAAAAAATAACTCAATAATCTAGTGTAACAACATACCTTTTGCTACATATACATATACATGGAATGTGATGCATGATCTACTTTTATTATAATTTGGGTCCTTTTTTAAGCTTTAAAGTTAGGCACTATCCACGGCCATTATTATAAAGATGGAAGGGGATTAAACACATCTCCTTTTGTGTTCCACATAAGAAAGAAAGTCCATATGGTTCAGAATGAGATAAGGGAGAGTATATTATGACAGAATTTTCATTTTTAGGTGATCCATCCATATAGACTGCTTAATCTCAATATGTTCTCATTTGGAACAAGGCCAATATAATTTCTGCAGTCCATCTAAATATAGTTCCTTCCCGAAACACCAGCAACTTTAGCCCATGTGGTTCTCATTGTAATATCAAAGCAATATATGCCAGGATGCCAGCTGCTGCAGTACTCACCACTTTCACCACCAGAAGTTTGGGGTTGCTCCTGTCTCAACAAATTTAGTGTTGCACCTGCTGCTCCAACACCCAGCTTTCTTACCTCCACCTACACAACAACCTCCAGTAATTATTTTAGAGAAAACATTAAAACAGTCACTTCCTACTGAGCTATAATTTGGTGCAGTTTTACTTTCGTTAAAGTCTCAAATTCTGTTTTCCAGGCATCCATACCCTAGATCATCTCAGAATCAAACATCTGTTTGTGGCAGGGCGGAGGGCGGGGCCGGGTCGTGATCCTACACACCCGGTCCCGTATTAGGCTAATTAAGCCTCCGAGGGATAAAGGTCAACTGCAGAGGATCGTGCGGGAGAGAGAGATCGTTTACGGACATGTCCGTCATGTGTGTGTTTATGTCTTCTTTTAAGTTTATCATTAAACCATTATTTATATCGTCAAGCCGGTTCTCGCCTCCCGCACGATCCTCTGCAGTCGACCTTTATCCCTCACCGTGGCTTAATTAGCCTAATACGGGACCGGGTGTGTCAATGGTGAGCATTGTGTTTAACAGATAAATTACCCAAATTTTTAAAATAGCATATCAGATGAAACTAGAGACTCTAATCTTTTGATTCAAACAGGTTTCAATGTAAAAACTTACAGTAATTAGATTTCTTACCAGATGTAGTTTTGTTGCAGTTTCTTCCAAAGACAAACTCTGCTGTGATCAGTGCCATGTTGTTTTTTCAAATGACTCCATACTCCCAAAGTTTAAAACTTTACTGACAGCCCAGAGTCTCCTGAACTTTGATCAGTTGGTTTAACTTCAAATTATAAGTTGCGTCAACAGCCTCTAATACTGTGCGATGAATAAAAAAAAAATGGATTGTTGTGGACTGTAGGACAATGATAGGCTTATGTTCATTTATATGAAAATTAACCTAATTCAGACATAATTTCTATTCTTTACACCGCCATAAGCTGAACCACCACTAAGGCTGCACATTATGGAGAAAAAATTTGATATGCGATTCATTCTTGGAAAATGCGATATGTGATATGATAATCCAATGATGACGTCTGCTCTGCCCTCCCTTTCTTCGACTGCCGGTCAGTTATTCACCATTATTCAAGTCACCTGTAGTAGGGCCTGTCAATCAAACCACCAGTGCACCTGCAGTGCTTCCTTCTGTCCCTCTACCCCCTCAAAGGCCTTTTCTATCTGTTGGGGCTGACATCTCATTGCAGTACTTGCTGTGTTTTTTTATGACTGCTAATAAAGCTCTCACATAAGAGTTCCTCTGCCTTATGCTGTGGTTATGGTGATCGTTAGTGTACCTACAGTGATTTCCACTTTCCTCTCCACCCTACCGATCATCCTCCTCATTTTCTATGGATACCAAGGGACTAGCTACATTTCCTAAGTAATAAGATTACCTATAGAGTAATGTATGGAGTATATTTTCTTTATACTGTACACTTAATGTTTCAACTATTGAAATACTGACACTCATGCAAGAGTTGAGTGCGTCAATATTCAGTCTCCAATATACAGTATATAAATATAGGATATAATAGTTATATTAGATCCCCTAACCTCACCCCCAAACACACTCCCACCCCTAAACCTATCCATATCTCAACAATAGAAAAGGCATAACAAGCAGATACATTGTTTGACATCACAGATGTGTCGTGGCGCTTCTTGAGGCAACAATTTGTTAATGTTAAAACAAGTGCAGGATTTGTTACAAATGAAACAATAACCACTGCAAAATAATACATTTAGCCACTGTACATGTTGCTTAGTTCAAATTAAATTAAAATCATACCCCAAAATGTCATGTCACTCTGACAAAATCCTACCCCGACATATCATTTCACAATGATAAAAAAAAATGCCGTTTGCATCAGTTTGTTGACTGCGGATGCTTCTCATTAAAAGCAATGTGTTTGCCGTACACATCGGGAAATAGATACCGAAGGATGCTTTTGGTATCTACATGCTACTAACACTATGGTAGTGAGAAAAGGCAGGGTCGGGTTTATGATTTCTGAGGCCCCAAGCCACTGACCAACCCGGACCCATTTCGAAGAATTTTGCTTAAAAAATTTAATAAAACAGTTTTTAAATAAAAAATTTTAATTCATCCTATCAGACGTTGTAGCCAAGTACATTCAAAATGTTTACTGAAATACAAATCTAGTTCAAGTTAATTAATGCATACTTTCCAGTTTTTCGACAATACAGTGAAAATAAAATTCTATATTTACCTACATATATTTTAGCAAAACACACTACTTCACTCAAAAAAAAAATACAAAAAATCAGTTGTTATTTATTTTTATTATAACCCAAAATTTTTCATTGTTGTCCAGTTTTTCATTGTAATACAGTATGATACAGTATTATTATTACTTTGAGGATTTGTTGCATACAATAGTAATATATTTATGTCTAAATTACTTTCACCTAGAGATGTAAGCGCAGCGTAGTTCTAGCAGGAAGAATATCAGCTGTACATCATTGCACAATTAGCTGGGTAATTCCCAGCCAATCACATGTAAGCTGTTGCTTTATATGTCTGCTCACAATCTATCACATTGCTGCTTCAGTGTGCTAACACGGCAACCTCCACCACCCCACCACCACCAGTTGAGTATCGTCCTGCACGGGGGTAGGCTCCTCGCCCCTGCCTCCAATCTCCGGCAGGATATGACGGTTCCGAGTACAAGTTCTTCGGACCGCTATATGGGGAGACATTACTTTTCTGATTTATATTCATAAAATAAATGTCATCTTAAATCTCACTCAAGTCTGCAAGTCTTCCTGATAGCACTTCTTTTCTAATGCTGCAGTGTAATGTTCATCATGTTGCAAAAGGCTGTATTTTATGTAAGCATCGTAGGCGACATCCGTAACTGTAAACATACAAAGCAGTTTTACTTCTAAAGAATAGGTTAGGTTAGGTCATGTTAAACTTTATTGTCCCTTTAGGGGACTTTTATTCTACATGGGTCAGGGGCATCTCACGGATGCAGCCATATTAGCATCACATCACCAAACTTTCTTAATCAACTGCCCTGTTATTGGACACTTTCATTCATTAATTAAATTAATCCCAGTTTACTGTGCATAGCGAATTTTTACAATGGCATTTGTAACTGAAAACAACTATTTGAATGATGCAGCATCCAGACCACTTGGTGTCAGTTTAAGCCATATGTCGATATACTTCAAAAATATGACTGATTTCACCTTTAAAATGGTGGATAGCAAATCAAGTAGATAGAAGTGAATTGTTTTGTGAAGTTATTTCAATGTGAGTTGTGTGTCAATCATTTAAATGTGTTAATATAGTGAACAAAAGCTAATGACTTACCTTGTGCAGTTTGTTTTATGAACATTTATGAATTATTTGTTAGACACCATACACACCATTTCCCAACCTCCCAAAAACAACATAAATACCTATGCTGCAACCCTTTTGAGGTGGTACTATACACAGTATATCTGGTAAATAAACAAATAAACAAACAAATTGCTCAGATCAAATTTACACATATCAAGATTTATACATTCTTCCTCCTTTCAGGAACCTTTACTTCAGTCGACAAAAACATCAAGTCCCTTCGTAGATGGCCTTGCAATCCTTTCAACTTGTGTATTCGGAAACCATAAAAAAAAACCATTCAACAAGCATTTATTACATAACCATCAGTCAGAATTTCACTCACACAACATCAAAACCCATCTAGAATTTTGAGCAACACTAAAGGTACTTTTGGAGAAAGCTCTTTGCATGTGGATGAATGAAGTCAAAAGTGTTCATAATAAAATAAAAATGTTCAATATGTCCATCCCGAAACTATTTAATCACTAATGCTCACAATTCACTTAACTCTGAATAATAACAAAATTCAAACAGGTTTAAATAAAACATACTCTAGATTCTGTTCACCTACATTATCCCATATCACAATATGATCCCAGGTATACAGCAAACATCATTTGACCTCCATATTCCAGATATTGACTTATTTATATATTGTTCCATAGCATAAAAATGTACCAAGGCCAATTAAAATAAGATTACTCAGTTTCTGCATTCACTGTCCAAAACTGGAATTACTGTATTTATTTATTCCACTTTATCAAGCACTCTCATCCTCGCCTTTGGGAGAACTTTCCTTCACTATTAATAATAAACGATTCATACTCAGACACTGGTTTTAGAATAATCCCAAACCCATTTTACGGTGATAAACTCACAAGTCTCAACCTCAGTTGGCACATCCACAGTCTGTTCACTGACCCCGTGATGCATATTGCAAACTAAAATCTCCAAAATCTGGCTAAAACTGCCAGTTCCAATCTCACTACGCAACATATTGGAGTCAAGGGGGTGCACCAATCCACCTGAAAACAAAACCGTGTATACAAAACACAGGATTGATACAGTGAGCACTTTTGAGGAAGAACTAATCACTGATTTCCAGCTTAGTGGAAATAAATCTTTAAAAAATATTCAGTTTTGTTTGAGGGGATTAGTAGCAAGTCAACCTGATATTCACAAGCAAAATTGTGTTTTCAGATTTGTTTTTTAAATAATGTTCTTATTACATTTTTGGTAGACAGAAATTCTGAATACAAAGTCCACAAACATTGCCAATCATTTCAGTGTTATCTGTACAGTCAGTCATGGACCGACACTATTACATTTTTTCCATGTCGGTATGTTGTGGTGCCTACTATTTCGCATAAACCCATCCCTAAATGGCATATAAAAACAAAAACTATTAATGGTCACTTTTCACAATGGTTAGACAGACCTTTCCTGTTAGGATGCTGCTGGCTGAAGTTTTCAGATGGTATCTTACCCCACCCTCCACAGTTTTAGCACGTTTTAGCACAATGTGAGGACTTTTTAGATGTTCTCTTACCCACACCATCGGACCAGCTTAAATACGGGACAAATCACATCCTATATTGATTTGATATAGGATGCATCATTTCATCTTGAAATATGGGATGATCCCATATTTTACGGGATGGGTGGCAACCCTATTTCCTGTCCAAGCAGGTGGTTCTTGGCCAGCAGCAAACTGGACCTGATTTATGCTGATAGTCAAAAGTCTGGTAACTCAAGAATTGTTGTTTCTGCAAGTTTATGTGCCCTGAAATTAACCCCATTCAGCTTAATTACTGACAAGCGCTGTCCCCTGCCAGACATTTTGTATCAATTCTAGCGTAAATACGTTTCCCTCTAATGCTACTGATAGCATGTTGAGTGAGAAACCTCAGAGACGCGGATTCTGGTCCTGTGGGAACCAGGAAGTAACCGCATTCAGTTAAACAATGATGTGCACAATTCAGAGGTTGCATTTTCGCTCAAACAATTATAATAAATAAATAACAAATCCTTCACTGACAGTTAGGTTTAGGGTTGGGGTTTGGGTTAAGGCTAGGGTCTTCAACCAGGATTGAAGGATTAAAATTATTGTTTGATCCACCATTGGCACACGTAAGGATGATCACTAGTATTTTATTTTTTTTTGTTTTTTTAAATAAAAGTCCCTCGCCACGTTAAAGTCCCTCACGTGCCAAATCTTCTTCATCCAGCAATCCGTCCTCATATTCGTGCATCTTGTTTTATTTAGTTATGAACTGTATGGAAGCCAAACACGAATAAAGTGTGACAAAACTGCGCTAGTAAACCCTACTCTGAGTGCATTGGACCACTAGAGCATCTGAACAGAATATTCCTTATCCAAAGAGCACCAGTGGGAATTATTATACACCCCAGAAGCACTCCTGTTTGACATTCAATAACATTTCCAGCTTCTGCCGCTGGGGGCAGTGGTTTGACTTTCGGTAAACTGACCGATTTCAGCAGCATAACTTTGACCAAATGTTGCAGAATTCACAGTGTGATCAGTCAGTTTATGGACAGCTACCCAGACTTATGAAGCCTTTTCTTCGATACCAGTGGCAATGGAGGGCAACTACCATGGGCAGCTCATGCTACTATAAGTATATACAGTAGGTCATATCCGTTTCAGAAATATGTCATTACTTATACAGATACAGCAGTGTCTGTGAGCAGTTCATATTTGGCATGAATAATTTTCTATTGTGACTTGTCTCAGTAGGCTATTTTCCTCACTAAAGTTCTGAGAAGTCTGATTGTCTTTGAATACATACAGTATATCTCGAGACTGCTCTGCCTGATGAATATTACATGAACCTTTGCACTATACAGAGCACCCATTCATACGATTCCCCCAGAGACATATCCCACAATGCAATTCCTGTGTAATGCCACAATGCTGAGCCATATGCATCCCCAACTAATGCGACTTATCCTTACTTTTCTTTTTCGTCTTCCCATTTGCGAGCACTGTTAGTGTCCCTGACTGATGTTTTGGATTTAAAAGAAGTTAAATTCTCTCTTACCCAGCTGTCATCAAACAAAGAGCTGAAAGTAAGAATTTGACAGGACAACATCATATTTTTATTTAAAAAGTATAGGTTGCGTTACAATTGCAGATACCTTTGCTGACAACTACAATTACATGCCAAAATATTTTTGTAATAACCCTTTCAGAAACCCTTTCTTGCTCTCTCTTTCTCTCCATACATTCTTGTTCTTACAAAACCAGGTATGACAGAAGAAAGATAACACTTGATCTGCCTGATTCAAGTGTAAATCCTCTGTGAGCGCTTTAAAAGCTTTCCCACAGGGAGTCAAATATTAATACCAGCCGCCGTGCGTTACCAGCCATGGAGAGCGAGACCACCACAATAACTAATGAGGTTTTGTTTCATCTGCCAATATGTGTTCAAATCATGTGGACTGGCAGAATTTGACAGATTCCAAATTATGTTTGTTTTTCAAAATTAGAATCTGGTTCAATTATGTTTTGACTTAATAAGGTGCATTCAATTCAAATCTGCAAGAATTACTTTTTTTGCAAAGGATTCTGCAAAGCAAGTTCTTCTCAGACATCTTAAATAAAACAATTCTGTCATAATTTACTCACATCCTCTTCTCATTTTGAACCTGTAAGCTGCTTTTGTTTTCCAAAACAAAAATGGAGAATTTTTTAAAGACTATAATACAACTTTTTTTTCCATACAATTTCAGTTCACAATGTCAATGACATGAAATAAATATTAACAGACTGCCCTCACTGTGAGTTTGATGATAGAAGTTTGAAAGTTTTGTTGCTGAAATCAGTTTGTTTTAACTGAAATTCAAACCACTGCCCCCAGTGGCCAGAACTGGAAGTGTTGTTGAACGTATGGACATGTGTAAGCTTGTCCATAGATGGCACCAAATGCGGGATGTATTTTTAGTTGTAATTTCAAATTCTAAATCCAATTCTAAACCTAATCGTCAATTTTTTTAAGAGCAAAAATGCAACTTCTGATTCGCGCTGACCAATGTTTATGTGATTGTAATTACTTTATTGTTTTCTATGAGACCAGTACAGAAAAAAAATCTAATAAAACAAAATTTGAGGTTTGGAAAAATTTGAGGGTGAGCAAAAGTGTCAGAATATTAATTTTTGGTAGAACTATTCCAATTGAACTTCTCTGTTAGCAAGAGTGGTATACTACACTGTGAGCTGTAAAAAATAAATAAATAAATAAAACATTATCGCAAAATCAAAAGCAAAACTCATACCAATAGCTCAGTAATAACAATCAGTTTAATAATATACCACAAAATCTAAATTCAGGGGTTTGGCCATATCTAATAATACAAAATAATAAACTGTATATATTTTGATATAGCGCTTTTAAAGGTCTCCTCTCAAGGCGCTTTATATAGGAGAAGAACAACAATAAAAGAATAAAAAGCATAAAAAAAGAGATTATAAACATGCATATTAAAACAGAGTTGCTGTAATAAACAGAGTAAAAAAAAATCAAGTAAAAGATATCTGTAGAGTCAAACAAACTGACAAACTTGTAAACTTTGCAAATGACTTGTGCAGATGTGTGGCGTGTACATTAAGTAATGTGCAAGGGTGTGGGAATAGGCATTGGACAGAACATGGGTTTGTTCTGTGGGATTTGACCTTTGTGGGTATTTGGAATGGAAGGCATCTGCCTCTATTAAAGACTGAAAGACTTCCTCTATTTCACCTCATTACTGTGCCACTGTATGCAGCACTGCAGCTGTAATGAAGTACTAAAATTAGGGGCACTAAGGCCTTCAAGTTATAAAATGATTACATAAAAAAGTAAATCAATACAACAGACACTTTATGTCCTACTGTTTACCCAGAGTTTTGGGGTATGGCTTTCGGTACAAAAATCACTTTGGTCTTCTTTTTGGCTGTCTGGTTAAACCCATGCATAGCTGTTCCACCAAACATTATTACATGCTCTTGGTCTCATGGTCTTTAGCGACCCGGCACGTATATCTGTCACAAATGTGTCTACAAAATGTCCAGATGGTGTAACATTTTTAAAGCATTAAAAAAAGAAAAGAAAAAAGAATAGAATTTATTGTTTTAATTTGATGTTTTATTTTTCATATATAAAAGAGATGATACAACAAAGGATAGAATGGGATTCATTACTTTTCTGCTGAAATTTTGAGATGTAACTGGCTGTCAGACACGTTTTGAGCAAGACATAACACAAAAGCTACAAACAAGCTACACAAACTGTATGTACCTTGTATGATATGGTTATAACCATAAATGGCAATAACCATATCATACTATGCTTGTGTTGTACTTGCTATAGTTTACTTCCATGTTGCTTCTTCATCAAATAGCAATGTCAAATATAAATTGCTCAAGACCAGAAGTATGCATTTAAGGACTAAGATGCTAAAGAAATACCTGAACTGATATGTTTCCTATATTGCCTTTCTTTTTTCATTTTCAATTTAAACACAAACTCTATAATCTATTTCATTCAGAATGTAGTTATTAAAATGTATTCAAGTTGTCTCTTGGGATTGAGTGTCAGACTAATTTACTGTGACAAACAGGCCTGTGTTTCTCATTAAATTAAAATTAATCAAATTTAGTCCTAATGAACGAACTGAAGCTTTATGAAATTCTTACTTCATTGCATCAGCCATTACATGAGATAAATTACATTAAACTCTACTAACATTTAGATTGTGCACTCTTTACCTGCATAAAATACATCAGATACTTCATTCTTGGTCACAGTTGCACTTTTGGGGTCAAATCCACCAACAAAGAGAGGCAGAGACTATTGCACACAAACGCCAAGTTAGACACCAACAAAGCAATGAAGTTTATGCAATTCAGTGCAACAAAGAATGGCCAGACATCAAGGAAACAGTGCAACCCCCTTTTATAAGCCACAAGCTGTACACAAAGTGAAGCCCTTCAGGCTAGTCTCAGTCATTTACCTACATTTTGAAGGACAAGGATTATTCTTTCAATGGCATATTAATGTAAAGACTGTGCAGAGGATAGAACTTATGGTTTGAGAAGAGGGTGACATAGGCCATGCATATGGATATTTACCCTTTTGTCTGCAACTAATAATGTAATTTTCACATGCTTAGTCTGCCAGTTCACACTAAGGGGTCAGGGTTTGGTTGGTTAGCATGGGGTAGTTAGCCCCTGCTGGCATCTACTTTGATGGCCATTCAAAAGTAGCCTTGTATATTGACAACCCATACAAAAATCGAGAGTTCATGGCAAATTTATTGCAGATTTGCCACTGATCATTTTCACATGCAAATAAGCTTTGCAGCAAACTTGTGGCAAATTGTCCATTGTTGCCAAAGGTTTGTTGCAGTTTCAATACTAACAGTGAAGAGTTGCAAACTTCTGACAAACATTTGTGGCGAATCACAAGCTCATTTGCTTGTGAAAATAATGAGTGACAAATTTGCGGCAAATTTGTGGAAAGTTTGTGACTAGTTTGCCAGAACTCAAAAATGTTTGTAAGGGAAGTCTTATGATATTGCACTATATAATTAAAGTGATCATGTCATGAGGAATAAAATTGTTCTTGATATTTTAACGTAATATATAGTTGTTCTATAAAAAAACATACTGTAAGTTCCAGAACTCAAAACTTTCTCTCCATTTTTTTTACCCTACCAAAACGACACGTTTTGAAACCGGCCCCACAGTGACGTAGCAAAGGATTATTCATTTGAATATACCCGCCTTCGCTACATTATTGTCACTGTGAAGCTATGGAGTGGCAGAGGTACTACAACTCTGAAGGTGGTAGCTACTATTGTTACTGCTGTTTGCGTTTAACCAATTAAAAGATTATGATGTCAAGTGAGATCCCTAAATATTGTTGTGTTGCTCATTGTGGAAAAACTGCTTATCTGCTTAGCCTTATTAATTGTTTTGCTTCAAAGATGTTAGCCAGTCTTAACACAGTAGGCATGTATACTAAAGTCTTAAAGAGGACAGTACAGAAAACAGATCGTTTCAGACAGAGGGCCAGAAACATGGTGGAAAATGTAATTTAATACTATATTATGAAAAAAAAACTTGTGCAAAAACCATTACTAACATTATAAATTAACTTCAAGGAAAATGATATAGTACAAAAAAATATGCATGACAAGATCACTTTAAATCCTAGGACATCCCCACCATATTACAACTGATGAAGCCTCTCGGGTGAGTGGCAAAACACCTTAAATGAATTAATAAACAAGCCCAGATGCTCCTAAATAAATTCTGTCTCTCACATTTCTTCCCTTTACAGCACATCTTGAAGCTGAGACTAAGATATGGTTTGCTTAGAAATTAATCAGTGTATCATATTTATTGCCAAATAGTCACTTTAGCAGGCAGGCGATTTATGTGTTGGAGTCATGGTTTGGCTGAAACATTAGATTGACACTCCACGGCTTCCTAAAAGGGCTTAAGTGAAGAAAACAATCAATAAATCAGCCAACCAATCAGAGCTGAATCATCAGGTTTGGCTGTTTTCAGTGCTTCTCCTCCATGGTCTGTCTGTTTAAAGGGATAATTCACCAAAAACAGAAAATTCTGTCATCATGTACTGACCCCCAAAACTCCTTATGTGTTGTCTCAGACACCCAACAGAACATGTGGCTGAAATCTACAAATACCCTGTGCAGATCTGCAGGGAATTTCATTGTAAAATTCAGAATGTCCTTTGAAAGATGGTGAAATGTTGTGATTGACACTACATTGAGATACTTGATATTCCCCTGATATACTGTATATTGTGTATGCTGGATGTTTTCAGGCTGCCCTTCAAATCTGAAAACAGAAATCACTGATGCTTTCATTTGGTCCCTCAGGACTATTGTCTGTCAAAGAGCACACAGCATGGAGCAGTGACTGTTACAAACTCCGTCCTCAGAGAATTGCATTCAAGACATTTGTTGACCAAACACTCTTAGAAAAAAAGGTTCCATAGAGAACCATAAAGGGTTATATTGCTTCCTTTACATTTGGAACCCCTATATAGAACCCTTTTTAAGGGTTCTATCATCTTATAAACTAATATCTTTCAGGGAGTAGGACATTTTTTTGCATACCTTTCCATTAAAAAAAAAAAAATCACTTACAGCACCTTCTAGTAAAGCATTTTTAATAGTTTGTATTTACAACAACACAAGCAATAATTAACACAATTCATAATGCAATAGGTATGAGAATTGACTTAATAAATCCACAGGTTTGTAATAATAGGCTAAAAGTTCATTAGTATATTATATTAATATAAAAAGCATAAACATTAAATCATTTAACACAAGTTAACATTATAAGCATAAATAAGTAGAAACCTAAGTAAAAATAAATAAAATCAAATGACCTATGAAAACCTGTTAAATAATTTTAGCACTGGGGCACAAAACTTCACTTCAGTCATCTCCATGTCATCATTTGATGCTGACTTCAGTCATTTCCATGACAGCGTTTGATGCCGACTCTCTGCACTCTCTGAGGTGTCTGGACACCATACGAAAGATCAGGTAGAGGATGAATGTGCTGATCCCTGTATGTCTGTGAAACATTTAATAGACCTGCTGTCAGAATAATTAAAATGAAAAATTATTGGTATCTAAATTACATCTTAATACTTAATACAATAGGAGTGATGTGCTTTATCTGTATGAAGATGGCCAAACTAGTAATGCTGCAATTCAGAGCCACTGCAAAGAGAAATTAACCATTATTTAGTATAATAAAAAACTTGATACAAGGCAAAATAATGAGAAATAATAGAAAATGTCCCTTTTATTACATTGTTTATTTCTTTGCTTTGAAGTCTAATGTTCCCATTGACCTCCACGTCTCATGGCTCTGACGATGTTGATATCCAGAACTTCAGAAGAGCTCTGAGTTAGGTGAAGGTCTTTGCTAAAAACCCATGTTGAATTAATATGGCATCTTCAATTAAACAAATACATAATTATCATATTTTTGTAAATGACAATAAAACTACAAACACCAAATACTAAAAAGTTGAGAAATTGATACATTTCCATCACTTCCTCTCTTTGACTTTGGACATTTGACACTGAGACTCTTGAATAGAGCTTGATTAATGTCTATATATCAGTGCTTAAGTCAATGCTGTGATGCACTCCTGGAAACTTCTTTTGTTTTTCTCATGTTTTATAGATGCAAGAAAATTAAATTATGACATAAACTGGTATGAGGATTACTAGTCAATCCACAACAGAGTCTTTAGTGATTCAGGTTTAAATGCGCCATTGCGCTATGTACTGTAGATAGGAGGGGAAAACAGCACTACATGCTCAAGTTGTTTGCTGTTTATGATAAACACATATTTTTGCATCTTTTGTTGCATTATGAGTCAAGAATAGACTATACCATTGGCTGTATACTAATATAAACATATCGTCTAAAAGAGAAAGGACATTGGATCTGATCATCTGTCATTTATTATTTTCTAATCAAACCCAAAGCTGTAGATGTACGTTGTAAAAGTAATTTTTTTTATGCAGTATTAGCATAGTGTTCAAAACTATTGGTAAACAAAACTTTCAATAGTGTAATTTATGAATACACATACATACCCTTTTGTGTAAATTTTTTTTTTTTTTTTTTTTTCAGAAAATCCTTTTAAATAGAACCTTTTTGGACTAATGGGTTCTTTGGAGCTGTGTAAAGAGCTATGGGGTTCTATGTAGAACCTCAAATAACCTTTTTTTTCTAAGAGTGAAACATTGAAATTCAGACATTACTTTCTGAAGATCTGGCTTAATCATTATTTGATTTGTTCAAAAATAGACCAAAACATGCAGTAAGTTTATGCTTAAAGGCCTAGTTAACCCAAATATGAATATTCTGTAAGGGAATAAGGGAATTTATGAAGTATCTCCAGACAACTACATTTCATGGTGACCATGTCTACTCTAAATAGGACCAAAAAAAAACACCCAATAAAAACAAGGACAGTAAATGACTTGTGTTGTATTGCAAGCCTTCTGAAGCTATACAATAGATTTGTGTCATGAACAAACCGGAATTTAAGTCATTATTCCACAATCTAATGCGCATTTCATATGTTTGTCTATATCGGATCTTAACAGCTTAAAGATTGGTTAAAAGACTCTACTTTTGTGCTCTACAGGGTAAAATAACAGCTTAGGGGTTTGGTGAGACAGAAATGTATTTTAACATAAGGTTAATGAGATTGTTTTGGACAATGCTTGAAGAACAAAACTACAAAGAGTGCATTTGGTAACCATGACCAGAAACATAATTGCCGGAAACGAGGTGGACAAAAAGCTAATCAGGTTTTCAGGCCTCAGATAATTTCACATTCAGTCAACAATGCCAGAATGTCCTGGTCTGACATTCATATGATGATGGATTTGACGTACATTTGAAGGGCAGATTGGAAATGAAAACAACCAGCTTCCAACCATCATTCCTCAAAAGTTGGATAAAATTTAGCTTGAATCAAATTGCTTGAAATAAGAGTGGGGGACATCTACAGGGAGAGTTTGCAGCAAGTAGTTAAATTTTGGAATACAATTAATTGTAATAATATTAACCATCCCAATCATAGATAAATATAATGAAGTCCACCTGGCCACATCGCTCGAAAACCTTTTTATTAAGGGATCAAAATGAACTCTAACTATATCAGACAAATTTGCTGAGAATAAAATGCTCAAATACTTAATGCCCTGTTTGGGCCACTGGATGGCCCATGGCTGAAAAGTCATTACTGGGCAGTATGCAGTCAGAGCCAAAGCTTCGGATTTAGACCAATTAACTTAATAATTCTGTGGAGGCAAGGCATATATCTAGTGGGGTCGAAGAGGAATAATAAACTATCATCTACATAAAGCAAAAGCTTATGCGCCACTCCTCCTGCCACCACCCCTGGAAAATCATCTTCCCTTCTTATCTCGGCTGCTAATGGTTCCAGTGCAAGACAGAACAATAATAGGGAAAGAGGACAACCCTGCCGGGTGCCCCTATCCTGGGTAAAATAATCAGAAATTAATCAATTTGTTTGTAGCACCACTGCCGGGTGTCTGTAAAGTAACTTAATGCATCCAATAAAAGTATTCCCAAATTTTATTATACCTATTCTATTCTACCATATCAAATGCCTTTTCAGGACTAAGTGAGATGGCCACATCTGGAGTCTGCTCATTTGCCACTGACCACATGATATTGACTGTTGTTATCAGAAGAGCTGCGGCCCCGAATAAACCCAACCTGATCTATATGTATAAGAGATGTCATAACTTTACTTAATCGGTCAGACAATATTTTAATGTCTAGCTGGATCAGGGAAATTGGAGAATAACGTTTACACTTGCTTGGATCTATGTCTTTTTCAAGAATCAGACTGATCTGGGTTTGTGTCATGGTTGGCGGAAGCTTTCCATTCTTTCCAATTTGCTCTATGTCTCTATGAAAGACAATGCTTGCTGTGGGCATTTAAATATTTTGAGGCCATCCTTAGTATCTATTCTCAATTTGGTCAGAAACATCAGTGCAAAAGCGATCTTCTGTTGATGTAAAAGTTTCTTGCATTCCTTGAACCGATCACGTTTCTTTCTTGTCGAATTCGCAAAGTCTGGGAACAAAAAAATGCTGTGGTTCTTTCAAGAAAGCCTTGCTTTACTCCTCGCCTTATGTAACATAAGATCTTTATCAGATGATCTCAGAAATTTGGCCAGAATTTATCGGGGCCTGTCTCCCTCAGCCGATCTCCGAGCCGGGACTCTGTGAGCTCGCTCGATTTCCAGCTCATAACCTGTTATTTTGAGCAGACATGGGAAGAGCTTGTCTAGGAATTTCAAAATTTCTTGGCTTTCATCATGCTCAGGAATTCCAACAATTCAGACATTGTTTTGGAGATAACAATTCTCAAGGTCTTCCAGCTTTTCCCAAACACATTCCAAATCTGCCTTGGTAGCTAGCGGATTAGCAGCTAATTCCCTCTCTGATGATTCCAGATAATCAATCCCTTACTTGACGTCCCCGATTCTTGTAACCAATTCAGGGAATTTCGTTTCAATCGCAGTAATTGATGGTAGTATTACAGCAAGATCATCCAAGTCCACCATGACCTTTGCCAATATAAATGATTAATGATAAGTAAATCAAGAAAGATTACAAAAAAATACAAATAAATGATCATTCCGCAATTAGTCAATAAGGCTATAACAAACTTTTACAATTTACAATAGTAACTTTTTAGATCCATTTCCAATTCCATTTGCATTCCATTTGCAACAGCTCACCTGTCTGCAGCGCGATGGTTACGCTATAATTCTGTATTTTTTGAAATGCCAAACATTACTGTTAAAAGATGTAGTTATTTTTTCTTCTTCTTTTTTGATTTCTCCCTTTATTCTGCCCAATTTATAATGCCCAATTCCCAATGCATTCTAAGTCATCATGGTGGCGTAGTGACTTGCCTCAATCTGGGTGGCAGAGGACGAATCTCAGTTGTCTATGCATTAATCTGAGTATCTTATCACGTGGCTTGTTGAGCATGTTACCTTGGAGACATAGCGTGTGTGGAGGCTGCAAGTTATTCTCCGCCGCATCCACACACAACTCACCACGTGCCCCACCGAGAGTGAACCACATTATAACGACCACGATTAGGTTAACCCAACATGTCTCTACCCACCCTAGTAACCGGGCCAATCGGTTGCTTAGGAGATCTGCCTGGAGTCACTCAGCACACCCTGGATTCAAACTCACAACTCCAGTGGGGTAGTCAGCATCTTTACTGGCTTAGCTACCCAGCCCCAAAGATGTACTCTTTTACCCACAGCAGATGATGGAGAACCACATGTCTGTGTTGCTTCAAATACAAACATTTGCTACGCCTACATTTCTTAACCCTGATACTCTTTTACCCACAGCAGATGATGGAGAACCACATTACTGTGTTGCTTCAAATACAAACATTTGCTACCCCAGGTCAGACCACCACTCTCCAATTTTGAGTTAGAACTCTTTGTTGATGGTTCTGAATAAAGGGACACTATCACAGGAAAAACTAGGGCTGAGTTCATAGTAGTAACTGCATTTGATACTATCATTGTGCACTCCTTACCCGGACACACATCTGCACAAACAGCGTATTTGATAGCTTTAACTGAAGCTAAGCAAACATGCGACTGGTAAGTCTGTTAACAATAAAACTAACAGTAGATATGCATTCGAGGTGGTGGATTATTTTGGGGCAATTAGGAAGCAAAGAGACTTCCTTATGTCTACAGGTAAACCCATCTCTAACGGACCCCTGATGGTGGTCCGGTTAGAAGCCGTACTGTTAATGTCCTCTGTCACTGTGTGTAAATATGAGGAACACACTAACTCCCTTGACCCTATTTCTGTAGAAAATGAATAAGCAGATGCTGCAGCAAAGAAATCTGCTCAACAGGAAGTTCAAAACATGAGTTTTGTTTCTGTTCCACAAACTGACACACACATACACACCAAATGCAGATTTAAATTATTTACAGAGCAGAACCACAGCAGAGGGAAAGCTGCCTGGATGAACGCTGATTGTTCTAAACGAAACAGTATTTGGGTCGGCCCAAATGGCAAACCATGCCTGCCACGTCATTTATTTACACATTGTGAAAAATGTATACATGGTGTAGACCATGTGTCAAAAGGAGGGATGTTGAGTGAAATAAATTTGTACTGGTTCACAAAGGGATTTTCCATTTATGCCCAAACAATTGTGTCAAAAATGTGTAAAATGTGCCACATCTAATGTAGGAAAAGGGCAACAGATGCATATGAGTGAACATCCACCACCTGTAAAGCCATTTGACCACATTTAAATGGACTTTATTGAACTGCAAGAAGGCAAAAAAATATAGCCTAGTGATTGTTGATATGTTCTCCAAGTGGGTTGAAGCATACCCCACTAGAAAGGCAGATGCAAGTGCAGTGGCAAAAATTCTAACGTGAGAAATAATACCCTGATGGGGCATTCCAGGGAAAATTTGCAGTGATTATGGAACCCACTTTGAGTTTATTCAAGCCCTACGTTACACCGGTCAGTATTTGGGAATTTATATGACAACACACTGCGCCTACCACCGCAAGAGTGGAGGAGCAGTGGAAAGAGAAAATGGCAAGCTAAAAACTAATTGGTCAAATGTTTGTTTGAAACCACAACCGCCGTGAAGGTCGCTGAGAGATCCACATGAACGCATGCAAGCCATTGCAAAAGGATTCCAGAATTAAAGAACAGCCTATCGAAAGGTGTGCGCCAAACCTCGGCTGACGTCCAAAGACGGTTTCTTCACCACTCTGTGGCATAGTCTGGGAAGTGTGGGGCGTGTACTTTCTGTGGCATGAATCCTGGCCCCAGTGAAGAAACCAACAACGTCCTGAGCATATGAAAGGCTCTCAGTGGAAGCAGCAAGGCAAGATGACACCCCTCAAGCACCAGAAGGATATTCTCTTCAGATTAGAAGGCTATATTGATTAGATTAGGTTCAATGAAGGATCTGTTGTGATAATTTTGTTGTTTGATCTATCATGTGATACCATACCCTTGCAGCAGAATATGGTAAAATGATTGAGCGCCTCTTTAGTAGGCCAATATACAAAGATTCCTGATAATGATCCGTATGATCTTGAAAAGTATCCTGATTTGAATCCAATTACAGATTGGGTACAAGCATTCCAAGAGGATACTCAATCTGAAGATTAAATATGAATAATGTGTGTTTCTTTTAAAAAGCTTTCTGGGAAGTGATTCGGAAAATGAAGAACAGGATGAGGACTTTACTGAAAAAGATGAATAAGAGCTGTGCTGTCATAAAACTACCATTTGAACTTGGACAGCAGGAGCTGCATGGATTAGAACCCAGGCAACCAGGAACATCAGATACCTGGATACTTTAAGTTTGTTACCACCAATCATAAAAGTACTCAATATAAAAAATTATTTTTGTGCAACCATGTATAATAACCAAAGTATTAATTTATGATTGGCTAATATGGACTAACAACATTCATTATAGAAGAGTATTATCTGCAGCAAAATAAAAGAGTGAGACTTTTCAAAGTCTCAGAGAGGGAAATGTGTGAGAGAAAGCTGAACCAAAAGTGCATAATCACATGATCATTATAACCTCACATAACCCAATGAACTCATGCATAGCTTAATGTGACCAGTAATGAATTGAAGATAGTGAACAATGATAGAAGGAATGTAAGGTGGGTTGACTGCATGAGAGGTGGGGAGTACCCATGCACATCTGCCAATTCCATTATATCAAAATAGATACAAGAAGCTGTTCAACAACAGTGGGAAAACAATAGTGTGATTATGATGATGCAGACAGTTTTTAGAAATACATCAATCTAAGAAAGCAACGATATGATGACACAAACAGTTTTTAGAAATATGTCAATCTAAGAAAGCAACAATAAGAAAGAGGGGCAACTAGACTATAAAAGATGAAGCCGCATAGACTCAGTTCAGTTGCTCTTGAGACCAACTCGGTGTATAGAGGTATATTGGACCAAACTCCTGGACCTATTTTCTGAATTTACTACTGAAGCCTCCTGAGTCTTTGATAATACTTTGGCTGATTCTTTGTGTCAACTGACCTACGACACGTTACTGATTTTTTTAGTATCAGAATGTTATGCTGTACTGTGTTTACATTATGGCATAGGCATACACGCATGCACGATAAATTGCCCCGGAAGGGTCTCTTTAGGACATCCCATGAACTTTAATTGCCATAGCAACCAACACCAGTGATTTGTGATCTTGGTCAACACTAATGAAAACAGTTTAATTGATGCATATGAACATCAGCGCTGTCACGATTGAAGGTGCAGGCAGACACGGGAGGAGGATCTACTTGCAGCGATACTTTATTAACTAAAAAGGCAACACGAAAAAACACGAACAAAGGAAACATCCACAATGGGAAAAGGTAAAACAAAATACGGAAGGCATACAAAGGGTTAACAAAACACGGAAGACTTACAGAAGGGGTGTCCGGGGAATTAACCAAGACAGAGAGCATGGGTAACAGGCATCCACATACATCAAAGACCGACAGGGGAATGGAGAAACAAACGGGGTTAAATACAGCGACACAGGAAGATAACAAACGATATTCAGGTGCAGACAATAATGCTGTGACAGTGGTGATGAGGGCCGGGAACCATGGGAAATGAAGTTTTTATACACAGACAGTGAAACACGGGGCGGACAACAAGGAAAACGTGACATGGAATGTGATAGGTGACATGTGAAACAGAAAACACGGGGCAGACAACACAGGGACGTGACATAATCCCCCCTCAAAAGGACCGGATTCCAGACGGTCCTAAACAACAACAGAAAAATAGAGAAAACAAACAAAAGTTCCAGGAGAGGGGGGCTAGACGCAGGGGAGAACAGACAGACCAAAGGGGGCACAAGGGACACAAAGACAGACTAAGGAGGCACAAGGGACACAGAGACAAACCAAGGAGGCACAAGGGCAAGGAGGCAGTCCAAGGGGCAGACACGAAGTCCGGGGGGCACAGAGGGCAAGAGGGCAGTCCAAGGGGCAGGGACAGGTTCAGGAGGCCTGGGAGGTGGCCACAGGACAGGGACAGGTTCAGGAGGCCTGGGAGGCGGCCACAAGACAGGGACAGGTCTACGAGGCCTGGGAGGCGGCCACAAGACAGGGACAGGTCTAGGAGGCCTGGGAGGCGGCCACAAGACAGGGACAGGTCTAGGAGGCCTGGGAGGCGGCCATCGGACAGGGACAGGTCCAGGAGGCCTAGGAGGCAGCCTCAGAACAGGGACAGGTCCCGGAGGCAGAGCTGAGAGGGGCTCTGGAGACGAAGCTGAGGGAGGCTCTGGAGGCTCAGGAGGCGGAGCCGAGGAAGGCCTAGGAGGCGGAGCCGAGGGAGGCTCAGGAGGTGGAGCCGAGGAAGGCTCAGGAGGCAGAGCCGAGGAAGGTGGTGCCATAGGAGGCTTTGGGGCGGAGACCTGGAAGGCTCTGGAGGCGGAGCCGAGGGAGGTGGCGCCGTGGGAGGTTTCCAAGGCGAAGACCTGGTAGGCTGTGGAGTCTCTGGGGGCAGAGCCGTAGGAGGCTCGGGAGGCGGAGCCGTAGGATGTTCTAGAGGCGGAGCCCTAGAATGCTCTGGAGTCTCTGGGAGCAGAGCCGAAGGAGGCTCTGGAGGCGGAGCCGAAGGAGGCTCGGGGAGAAGAGCCGTAGGATGCTCTAGAGGCAGAGCCGTAGGAGGCTCGGGTGACGGAGCCGTAGGAGGCTCTGGAGTCTCTGGGAGCAGAGCCGCAGGAGTCTCTAGAGGCGGAGCCGTAGGAGGCTTGGGAGGCGGAGCCGAAGGAGGCTCAGGGAGAAGAGCCGTAGGATGCACTAGAGGCGGAGCTGTAGGAGGCTCGGGGGGCAGAGCTGTAGGAGGCTCGGGAGACGGAGACGGAGCCGTAGGAGGCTCTGGAATCTCTGGGAGGGGCTGAGCCCTGGAAGGCTCGAGAGGCTTGAGAGGCGGAGCCCTGGAAGGCTTGAGAGGCGGAGCCCTGGAAGGCTCGAGAGGCTTGAGAGGCAGAGCCCTGGGAGGCTCGAGAGGAGGAGCCCTGGAAGGCTCGATAGACTTGAGAGGCGGAGCCCTGGGAGGCTCGAGAGACTTGAGAGGTGGAGCCCTGGGAGGCTTGAGAGGCGGAGCCCTGGGAGGCTCGAGAGGAGGAGCCCTGGAAGACTCGAGAGGCGGAGCCCTGGGAGGCTCGAGAGACTTGAGAGGCGGAGCCCTGGGAGGCTCGGGAGGAGGAGCCCTGGAAGACTCGAGGGACTTGAGAGGCGGAGGCCTGGGAGCCAGTGAACACTCAGTATTGATTGTCTATCAATTCTCAGAAAGCACATTTTTCGTGGCCACACAAAAATAACTCTTCCTTAGCATGGAGGTGAGATCGAATCGTCCTACTTGAACCTTTGCTTGTTACAGTCTTGAGACATCTGTTGGCTTATTCATTAAATAATGAATAATCGTGTGTCTGATTGGTCCAGATGCTACATAACACACACGCACAGTCAATTAATGACTACATTTTATGCTAATATTTTTCTTTAAGAGAATAATACATTTTAGTTATACAAACACTGTCTTTTATTTTAAACAAAAATATGTGTTTTTACTGGATTGGACTCTTTAATTTCATAATGTGAGTTCCGTAATTTAAGTATACATTTGTGTAAGTTACTTAACAATTTTAAGGAAAATACAAGTTTTTCTCCTTTGTCTGCATTGTTCCTTAGATTCAAATCTATCTGACTCCTTTACAGCTCACATAAAGTGTATCTGGACTATTCTGAGGACATAAGCAGCAATAATCTTCCATATATCCATATCCTGATGGGGAGCACACTTGCTTTTTGGTGAAAGGAAGTGATCACAACTTTTCTTCATTAATGTGAAGAGCAGATGGTCTTCGATTTTTAAGTAGAGACTGGTTAGTATTCTTTTCTATTTGCTTTACTATGGTCTTGCAGAATTAAATGTAATTTTTAAAACCCCTGATCTACTAACTTAAACTGACGGTATGTTTCCCCCTTGTCTGTGTCTCAGACTACAGTTGAAGTGACCAAACTGAGTGCTATGCTAAATAATAGCCAACATTGTGATTTATGCAAGACCTTGTTGGCTCAACACTATTAAAATGCCTAAGCATGAGTGAGTATCAGTTCCCACAAATTCAAAGAACAGATCATATTTTGACTGTGGTGACAGACCTGAAATAGTTTTTTTATTCTGATTTACTAGGCAACATAGTCATTTTATAATAGACAAGTATACAACAGTAAAACATTTCATTTTAGCATATGATGACATAAATATATTTAAGAAATTCACAACTCTATTCTTTTGTTGTTTTCAGCTGGGGCAGCACTGAACATGTAATGTCAAAGAACACTCCTGTACTGTTTAAAGTACCCTCCATTTCTGATGGAGGAGAACCCACAGCTGAAGCCTCCTACTAAAAAAAGATAAAATAAAATAAAAAATAAAAATCTTTCATTTAAGCTCTGTGAACCACCTCATCCAGATGACAAAAAAGTATTTCTTTTTGATAACTTTTTGCTACCTTTTTTGCTAATTGTTATACATCTACAAAAAAAAAAAAAAAAAAAATATTTGGTCCAGAAGAAACAAAAAATAATCTAAACATTCTTAAACTGGCATAAGATTTAAAATCTTGTTTTGAGAGAAATCTAACCAAATTTGGTGAGATTTATGCTTAAACCCAGAAATAAAATGTTTGACAATGGGGTAAGAAAAATAAAACTTAATTCAAAGGGTAAAAAGATAATTTTTCTTTTCTTCTTGTTTCAGTCTAATGTTCACACATTTTGTTAGATTTCTCTTAAAGGGGAAATATTATGCAAAATACCCTTTTATATGGTGCTTGTACATAAATGTGAGTCTGAAGTGTGTGTACACAAGCACCCTACAATGTTAAAACTCCACCCACTCCTCTTTCTTATATTTCTATTAATCAAAAACTGTGTGTCAAAATGAATGGTTTTCGTTTCTGCTGTAAAGTGACGTCACTTTAGAGCAGGGCTCACCCACGACTGGTGACAGACTCCACCCTATTATCATAGATCCTTCCTTGAGTGATCTACACACAGTCCACCATTTCTTACCACACTGGAGCAGATACAGTGAGAAGAAGAATATCTCAGCTTCATAAGCGTCATAAGTGTTCTGTTGTTTATAAAAGTGAATAAGAGTCTTTATGTACTCCCGGCATCAGAACCATTGAAGATGCAGTGGACAAGCTGGACTGGTTATCTGGCATACCAGGCATTTTCCCGGTGGGCCAACGCACATTGAGGCCGATCAGGAGCAGACTGGCCATCGGGAGAACCAAGCGGGCAAGTGTGTCGGCTGCGAAATGGGCCGAATGGGCCACGATAATCTAAAATGGGCCACCGCATTATCCAGAACGCACCACAAAACTGCGCCACGATATGCAGAAAATGACAGCGAACACCCCCCACTCAACTTTTTGGCCAGTTGCTATGTCAAATCCCAGGACGATTTCTCTTCAACTCCAGTATTTATGCTGTCAGTCATATGGGTTCTGATTTGTTGTTGCTATAGTAACCGAAGCACGAGCTGTTAAGGCACAGCCCTCTTCCAGAAAGGGGTAGGGAGCAGCAGCTCATTTGCATTTAAAGAGACACACACGAAATGAGCATGTTTTTGATTAAACCTATAAAAGAGGTATTTATAACATTGTATAATAAATGATCCATGAGGTATTTTGAGCTGAAACTTCACAGACACATTCTGGGGACACCTGACACTTATATTACATCTTGTAAAAAGGGGCATAACTGGTCTCCTTTAATACAAGACCTAATATATTATGCCATTTTGCTTGACAAGTAAATAAATCATGTTTTAAGAATGTTTATATAATTTTACAGGAAAATCTACTGCAATGTACAATAAAACCACTGATGTATGTGTAGAAGCACAAAAATTATTTAAGCTTTATTATTGGTTTGCATTTTTGCCATTGCTGGCTGTATTCAAACTTTCAAAAAATGAAGAAATATGCATATTTGCAGAGCATGTAAAGTATGATAAGTACCAAAGTTAGTTACCTCAATCTTCAACACACTTAGCAGCAAGATTTAATAGCTGAATAAACTGATGAAGATATTCTTGTATTACTGCAAGGTTTCAGAGAACGTTGATGATGGTGAAGATAAGAACAGCATTGCCCAACATGTTGAATGCATGGGCAGATAGAGTTAAGGAAGCTCATAATGTTTGTCAACATACAATAAAGTAGGTGTTTTGTCAGTTACATTGCCGCTTTTGACAATCTTTGTATCATGTTATGATTGTTCAATTAACATTCCTAACCATTGAGTTATAATGACAGTGGTTCTCTATCTGTCACGCACTTGAGATTGTGTCAATGTAGTGACACTAGGGGTCATTCTTGGGAGCCCCAAACACCTCTGACCTTTGAGGATCTTCGGGAATTGGCGAGGGGAATTTGCATGCTACTCCCCTGGACATATGGGTTTAAAAGGAGCTGGCTTGCATCAACTCATTCAGATTTTTTCTTCAGAGTCGTGCGGTTGTATTCAGCGAGCTGAATTACTCTGCCAGTCCATTCACCTATGAATTACAGTGGTTTCTCCCTCTCTTGCACCACCGTTGTGGAGAGAACACCCCTGGGCGCTTCAGCAGCTAAAAGAGTATATTCTTTCCAGAAAAAAAGAGTATATTTCCTACTAAAAGAGTGGGACTGATGGAGCGTCTTTTTCAAGATGCCGTCTGTGTATAATTCCTGGTTGCGGCCGCTATCTCTCCGCTTCTGATGGCCACGATCGTTGTCTCACTTGCTTGGGCGCGTCCCACGTGGAGACATCGTTCATGGATGGTTCATGTCCCCATTGCGAGAAAATGACCGTGGCAACGTCTCAGGGCAGGTTTGTGATCTCATTCGGAGCTCGCAAAGAGGATGAGCTCTCGATCGCAGCATTGAGAGCGGGCTCGTCTTGTCTGATGCGAGGACTCGGCTGGGCTCCCACCCTCGGGTGCGGCCCCTCTACGAGGCCCCTGTATGCCTTGAAGTGATGTCTGTTTGCCAAGTGGTGTTCTTCCTGATGCAAAGACCCCCAGAGATGCACAGTCAGATCAGTGCTTTCCTTCCTGCAGGAGAGGCTGGAGGGGCGGTTTTCCCCCTCCACCTTGAAGGTGTATCTAGCTGCTATATCGGCACACCATGATGCAGTAGACGGTAAGTATTTAAGGAAGCATGACTTGATTATCAGGTTCCTTAGAGGCACATGGAGGTTGAATCCTCCCATATTGTATCTCATCCCCTCGTTGGACCTCTCCGTGGTCCTTCGGGGCCTACGGGGAACTCCATTTGAGCTCTCTTTGAAGACTGCCCTCCTGACTGCTCTCACTTCCATCAAGAGGGTAGGGGACCTGCAGGTTTTCTCTGTTGGTCCGGGTTACTCTCACGTGGTCCTGAGATCCCGACCGTGCTATGTGCACAAGATTCCCACGACCCAGTTTACGGATCAGGTGGTGAACCTGCAAACGCTGCCCCAGGAGGAGGCAGATCCAGCCTTGGTGTTCTGTGTCCGGTGCATGCTTTACACATCTATTTGGATCACAAGCAGTGCTTTAGATGCTCTAAGCATCTCATTGTCTGCTTTGGTGGACAGCGAAAAGGGAGCGCTGTCTCAAAACAGAGGATCGCCCGCTGCATCACTACCTCAAAATCTGCCATATTAATGAAATGGGTTGATAGTATGGAGAAAAAAGTTGAGTCTGGATTACATTGCATAAACTGAGAAAAAAAGCTATTTTCCTATTCTCTATCATCGCCTTTATATAGGTAATTCTGCCATCTGAAGCACAGTGTTTGTCTAATATAGAGATGTTTAAATGTCGCCATATTATTATTAAAACACCTTTAGTTTTGTTATCTGCAGCAGTATAAGAAATCACCTCGTAAAATGTATTGTTGCATCTGTGGGCATCTTCTTTCCGTAAATGGGATTCCTGGATTAAATCAATACCAACGTTCCTCCTCCATTGTTGTTCCATAAAACTTGTACATTTATGGGGGCCATTTAAACCATTTATATTACAGCTTAATATGTTCAATTCAGTCATTGGTGTCAAACAAATAAATTGCTGTGTAAAAGAGTCAAAGTAATACCCCAGCAAATATTTTGTCATAAGTCTACTGTTAACCCACCCCTCAACCTCAGAACAACCCCGTAGCAGCCAACAAACCCACCTCACTGAACTTATGCAGGCTGGGGTAAGAACAAGCCCCAGTCTGCCACCCTCCCCTATCATCCGTGACGGCATTGGCTAGTACTACATTAACACACAACATTAGCCCTCATTCTGAGAAAGCATAAGTGACTTAACCTTAAATCACATCCGTGATAAAACGGGGAAAAAGAAAATATAAATTAAACCTGTTGATCTCTTTGTAGTGAGGGAACAAATACAGTAAACTGAATATTAATCCTGTTAGTCTTTAGGTTAGTAGAACATCACCATCACATATTGTTCTCAATTCACAACTTAACTGACTATGATGGCCTCTTCTTACATGTCGACAATTGAAGAATGAGGTCAGGCAGTCGAATTTATGAATTTCCACGCTTCCTCCAGAGATTACAGCAGCTTGGGTTCACCACATTTCGTGACAAACTTCAGCATGGCTGGGTATAGGTGAAAGTTCTGCATCCCTGCATCTCTCATTTCTTTCCTTATCAAAGCAAAGGAGCTCTGTGTCTTTGCCATCACTGGAGAGAAGTCAGGTCTGTTCCACGGTAAGAAAGTCAATTTTGGAGCACATTGTTTGGATTGCATTCATGTGCAAGGAAAATTCGCTGCGCATTGCTGCTAGTTCGGTTCTCAAAATATCCTCAAACCGAGCAACGGTGATCGCCATATTGTCATCCATGTCCAATGTCCTGATGCAGGCCCTGTTTTAGTTTTCTTCTTTGTTGGAGAGGGTGATGGCGATGAGTAATCAAATTTTCAACTGTGTGTCATTTAGCCAACTGGCATCAACCGAAAAACTTTCACCAGATGTCAACTAGTTTTCGAAAAACACTGAATAGTGGGGTAAGTGCACAGAGCTCTGCTAATGTGCGTCCGGGCCCATGAAAGAGTCATGTGATCTCCGTATCTCCACTTTTCTCATGATAATTTTTTAAGATCTTCTAGAGGAAATGACATAATCACCTATTATTAATGTACATTATTCTCAGTTAACAGGAGTTTCTAAACATTGTATTGTACATTATGTTATGTAATGCCTATATTTCTTAAAAACTTCAGTTGTTTTTAAAAAGGTTTTTCTGTCCTTTTTGCTGTTCAGCTTAGGAAACTACTTCCATGTTATTGTGAAAAATAAAAATGTAATGTATTAATAATATTACAGCCTCGCCCAAACCTGTTAAAATTGCAGGCTGTATTTAGAATAAATGTGTGTTTGTTGTCAAAGCATACTCTGGACCCAACTGCAACCATTATTCTAAAGAACTGTGAAAATAGGAACCCTTTGGCCAGTATCTGCATTTCCAAGAGGATGGATAGAGGGGACATGATGGAGAATGATGGGAGTATTGATATCTCGCTGATCGTTTGCCTGCTGTACTCTTTGTATTATGTGTATATATAGTTAAATATCCAAGATATAAAAAAAAAAAATGTATACAAATAAAAATATTTATATATATATATATATATATATATATATATATATATATATATATATATATATATATATATATATATATATATTATGAAGGCATCAAAGGAATTGACTGTTCCAATTGCTGGTGGAAGGGTTTTTAATTCAATAGTTGCCTACTTCTATCAATTCTGCCAGAGCATATGTTGCCATTTTTATTTTATTTTTTTTACTTTGACTTTGTAGTTTATCCTAGAGGAATACAACTGAAAACCTATATGTCACAGTGGTATATTTTGACTTTATCTATAATGGTGTTAAGCCATGTAATCAATAGAATTCAGTGTTAACCTGTATTAATGATTAAGACCTTAGCAGTACTCTTCTCCACCCCCCCACCCCCCCAACTAAGATAAACAGGTTAGCTAGTTGCATTCATGTTGCTTAAATGCAGTGATTGATTACTACAAGGTGGCTTGTGAATTATGAAATACATTCAAAAGTTAGATGTTCCTCTTCATATTATGTAATTCCATTAAAAATAAGATTTTGGTGTTGCACTGTTTATATTGTGCAATTTTGTGTTGATTGCTGAAATATTAGTGCCTTGTATTCATATGCTCTCATGCATAAATTATTAATGTATACTGTAAAGGCAATAAACATCTTATTTAGTCTTGTTACTCCTGGATTTTTTTGTATTTTTAGTCCACTGGTTTATTAATTATATTAACATTAAACCTTTCATTTATAAGGGTTAATATAAATAAAAAGTCCACCAAAGGCAGATGTAGAAACAGATGTAGATGTAGAAACAGATGTAGAGTTAAGTACATACACAAAAGCCAAGTGCACAAACAGGACTGTTTGCAGACGAGCTGTATCAAACACGTGACCATTTGAGCCTGAATGAAACTACGATCTCGAAATTATTTTACAAACACACACACATAGCAACGGGAGAGTTTATTCATCATAACAAGCCAACAAACAACATGAAAGACGAGCTTGCACCCATTATTGCACGTATTTGCACACAACGGGAGAAAACACAAAAGAAAATAATGAGGAGGCAGCGGTTCGGGAGATGTTGGTGATGTTTCCATTTCATTTTCATTTAATTAATTATCATTATTTTCGATACCTTTCACTACACTTGCCTGCTCTCCATTTCATTGGCTTTTGCTTTATTGCTGGTTATTGCTGGTCACTCGCTTGTCAGAACAGTGCCCACACCCGATGATGGTTTGAAATTCATCCTAGCTTTTGCGACAGGGTGTGTGATCTTCTACTCTTTTATTTTATTTTATTTTATTATTATCAACAAATTTGCATTACAATGGAATAAAAAACAAGGATTACAGAACAAAGAACATAGAACATATGGGTATATATATATATATATATATATATATATATATATATATATACAAACAACAGTTAGTTCCGGTCCTCGAATCCAATTGGACGAGAGATGTTCCATGAGCACTGATGGTCTGACACCATCAGCACTTCGACACTTCACTATGTGTGTCACTCTGCTTGTGTTCATGCCATTCTAAACTAAAGTGTAAGAGCAGTGCATATGTGTTAAGAGCTACTGTCTATCTTTGTATTGTTTTGTGACATTACATATGTGTGTAATATGAGCCAGTTAGTTGATGTGAAGTGAATCCATGTAGGCCAGTGTTTACATAAAACAGCTTTTCGTGATCGCTTGTATTACTACTACACTACTTAAGCTAGGAAATAGCTTTAAACTGCTTTAAATGAACAACTTTAGCATTACGGCTCATCACAGCTGAGAGACACAGCAGACTGATTAATTACACAATGGGTGCTGTTTAAAATGGCAGATGACATTGCGGTTTCTATAGTGATCGACTCTTGCACACCAGCTACCAGCGAAATAGGGAGAAATACACCCACTTGGATGCTATTATTCCACTGAGAAAGCTGATCTTCAGAAAGCTGACAGCATCTTTGCTTGGGAGTGGCAACAGGTGATTGCACATGCTCCATCTCTATCTCTCTCTCTCTCTCACTCACACACACACACATCCATCTTTGTTTATCCAATAACTTGTTTGAAACGGCACAAGCCGTGATAGTATTTCTGAAGTGACATTTTTGAATTAATAACAAATTTTTGGATGCATTATTTGGTTAGAACCAGCAACGGAACAAATATATAAAACATACATATATATTTAAGCAATATCATACGAGCAAGATATGGCCTTTCATCAGCACTGCTGTGCTTACCTATGTGCCTCACATACAGTGCTTATGTAGGGCCACATCGCACTCTTGCTCGTGTTATATTGTTATATATATATATATATATATATATATATATATATATATATATATATATATATATATACTGTATATATAAACAATTACAATTTCTGTAAAAAAAAGAAATCTAAAATATGGGATGTTCTCAAAGCTTTTTTTATTGGAGGAGATCTTTTGAAATGATGAAAGAAGTAAAGGTAAATCAGAAGCAAAAACTTTACAGTTAGTTTTGAATTTAAGATATTTTGCTTTGTGAATGTGGAATTTACCCATGATACATTTAAAGTTTAAGGCATCATCTATTTCCTTCTTGTGAGAAATATCAAGATGAAAAAAACTAAATATTACATAGTTGGTGGATTAGAAGGAAAAAGGATGCAGAAATTTGAAGCCAGAAATATTTAGTATTAGAACAAAAATAGAATAAGTGTTAAAGAGATTCTTCTTCCTCTTGGCAAAAAGAACAAAGTGGGCAAATGTCTTGGATGAATTAACTTAAATATTTGTTACAAGGGTAGTAAAGATGAATCACTTTTATTTAAAAAAAAAAAAAATCTGTTTGGCATTGTCCATACCTTCTGAAATTTTATATTTGGGTAAAGTGCTAACCATTTTCCATGAGCTTAAATAATTGACTTGTTAGAAGCAGTGATGAAATTTCTCAAATAATTATTTGTACGCTTAACATCCAGAATATTATTCCCTTGTATAAAAGGTTGGGGGATCTTCAGACTTCTATTGCAATATAACTTGTAAGATTTCACCAAAAACAACAACAACTTGTAAGGGATATTATTTGTAAGAGTAATGTAGATCTGTTTTGATGTAATTATTCTATGTTACATGTTGTTCAAAAAAATTATCATAATATGTCTCCTTTGTTGTTTACTAAGTCTGAAATAAAGGCAATGCCTTTGTGAAACCAATCAGGAAAGAAAAGAGATTTATGAGCTGATAATATATACTGATTATTCCATAGGATATGTGGAGAAAAATTATGTTTAAAGACCAGCTTCCATGACTCATGTGCTTGCTTATGAAAGTTTGACAGCTTCATAGGAAGCATTGTACATCCAGAAACACAAGAAAACAAGAAATGTAAACTACCACATCTTTTAAAAATGAAATTAGGAATCCAAAACCAAACCGAATTCCCTTTTAGACATTGTTTTATCCAATTTATTAAAAAAATCTGGTTCAAGGTATAAAACTCTAAAACATTTAAAACTTCCCTTTGAGAACAGCTGTATTAACGATTATCTTCTGATGTGTTCCATCTTATTTTTCGATATTTAAAAAAAAAAAAAAAAATTTATGCATTTGGCAGACGCTTTTATCCAAAGCGACTTACAGTGCACTTATTACAGGGACAATCCCCCTGGAGCAACCTGGAGTTAAGTGCCTTGCTCAAGGACACAATGGTGGTGGCTGTGGGGGCTCGAACCAGCATCCTTCTGATCACCAGATTACCAGTTATGTGCTTAGACCACTACACCACCACCACTCTTATATTAATTTAAAATTAAGAGAGTCAATAGATTTACAGGTGATAGAATTGAGATAAATAAGGATAAACAAAACATGAAATTCCTTCTGCTTTAGATAGAAAGATCCCTCTGTAACCATAAACTAAAAATCTTTTTGGCAGAATCTAATTTTGGGTAAAAGTTTAGAGAAGTTCTTTCCTTAGCCGACTTTCAAAAATGAATACCAAGATTTCTAACAATAATTCTATCAATAGAGGTAACATCTTTCCTCTCATTCTATGTGGGATTGGATCGCACCATCATCTGGTCGGCCATCTGTTTCTTTATTGTATTGTAAACTTAACAATCGCATTGTTAACAAACTCTTTCTATTAAATCTATCTCGAATTGTGAATTATCTGATTGTAATTTATCTGTCGACTGGGAAAGTTTGTGGTCTAATCTCATTTTAACTTTAAAAAAAACTTGGCTCATTGTCTTATCCATTCCAAAGTCATCCATAGAGCATTAATAACCCCTTATAAGAGGTTCAAAATGAAACTACAGCCGACTTGTTACTGTCATATCTTTAACACTGTATCATCAGGTACTTTTCTTCATATGTTTTGGGAGTGTCCAATTGTTGTCAATCTATGGACTCATGTAAATTTAGTTTTGTCCACCTTACTACAAATTGATTACATCTCTAATCCTGGTTTATGTCTTCTCAATGATGATTCTGACTTCTGTATACATTCATTACAAAAAATAATGTTGTTTGCTGGTTTTGGAGCTGCAAAGAAGACAACAATATAGAACTGGTTTACTCTGCACATGTGTGCAAAAACATATTGGATTCATAGCCTCTTTAAAATAGTGAATTGTGAAGATTCAACAGCACGAATTAATAAGGCTAAACCTGGTACCATTGATGCATGGCAATGTTTTTCTTCCAACATATTGGATTTTTATCAAGGAATGACTATATAAAATAACACTTTTTATATAATGTTTTTTCCCTCTCTTTTCAGATTAATTATTGATTTTCAGAAATTATTGATAATATGTCTGTTGCTCTCCCTTCCATATTTGTTTGTTTGAATGAATGTTATCTTGTCAAAAAGACAATAAAAAGTTGATCACATAAAAAAGGTCACATCTGAATTATGTATACTCATTATTTCACTTTTTTTAGTATTAAGTACTAGCCCATAGGCTTTAGAAAAAATCATTTAGGCTCTGGAATATTGAACCTACTTGATATTAATTCTTCAAAAAAAATAATTTATCATCCGCTAATTGACTTATGATTCATGTATTATCATACAATCTGAATTCCTTTGACTCCAACGCAATTCATCAAGTATAGACTCAACAATTCTGCAGCCAATAAAAACAAAATGGAGAAATGGGTTATCCCTCTCTAATACCTCTATTAACCCAAAATCTAACAATTAAAAGTACCATTAGCAAGAGAAACACAGCTATTGATAACATTGTATAAAGATTTGACAACACCAAATTACTAACAAACCCAAATCTATCTAAAGCTCTAAAAAAAAAAAGAATAAGGGCATCGTTACTAATCAAATCAGAATAGTGCAGCAAATCTAAAATAAGGCGGATGTTTTTAGAAATATGCCAATTTGTCATAAAACATGATTGTGTTTCCGAGATTATTTCTTCTAAACATATTTTAAGATGATTAGCATACACAGCTACCAGAATTTTATAATCTATGTTTAGAAGAGAAATAGGCCTCCAGTTATCTAAATCATGAATATTTTTATTTGGCTTTGGAATTACAATTATTAAACTTCGCTTCATAGTAGGGGTCAATTCACCTTGCTCAATACATTCCCTTAAAGCCTCACTAAGTAAATATTTAATGTGATACCAAAAATAACTGTAAAATTCAAATTTAATAATTAAATACTATTAAAAGTGACGGATTACCGACCAGGCCAATGGGGCCAGTGCAAAGGGGCCCTTGACTACCAGGGAGCCCTTGACTGCCTGGGTGTGCCCTGGGCTTTAAGGCTGCGTGATCTAGTTTGGAGACCATCAGTTGAAGTAATAGTATTCAGTGTGTTTTTATGGGGAACCAATATTTTTTCTTGTGCTTTTAAAAGATTTTTTTATGATTTTTTAAAACAGCTGTTAAATAAAAAGCTGAAAGGGAAAAAATAGAGTAAAAAACAAATTTTTAAGAAATTGAAGAACAAGATGCATCATGATACATCAAGAATCGTTTTATAATCGAATTGTTACCCGTTGAATCGTAATGGAATCGAATCGTGAGGCCAGTGAAGATTCACACCTCTAGTTTTGGATCAGTTGGTGCCATAAAGAACCTTTTTTTGAGTGGTCCTACAAAGAACCTTTGGAAAGGGTTCTTAGTAGCAACTGAAAAGGTTCTTTGTGGTACCAAAAAATATTATTCTATGGCATAGCTGTGAAACACCCTATTTGGTTCTTGGTGGCAACTTTATTTTTAAGAGTGAAGTGTTGTCACCATTCAGAATGCAAAACAATTGTGCTGGCTATAACAAAAAAAAAAATGCTCTCTCTTTCACTTTTCTTTATCTCTCTGCAAGTTAATCTTTTCTTTCTTCTCTGTAGTTGATACGACCCATAAGGTTACTACTTAGTACTGGGACATGAGCTTTTGGTGTGCCTTTATATGATATTAGCAATGATGCCCAATTTATTCCTAGTATTTATCCTCATTGAAATGTGTTTAGACGAAGCTTCTGCTGAATGAGGCTTTTGGAAGTACAATCAGATGGATAGAAATTCATATCACATGCCCCTGACTCATGCAGTATATTACCTGGAAATCACTTTATAGGGGTATAAGGAATCAAGCATTCAACAGCCAAAGTTTATTATAATATGTCATCTTGGTTACTGTTGTAACCTACGTTCCCTGATGGAGGGAACAAGACGTTGTGTCGATGTAGTGACACTAGGGGTCGCTCTTGGGAGCCCCAAACACCTCTTTGATCTTTGAGAAAAGGCCAATGGGAATTGGCGAGTGGAATTTGCATGCAACTCCCCTGGACATACAGGTATAAAAGGAGCTGGCTCGAAACCACTCATTCAGGTTTTGCGCTGAGGAGAAGAGACAGGGTCCCGGCCATTTCAGCGGGTAATACAGTGTTGTGGCAAGATGGACCTCCATAAGGGAACGGAGGTTACAGTAACCAAGACGTTCCATATCGGTCACTCACTCAATGTTTTGTCGATGTAGTGATCAGGGTCCCAATATGAAACGGAAAACTAGCTGAACTGTGTTACATGGACTGCCGGTGCAGGTGCAAGCAAGTCTGCTGTGTGCCTAATAGCAGGTGCATCTGGTCTGCACCTAGCCTCTCCCAATGCCCCAAGAATGTCCGGAGGAGTGGCATGCAAATTCCACTCGCCAATTACCATTGGCCTTTTCTGAAAGATCAGAAGTGTTTGGTGCTTCCAAGAGCGACCCCGAGTTTCACTACATTGACACAATATTGATTTGTGACCAATAGTGAGTCGCCATATAAATACATTTGTTCCACATAATTTAAACTCAAATCAATAATTCATGTAAATTTATTTATCCAATAAGCAACTGTGTAATAAGCAGGATAATGCACAGTCAGCTGGTCACTGCCACAAAATAAACCCTGTCAGAGACATGCGAGTCCTGATTACCCTCTCAGTTTTTTTTGTTGGTTTTTTTTGGTGATAATGAATGACTGACTGTCCATTACACTTTACTTAAATATGCTATTTGTGGCCAACAGACCTCAAGTTTATTGATGGAAATTAGTTTAAAGGCTAGCAGCTGCTTGCTGTTGTTTTGGGGGACTCCATTTCCCTCAGCAATAATTCTGTAATATCTCTCCATAATAAATTCAACATATCTGTTCAACTCAATTCAATATATGTTGAACCTTTTAGAGAGTAAAGCACAAGTGGTACTTTGGTCCATGATACAGGGGTGAAATCTTGTTCACAAGCCAAATCTTGTTTTCACTAGATGGATCCATAGCTGTAGGAAAATGTCAAGACCCCAAATGGGAGAGAGACCGTTATCATAACATGTAATTTTAATTAAGTCAATCCATAAACTGCATCAGAATCCTTCATATTACTACATGCATTTTGATTTATTGCTCTCTCTGCAACACACTCTACTGACTTTCAACAATTGAAGATATTTTATTCTTAAAAAAGGTCTGAACAAGTAAGAAACTTCCCACATACCGTTGTCAAGAGTCCATTACATCCATTACTTTTCTGGACTAAATTGTGATCCATACATATGATTTTGAGGTCAAAGGTCATGTGATGATCCAGAGGGCAGATGATTATAACTTCCAAAGCTCTCAAACAAAAACAGAATCAATAATTAATGAGTAGATTTAACAGTGCAGGGGTGAACTTGCCTCCACTTCTGACCCCAGTTAAATGTAAGATCACTTTAAAATGTGAGATGAAACTAGCTTTTCCACTGGCTAACAGTGCAATGAAGAATTTTGGATTAACAGGGCTGATAAACATGGATGATCTGGAACTAAACAACAGCCAGGGACATATAGCAGCACGTCACAACCTTGAGCAGATAATAACCCATTGAGTGAATCACTTCCCATGCATTTTAAATCTAGGCCTATAATTCGATTCATGCTGTTAAGAAAACACAGATTCACAATAAATAGCCCTTCGAAAAATCGAGAGTTCATGGCCAATTTGCTGCATACTTGCTGTAAATTCGCCACTGATTATTTTCAAATGCAAATTAGCTTTGGGGTAAACTTGCAGCAAATTATCCATTGTTGCCAAAGGTTTGCTGCAGGTTTACCACTACTGGTGAAGAGCAGCAAACTTCTGGAAAACATTAGCAGTGAATCACATGATCATTAGCAAGTGAAAATAATGAGTGGCAATTTTGCTGCAAGTTCGTGGCTAGTTTAGACTTTTTGTAAGTGTAGCACACTGATCCGTCAAAGCCCAACAGCATTTAAAATACCACAAAGGTTACTGACATTTAAAAAAATGCTCACAAACTTATACAGACATGAAAGCCAACAATAAAAACATGACATGATGCTAAAAGAGTAAGCCAGCCTAGTTTAAACTTCAATAAACCCATTGTAATTGATTGACAAATTAGAACATTTGTGAAATCTCTAAAAATAAAGCACAACCAATCCCTCCTAGATAAAGTGAATAGCATTTCTGCTCATTTTTAAAAAGTGGTAACTTGTAGTACCTAAATTGCATAGGGTAGCCTATAGGCTAGCAGGCTAATCAGCTAGCCGTATGCTAGCCGTATGCTAAACTAGCAGGCTAATCAAATGGCAGCATGTTAAGACAGCAGGCAATTACACTAGTGGCATGCTAAACTATCAGAATAATAGCTAGTGTCATGCTAAACTAGTAGGCTTATATGTTAGCAGCATGCTTAGCTATTATGCTAACTGGTTAGTTTGTGACCTAACTGAAAAAACATTGAATGAGAAATGTTTCATTTGGTAATTTCTCTTACAAAAAATCTAGAGTTTTGGCAAACTAGCAGCAAACTTGCCACACATTTTACACTCATTATTTTCACATGCAAATGAGTTTGTGATTCACTGCAAATGTTTGCAAGAAGTTTCCAGCTCTTCACTGGTAGTGATGATCCTTCAGCAAACCTTTGGTGACAATGAGCAATTTGCCTCAAGTTCATGCCCCATGAACATTTGTAAGTGATATTGCTTTGGTTTAATTATATGATATATGATTTTTAATGTAATTAATTGTTATATTTGCATAGGATGACAAAGGCTGTATCATAAATACATTTTGTAGGATTTCTAATCAGGCACTGGATAGAGTACACTTTGAATTTCTTTCAACCAATAGAATCACTTTGGGTTCAAATGGGGATAGGATTCTTGCAGACACTGGCATGACTATGTCAGAAACTTTAAATATTTATTTAGGTTGTATATTTGGTTTTGACAGCCGGCCCAGAAGTCGACCATCCCACTAGGAAATGCACCCTTTGGGCAATCCATCCCTGCTGATGGTCTTTTTACTGTTCTTCTATTGTTTGCATCATACGTTGTTCTTAGGTACTTATGTTCAGATGGTTTGATTGTATTAAAGAAGTGTTGGACCATTACTTCTTGATTTAATAAGGTGCATTTCCGTGCTTAGAGGGAAAAGGATCAAATACAACCTTAATTTGTGCCTTCATAATTAAACAGCATTTCAGGTAAGCAATCTCTATGGGAATAGTTACAGTATAATTGTGTTTAATCTGTAATAGTCTTATATTAATTCCTGCAGACTTGTAAAAGCTGGCCTCTGTAAATATGGGTGGAAATTCAGATTTTAACTATGATTAAGTCATGAGGCAGTTTCTCCACATGGAATGCATTAAATACTATTCATTAATGATGATAGTTTCTTATGTTACTAATAGATGAAGTTTTGGCTTCACACCCACAGTCAGACACACACTCTTTTAATCTTACAATCAAAAGCCAGTCTCAACAGTAGTTTTTAGGGAAATCTTTGCATATAACATTAATTCTGTGGAACTGTTAGTTTGGTGTTTTCTAGAACATGCAGTTAATTATGAACAAGCAAACCATATTTAATTGGGCTTCAACCTTTACAGTCTTAAGACATCCTCCACCTAAAAGTGGCAGACTGAGCTTTTATCTCAAGAAACTAATCCCATCTATCTATCTATCTATCCATCCTTCTACTTGTCTGTCCGTCTGTGAACATGACTGTGGGATGAGTAATGTGTCACTTTGAATACATAATTAATGTATTAAGTTTCTTCTACCTCACTTCCTTGATAGTTCTGGCACCACTGATCTGACTTGACTTTAATGCTGTTGAACATGTAAATTTGAATTTGCTAAGTAAATAAATTATTCACTTTAGATGCAAATTTAATAAGGGAGGTGTAAAGAAATATGCTCTTCTCTAATATGTTGTTCAGTCTTGGTGAAAAAGAGCACTTCTCTTTGTAACTTTGGCTTCGTCAATGGCTAAATTACTGAGGATTAAAAAGACCCATTTCTAGAAAATAAAAATAATCTTTTTGGAATTTGAAATGAAGAACAAACATTAAAGATCCTGCACTGTTTGTAGGCCACTAAACAAATAAGCAAATTTGAGACACTGACAATGTAATCTTCTTTGTACAAAAGGTCATATTTTCTTACCTCCATTGAAGAACACAAGATGATCTTTGTAGCATTCTCAAATCATGCTGGATAACATGGATTGTCAGCGGCACATACTAAATACTTAAAAATTATTTAATTCATTTTTTATGTTTTTCTTCAATCAAATCTATCACACCAATTATTGTGCTGGTAATATCATTTGTAATACAAATAAATAAATCACTAGTGGTCCCAGACATTTGGACCCCACAGCAGGGGCGCAACTACCCAGTGTTAGAGGGGTATGTAGCAACAATTTTGGCGCCCCCCCTTATAAATAAATAAGTTTGTCGGACATCATCATGTATGGGCTTCAAATAATAAAGGTTTATTTGAAAGTATATCAGACAGCCACTGTAGGCCTACGGTATATATGTACATATATATATACACTCACCTAAAGGATTATTAGGAACACCATACTAATACTGTGTTTGACCCCATTTCACCTTCAGAACTGCCTTAATTCTACGTGGCATTGATTCAACAAGGTGCTGAAAGCATTCTTAAGAAATGTTGGCCCATATTGATAGGATAGCATATTGCAGTTGATGGAGATTTGTGGGATGCACATCCAGGGCACGAAGCTCCCGTTCCACCACATCCCAAAGATGCTCTATTGGGTTGAGATCTGGTGACTGTGGGGGCCATTTTAGTACAGTGAACTCATTGTCATGTTCAAGAAACCAATTTGAAATGATTCGAGCTTTGTGACATGGTGCATTATCCTGCTGGAAGTAGCCATCAGAGGATGGGTACATGGTGGCCATAAAGGGATGGACATGGTCAGAAACAATGCTCAGGTAGGCCGTGGCATTTAAACGATGCCCATTGTGGCACTAAGGGGCCTAAAGTGTGCCAAGAAAACATCCCCCACACCATTACACCACCACCAGCAGCCTGCACAGTGGTAACAAGGCATGATGGATCCATGTTCTCATTCTGTTTATGCCAAATTCTGACTCTACCATCTGAATGTCTCAACAGAAATCGAGACTCATCAGACCAGGCAACATTTTTCCAGTTTTCAACTGTCCAATTTTGGTGAGCTCTTGCAAATTGTAGTCTCTTTTTCCTATTTGTAGTGGAGATGAGTGGTACCCGGTGGGGTCTTCTGCTGTTGTAGCCCATCCGCCTCAAGGTTGTGCGTGTTGTGGCTTCACAAATGCTTTGCTGCATACCTCGGTTGTAACGAGTGGTTATTTCAGGCAAAGTTGCTCTTCTATCAGCTTGAATCAGTCGGCCCATTCTCCTCTGACCTCTAGCATCAACAAGGCATGTTCACCCACAGGACTGCCGCATACTGGATGTTTTTCCCTTTTCACACCATTGTTTGTAAACCCTAGAAATGGTTGTGCATGAAAATCCCAGTAACTGAGCAGATTGTGAAATACTCAGACCGGCCCGTCTGGCACCAACAACCATGCCACGCTCAAAATTGCTTAAATCACCTTTCTTTCCTATTCTGACATTCAGTTTGGAGTTCAGGAGATTGTCTTGACCAGGACCACACCCCTAAATGCATTGAAGCAACTGCCATGTGATTGGTTGATTAGATAATTGCATTAGTGAGAAATTGAACAGGTGTTCCTAATAATCCTTTAGGTGAGTGTATATATATATATTATTAACAATGTTAACAAATAATAAAAAGTTACAAACAGAAACAGCAACAAACAGAATAAACAGTTAGAACTAGTCAGTCACCGATTCTCGATGCCCAATCCAAGTAACAATGTTGCTACCAAACATTCAAAAGCACTCTTTAGTTTCTACTAAATTGTAACATGGCGTGCCTTTTCACTTGCCCATTTATCTAGTATTGCATCGATATATATATATATATATATATATATATATATATATATATATATATATATACACACACACACACATAGCACAGATTTTTAAAGAGAGAGAGAGAGAGAGAGAGAGAGAGAGAGATGTGACCCTACCATAGGGTTTAACCAAAATCTAAATGTAAATATCAGCAACATTATTTGCATTAAGTTAGCAAACACTTGCCAGTCTGTTAACATTAATATTTGCAAGCCTCCAAGTTTGCTAGCAAATCTATGCATGATTCCATGGTAAACCAGACATATTGCATTAGTTGTTTTCCAGATTCTTGTCATTTATCGTACATGCTACCTTATATTTTTCAGTTTTCAGCTCAGCAACCTCGGTTTTGCATATTCTAAGCTAGCTAGCTACATATTCTGGTTGCTACATTCCCAGTCTTAGCAAACACTAGCTAGTCTGTTAACATGAATATTTGCAAGCTTCCAAGCACAGACGTCACACTTTAAATCCTACCTGTTGCCTTTCACCATCCACTTATTAAGTTGCTGTCGCTTCCCTTGACATGCAATCTCCTTTTCCCTCTTTCTTTTTCAGTTTTTAGCCGCCGACAGCTTTTTTGCTTTATCCATCTTTGAGTTTTAACGACAACTCACTCCTGCTGCTCACTCAGCGCTCGCGTCGCGATATTACCCTTCTGTCAAAATAAATTCTATGATGGAATCTTATGAGGGCGCCGGCGCCTACTCTAGTCCTCTAAAATTTATATAACTTTTTTATATTTAATTTATATAACTTTTATATAAAATTTATAAAACTTATATAAATTAGAATTTTTTTTTTTTTTTTTTTTACCATCGCTTTGGCGCCCCCATGGTGCGGCGCCCCTATGCGCCGCATATAGCGCATACCCACTTTTTGCGCCACTGCCCCGCAGTATGTTTGATCTGTGTTAGTTTTAGACTTGATAATGAGCACTTCATACAAATAATTGCAATTTAAAGCCATTTTTAAACATGTCAAATGCATATTTAATGCACGATAAAGCCCTTTTTGTAATAAAACTATGGACTACGCTGACTTTGACAACCTGTTTGCATTCACAGTCTACTACACACTCTTCCTTTACACGTGACTTTCTGTTTCACAATCCGAATGCTGGGCTGTTTCACAATGCACACGTTGTTCATTCAGACCGTTTACCACAGTGGAGCAATAGACATTACACTTTCAAGTGTGTAACATTGGGAATTTTGTGTGTGCATGTATTTCTGCATTTATGTGGGTAAGCATGCCTGTCTGTTGTGTAGTCTGGACAAAGGGCAGTTATCATTTAGAAGAATTAAGGACTGTCATCTGCTATCTGATGGTGTGGGGAAGTCCTTAAATCTCTGTGCCGGTGCCATCTGTCTCTGTCCAGTCTCAGAGCGAGAAAAAGATAGATGTGTTCAATAATCGTGGTCTTGAGAAATCTGCAGGAAATGATTAAGAGTGATGAATAGGAGACAGGGGATTTTTGCCACGTTCCATTTGACATCTATTATGCCTTTGGTGCTACAGAAAATTACAGAGGAGAGAGAGAGAGAGAGAGAGAGAGAGAGAGAGTATGATGACCAGGCAAAATAAAGGGAGAACAATTATCAGAGGTAAACGTAAAAGCCAATTAGCTTTGATGGAATAAATGTGGAAGATCTAATAACGTGAATACTGAAGATGATCATATATATATATATCAGATCTTTGAAGACTTTGGCGGTTCCTTCCTGTCAAAGAGGGCGTTCTTGATCAAAATAAGCAAAATGGACTAGAATTTACACAGCAAATCAACCTCTAACCTTAACCTAACCCTTTCACGACTCTGTTAGCAATGTAACATCTCTCGCAGTCAGTGTTATTCAGGTGTTTTCTGAGAAAGAGATTGGTATGTCATTCATAATTTTGAATGTGAAAACATTAACAGAGCCATTTTCAGGTTTAAGACAAAGAGCGAATGTGTGTATATTGTAAAGTAATTGAAAGAAAGTGGTTATCTGGTAAGTTTCTGAAGTAGATTTTTAGAAAAGTCACTTGAAAATGATCTCACAAAGTAGAGCGTCTCAGATTAAAACTAGAACATGGTAAGACCTGTGACTTGTGGCTTCAATTTAGTTTTTAGGTTGTGGCAAGAACAGTGTCATATATTTTTTATGCAAATATTATTAGGTAATGATTTAAAATCATGTATGTTCTAAATGTTTTTATATCTTTAATTAATTCTGAATTTTGTATAGCATCTCATAAGTGCCTTCTTTTAATAGAGACCATTTTATTTTGAGGATAAGCCACCAGTTAGCCTGGTTCACCTTCAAATGGAAATTTTACTTTTACTCACTCATTTATTCACCCATTTGTTGTTCGAAACCCACATATTGTTACTTTTTCTTGGAACATAAAAAAAAAATATTTTAAGCAGCTCTATTCCATAGAAGAACAGTTTATAATGAGCAGGAGCTGTAAAGCTTCAAAAAGGACAAATATTATAAAGCTGGCACGAGGCCACATTAGGGCCAGAGAGCACTAGTCCACCCAATCAAAACTGCAGGAAAATAAGAACAGTTTGCAAATTGACTAAAATGGGTTGCGGTGTGCTTCTTGCCGAGTCGCTCATTTTCTCAGCAATAATTATTATTATTATTATTTTACGTGGGAGTGTGGTAGATGTTTCTGTAGATGACATAGCAGGGTATGAAAATAGCGACTTTTAAGACTTCCCGGAGTGTCAATTGACAAGAAACGCTGTTAGATAAAAATAAGTACGTTTGAAGAAGCACACTTGATCATATTTTGGAAAACAGATTAAAGAGAAGCCGTCGACGTGTGTCTCTAATTCGCTGTGTGTTTAGAGGTTTATTGGAGCGTTAGCATGTCTTGTCGAGTTCTCACTATTTCTTCCCTGTTCGTAATCTAGGAACAATTTGCGGGAATAGTGTCATCTATGAGAATGCTGAATATGATCTCAGACAGTCTCAGGATGCAAAGACCTTGTGACTACAGGTGAATTGTCAGATATGTCATAATTCAGTAGCTACAACCTCATGAATGGTTCTTGAACAAGAAGTTTCTCTTCTGTGCTTGTCTACTCTTTAGCATCCATTTGAATGTAATATTTCCCAAATCTATAGGACAGCTGTAAAATAGAACATCTGATTCACTCACGTTTTTTACCAGACCTCTTATTTTACATATAGACTACTAATCAAAAGAAATATTTTGCGACAGTGCAGCAGCTCCACGAAGCCTTGAACACAAGCCAAAGGAGAGTTGCCTGATTTTAAGATTCGATCTTTGGAGAAATAGCCAACGCTGGGTTTCCCGATAACATTGCAACTTAAGCATTTACAATCATCTTAACTGACGTTGTTCATTATTTTACAATGGAGTAACGCTTGTTTCCCAAACCAGCATGTAGATTGCTCACTATAAAGTTAAACTTAAGTGCTTCGTTATAGGAGCTGTAAGGTCCAAAGGTGCTGATCACTTTGGCAAATATGTCCAGGTGTTTGTCTTCTCAAAATTTTAATAATGTGGAAATACTAACAAACATGGAAAATGTTTGTAACGTTGTTGAGGTGCTGATATATATTAACTATTACAGAATTCAATTAAATAAATAATTATGGCTTTGGAGACAGGGTTTCAGATGTAAGGAATGCATGTATCTTGAATGTATATGATGAGCATCACATCATAATAAGGGGATCTCACGTATCCTGTGTTGTTTCTTTGGCTGGAAACTGAACAGATGCACAAAGAACAGGACTAAAATGATGGACATCAGTACTGAACTACTCATAAACCTTTCTAAATAGAATGAAGGGAATCTCTCATTGCACACTCACTCATATTTTATTTATTTAAGTTTTAAACTGTAGGGTCACTTTTCTCACATATGTCTAAATAAATCTTTTTATTAAGATAATCTTTCTATTGCTATTATCAAAAAGGCCAATCAAAAGATATAATGTATTGTGTTATGTAAATTTTGATTTATCTTTTGACCTAATTTAGGCCTATCACGTTGCATGCGCAGACTGGAGACTGACAGTTGATTTCAATGCAATTTTTCCACACTTTTTTTAATCCTCTAAAACAGTGCACAATGGCTTTCCAATGATCAAAATATATTAATATAATTTATTCAATGTCCCTTTGTCTCTGATAAACTGTGAAAAATGTTGCACTTAGTGGACTTAAGAGTCAAATCTTTTGTTAATTTACAAAAATGTTTACTTAGATAACGATGCTTTTGGGAAATGCACTGTAGAGAATAAGTACTGCTTAAGTGCTACTAACATTCTTCTTCTTAGTGCTTCTGGAAACCCAGCCAACACCTGTGAAAAACAGGACTGAAAAGTGTCTAATAATAATGTTTATTGCAATATATTTTATTGTAATTTATTGTATTTATTTCTTGCTTTACTTAATTTTGTGTATGACCCTTTAATTATATTTAAGCTGCACTCTCCACCCATTGGCTGGTGCTGTGTAGCAAACTGGTTCCAGTTGGGTTATTAAGATTTATGCCAGCCTAGAGAGTGGTTGTGGTGGGTGAGTGCCCCCCGGCAAAATATTTGAATTAATTTGATCTTATTTTGGGGGGGGGGGGGGTTAACATACACATGTATTTTGTTTTGTCATGTGTGAAAGTGTACTGCATGCTCTCTTCTCAAGATACCATGTTTTATGTGTGGGAATGTTTGATTTAATGTTCATTAAATTGGTAGGCCTTGATATTTGAACCTGTGCAGGTTACTCGGTTATCAGCAAAAGAGGCTGGGCCACACTATCCAACAATCTGCACTTTATAAAAAAAATAGTTACGAACCTACATTTTAATTGGATGAGTTTATTCCGTGGAGCACAAAAAGGCAGTATGTTAGCAGCAGTCAGCATACACTTTCCTTGCGTCATTTTTTCATACATGATTTTGTCATAATTCAGCGTAAGGGGCTTATACACTTGAAAATGGTGCATAATTTAGAGTTTAGAGAATTAGAATGAGATTATTCTTGAAAATGTGCAGATTGAAAATTCCTCATCCTCACCATGAATCATGTCACCACTAAAAAGATTAAGTAGACTGCATAACTACGACCATATTAAAACCACCTGAAAAAAGCTTGCTTTTAGGTGACAGAGATGACACACAGTAACCCAAGTTTCATTAATAGATTATTTTTCATAAGATATCTACTCACAGCCCCATTCCCCTCCATAACTATAGTAATAGTGATGCCCACAGTAATACAGCTCCCATTTTAAATTTATTAAATTTGGCCATTAATGTTTTTATGTAGGTCACTCTGGAGAACTGATAAATGGGACTGTCCAGACTGTGTTCATGTAAATGCTTCATTAAGGAGCACTCTGAGAGCTATCGATGAGCTTTGTCTAATTCATAATTTATGTCAGACATTCTTTCCCTAAAATTTTATGTCAGCTTTCTTATTCAGATTTCTAGCAGTTGTGACGATTGAGTTAGGATGTACATTCGGACTGAAAGGTCAGCTGTAGTAGCGTAAGGAGAAATCTTTTTTCACTTTTTATTGATATTAATAAAAGACAGGACAGGATGGGTTGAATATGTTGCAAACTCATTTCACTCTATAGCTTAGTGTCTTGGGAGTACTCTAACCACTCTGCCATGCAGCCGCGGCCCGTCCATTTTAAGTCTAGGCCTTCAGTGCAATTCATGCCATTAATAAAACACAGTTTCACAATGACTAAGATGCCGTATGTCCATCATACATTATGTTGCAGTCAACTAGTAATACCAATTGACATTTTAAAAACCAAGAAGGTCTAATACCTAGAAAAACCTCTCTAATAATATATGCAATTAAAATTTTGCTGGCAATAAATTTTGTTTCATCAGGGTACACGGTTAATTTTCTAATTTATTTTTATATATAATTTACACATATAAAACTTATGTATAAGAGGTGTATAAGTTTTATAGCCTCGGCTGGTGAGATCATTAGATGCACCTGTGGCCAGGCTATAAATAGATGCGTCACCAGCGTGTCGTCAGATATCTTTTTCTGAAGAGCAGTCCTGGGACGTCCCAGTGCGGCAAAGAAGCGCAGTATCTCGTTCCGCTTTTTTCAGGGAACAAGGATTACACATGTAACCCGAGACGTTCCCTTTACAAAAAGCTTCACTATGATGCTGCGCTTTGCTAAGCACTTTTGGGAACGCAATACCCACGCCGGGGGTTAATTTGGCAGTTAAATGGATCTGCACCATGTGAACTGCACCATTTTTCGAAGACACCCCATTTATTGGTGTAGATTCTTCTGGTAGAGGGAGCCCTAGCACAAAGAATGGTCTCGATAACCTCACAAGTCATAGAACGTTGACAGAGAAACATGCATCGTTTGCTTTGCTTCTCCGACATTTTTCCACCTTTTTCTTTTCTATTTTATATATATATATATATATATAGAAAGAGGGAAAGGAGAAAAGGTTCACTGCCACTGCCTAACAAATTCTAAATCCTAGCAGAGGAAAGAACGTTTCTGATAGGCTTGTGAGACACACAGCACAGTATGCTCTGAAGAAAACGGATCTGACGACACGCTGGTGACGCGTCTATTTATAGCCTGGCCACAGGTGCATCTTATGATCTCACCAGCCGAGGCTATAAATTCCGGTCAATGTTCATTGACGTGTTACACACATATTCACAGCTGGTCACAATGCAGGATTGTTCCCAAAAGCGCTTAGCAAAGCGCAGGATCATAGTGAAGCTTTTTGTAAAGGGAACTCCAGATGTTGCTATAACAATGCAAAAAGCACTTGCCAATTTGCTTGAAGTGAAAATCAGTCTGTCCTGTTTAAATAATCAAACACACGATCATGCAGAACATCTTATGTTATTTAATTCCATAAATTCCTCTTTCTCAATGGCAATAACAGCAGTGATGACAGCCGACTCATCAGCAAGATCTTGCGCGCTTCGCTTTCAAATTATGAACATCATTTAAAACATGATAGTGTAACTCAAGGCAAGCTAAAAGGCCTGGACTGGGACATATCCTAAAGACCACACCCATAAGAACAAATAAATCAATCTGATTGGCTGATGAATCTGACAATCTGACGTTAGATGCCTATTCACTTACACAGTTTGTGGATTCTGTGGAAATTCTGAAGGCCTGACGGGGTGGAGGTCAGACTCACGCACCGCTTCGTCTAATGCCTGCTATCATGTCTTGTCATGGAAGTTGTAGGGTTTTTAAATTACACGAGGAATTGGCGACAGGGGTGACACATTACAAAACATTTCACTATTGACGAATCCATGATGACTCTGCCTCTGGCTGAAATTACGTTTCACAACAGAGTACACGTGAGAAGTGATACGATATATGAAAACAAATGCATGATCATATGTTATGCATTTCAGAATATGATGTGTTTGTTTGTAATCGCCTGTACATAATGTGTAAAGGCATCATATATTTTATTGGTTACAATATGAAAAAGTACCTCCTACTAAAAAATCTACCTATTTGCTAACCTGACTGTCCAAGAGAATTGGCAATTACTCTCCAACTCTTCTCTTTCTCCACCTGGTTGTGGTACAGCTCAGAGGAAACATCAAATAGGCACTGGTTCTCCTGCCAATGTTCCACAAATTTCTCCTCCATTTCTTCAGTCCAATGAGACTTTCTTGATACTGTTGCAGGTACATCAGGACTCCTCCCACTGAAATTCCCGTGCCCTGTTTTTTGCTGTCTCATTGGGTGTAGGTCAACGCTGCAGTTGTATTCAGTCAAAACACATTTCATATTGCATGATTTGGAATCGCAGACAGGTCCAAATATTTAACATTCTAAATATCTTGCTGACATTGGCGCTTCTCTCAGATCGCGTCTTTGATAATTCATACTTTGTGTTCGTCGCTCTCGGGAACGAGCTCTGATTTGCCTATGATTTTAGGCTTTTATCGTCAATCTCCACAAAATTGTCGGCGAGTGTAAATCGGGGAAAAACTAAAATCATGGTGTAATAAGGAGCGTGGCTTCGGATATGTGATTTGTGAATCAGTTGGCCCACTTTGCTTGTACACATTGAGGAATACATTCTGATTGGATATTTATTTTAGTTTTTTGCTATTCATTTGTAGATTAATTAGGAGTGGAAAGCGATTGAAAATACATTGGCTAAAAGGTCAATGAGAATGAAAGGATGTAAAAATATGTATTTATTAAGCCAGCAGAGAAGGCTTTGCTGGCCCTGGGAAATCGTCACTGCTGCCATGGTACTAACAAGCATGTACTTTTGTTGGAATCATGCTGTTCTTTCAAGTGCACTGCATTTTTCCCCTCCTGTATAGGAAAAGACTTCCAGTTCCTTCAAATGATTCCATATAGCTCTGTTTCATCTATCAGTGTTATTATGCTTATTATGCATTCCATGCTCTTTTGATTCAATTGTGCCTAGCAAAAAAATGACCTTTCGCCCACTAAGAGAGCTTCTTTATATCCAGGAAGGAAGATTGTGCCTTGCAATTAATTTTGATGAATATGCTTTTGTGGTATAGTCAGAGTGAAGGCCAAATTTCCGGCCGCAAACGCTATCTCGTGTTTCAGGCCCATATTTTCTGCCTCTGTTTATGTCTCTCTCTTTCACTTTCACTTTCTCTCTCTGTCTCTCTCTTTCTCTCTCTCTCATGCATCTCTCATTCATTTCTCCTCTGTCAATCCACACTTTTGAAAATTAGCTTGTTAGCGAGACAAGCTAAAAACATATGTAAGAAGACCTACAACATGTTCCTGAACCGGCAGAGTTAATATCTGAACATTTATCCTGAACAAATCCTGGTTGCTTTGGCTTAATGATCATATTAGCTCCTAATAGTGATGGTAAGATCAGATCATTTTTCTGACATGGATCTTTAAATCTCGTTCAGCAAAATGAACTAATCTTTATTCAAGTCATTCCGTTCATTTGTCACGTGACAGCAGCATAGTCTCTACAGGAACCAGAATTAATGAGTTCTCCTTCCAAGTCCCTACTAGGTCTTTCAAACATTTGTCCCGTGACCACTATACGAGGCTCAGCATAGAAGACAAGTTACGAGTGACAATAACTGGTCTTTCGTTATTTTTTCTCTTTACAGTTTACAGTTCGGTGTGTTGCATTTGTTTGCTTTTTGATAAAAAAAATTTCAGTGTGACAGTAAATCAGTTGTGGCATCCTTCATTTTATTCTCCCCCGTCGACGATCTTGAGATGATGCGCATGAAAACACGTTCAGCAGGAGATGTTGATTTAAATACAGAGAAGGTTATTGAGTGTGAACATCCCTCCCCCCATCCAGCTGACAGAGGCCCAGTTAAATATTGAGAAAATTAATATGGCCCTGGTCACATTATCTTGGAAACTATAAGATTTAGAGTCCAAACTCTTTGGTCAACAAGCAGAGGTGGGTAGTAATGCGCTACATTTACTCCTATAAATATACTTGAGTAACTTTTTGGAAAACATTTGCTTTTCGAGTAGGTTTAAAAGTGAGTACTTTTTACTCTCACTCAAGTAAATTTCTAATGAATTTTTTGTACTGTTATTTTACTGTGTTTCATTTTAATTAATGCTTAATTTATTGGGAGATAATTGAATGGGACTTCTACGAAAGCAGATGCTCACACAGCTGCACGTACTGTCACAGAATGTCACTGAAGCTCGAGTCCATCACTGATGCAGCATCAAGCTCTCCAAAGTAAGTGAAACACTTTTTCGCTCCACACAGTGAAAAAATTTAATTTTGTTACTAAATGTTATGGTTCCCTGACATCAACCCTGTTCTGCCGAATTACTGACAAGCGGCATCTCTCTTCAGACGTTTTTCCATCCATTTAAATGTGTTTACCTCTACAAGATCCTTATATATTATACCTATGACAGCTGACCACAACTAATCAAAATGGCATCACAGTCTATCAAATTCCAACACGTTGCTAGTATTTAAAAACAACATTGTAAAGTGCAGGAAACCGATGGAGTGCATACTCCAGGTAGGGAAGGAGGTATTGCCCCAAGTGAAGGAGTTCAATTACCTCGGGGTCTTGTTCACGAGTGAGGGGACAATGGAGCGGGAGGTTGGCTGAGCCGGAAGGCAAAGCTCTCGATCTACCGGTCAATTTTTGTTCCTATCCTCACCTATGGTCATGAAGGCTGGGTCATGACCGAAAGAACTAGGTCGCGAGTACGGCCGTAATGGGCTTTCTCAGAAGGGTGGCGGGCTTCTCCCTTAGAGATAGGGTGAGGAGCTCAGTCATCCGTGAGGAGCTCGGAGTAGAGCCGCTGCTCCTTTGCGTCAAAAGGAGTCAGTTAAGGTGGTTTGGGCATCTGGTAAGGATGCCCCCTGGCCGCCTCCCTAGGGAGGTGTTTCAGGCACGTCCAGCTGGGAGGAGGCCTCGGGGAAGACCCAGGATTAGGTGGAGAGATTACATCTCCACACTGGCCTGGGAGCGCCTCGGGGTCCCCCAGTCAGAGCTGGTTAATGTGGCTCGGGATAGGGAAGTTTGGGGCCCCCTGCTGGAGCAGCTTCCCCCGTGACCCGACTTCGGATAAGCGGTTGAAGATGGATGGATGGATGGATGGATGGATGGATGAATTGTAAAGTGCAAATTGTGTTCATTTAAGTCATAATTTCCAAAATCTCAGTTTTACCTTTCCGTACACATCACAGAAAATGGTGTTTTGAAAAGTCTTCACTTTGGAATGTGTTTTAAAAATTTCAGTTTCAGTGACTTATAAGAATGTTTATGTGTGGATGGGGGACCAAAACACAGCGAAAACTACATTTTCAGAGATGTTGTATTCGTGGGGCCGAAAACCAGTTTTGTAGTTCCGCTTTTGTTACTTTAGATAAGGGCATAAATTATACATAATGATGCTTTATCATTGAAAAGTGAGTGTTATGTCTATTTGTACATCACTGAAATTAAACTTCTAAATTGAGAAACTATTAATTAAATAGTTTTGGATTTAAACACAGTGGCAAGATGCTGATATCAGAACTGATACTTATAACACAATTTAGTTTATTTGAAAGTGAAATGTATTCTTGCAGGGTCAACCCACAGTATTTTAATATGAGGAGCTAGGCCATCCAAAACGCAACAGAAGCTCTCCGACTCATCTTCCCAGAAGACGTCAGCCATGTCAAAGCTATTTGGTGCTATTTTTACAGCAGTGGAGCAGACTAAACCTTTTGGCAAGTTCATAGAGGAGGACATAATGTCATTTAAACAGAAGATTGCATTCATGTAGATGCAGATCCTCTTGCATGCTGAGAGACCGATGAGAGCAAGTATCCTCACGTTGCCAAACTGGCAAAGCAATACATGTGTGTCTCAGGAACATCTTTGCTAGGAACATCCATGTAAAGTTTTCTCCACTGAGGGGTACCTTGTTACTGCAAGCAGATCTCGCCTTCCAACAGAAAGTGTTAAAAGATTTATCCTCTAGCAGAAGAACATGAAGATTGTGTTATGTGCACCTCCTCTTTTGCTTTTGTTTTTCCTGTGTGAGGCTGTCAATTAAATAGGGCGGAGACTCTAATCAGTTACACCTGAAGTCCTGCCTATTTATGAGGTGCGGGCTGCACTTCGTGGCAGCTGCTGTCCCTGGAAACATGTATTTGTTTTATTTTTATTTTTTCTCAGAGATGTCTGTATCTGATCTTTTCATCTAGAAAGAATCTTAAAAAGATCAGATTTACAAACATTCTAAATCATAAGCACCTCAAAGACATTTTCTGAATGTCTTATTGTCATCGGGGCCATACTTATTGTCATGTGTCTTATAGATGTATTCTAGATAAGCAAAGATCGTGACAAATATGTCTTCCAGATGTAAACAATGAATATGAGGTTGAATATGCACTCTATATTGTATCATGTACAGTAGTATTGTAATAAAGGTGCTTTATTTTTAGAAAGATTTCTAGTATTTTTTATTTGTACTTATTTTATGAGGCAACCTGTTTGAGGGTTTCTTGGCAAATGTGTTTACTTTTGATTTTGCAATTTGACAAAGATTTAGTCATTTGGAAAAAATGTATTTTGCAATTTGGGGGAAAAAGTATTTTGACACAAAAATCTAAATACAAAAGGGAACCTAATACATACAGAAAACCTTTGTGATGTCTTTAGCCTTCTGTGGATTTTTTATTGAATAGCATCCAAAATGTGTAGCTTCTACATCAAAGTCATAATAATATAAAAAGTATTATTTAACTAGTAACATTATAGAGCTCCATGTCTTTAATATGAATACATATGTGACAGTTCACTAATTCTCTCTTTGAAGGAGGAAGCGGGAGCTAGATAAACAATCCATGTAATCTTTTATTCACAATCTTTTATTTTTTCAGTTTAAACATATAAAGCTTTGGTTTTCAGCATAAACAATTCACACACACAAGAACTGCGTGCATCACTCTCCCTCTCCCCCTCATGGTCGCCAAAGTCACGGGGACCACCTCTCTCCACGGTTAAGTTGGTAAATCGGTCTTGGAAATGCCCAGGTTACCAGCAGCTCCAGCAGACCAGCTCAGACTTCATGCCCACACCAATGGCAGTGGATTCACCATCCTGTGGGGGAGAGTGGAGAGGGTTAGGGAAAACCGACGGGTTGAACGGACCACTGGACCAGGTTTTGGGGTAGGACTTCCCTGTTTCCAGGGAATAGGAACCGGATGAGGGGAAGGAAGGAGAGAGAGCGAGAGGGAGAGAGAAGAAGATGTTGTGTTTAGTGGATGCTGGCGAGGATCTTGATCAGCTCGGCAAAGGGTGAGGACTCCATGATGGTGTAACTTCCTCCAAATCCTGGGTTTTGGCAACACTGTGACAGCTTTTCAGCATAACAAATGCACACACACACACACACACACACACACACACACACAAGAACTCAGCTGCGTGCGTCTCTCTCCCTCTCTTCTGGATTGTCTCTTTTATCCCTCTCCAGCTCTCACTGCAACACAGAACAGCTGTTAGAGTTAATTTCCTACCCGTGTCAATCCTTACCATTCTTCCTCTCACTGCCTCGCTCTCTACAGACGTCACTCGGCCACACCACCATCTTTACATAATTTTTGGGTTTACTTGTTAAATAATACAATCTTTATGTAGTACCGACATATTATAGATCATATGTCTTATGGCCAAAATGAGTAATGCTACATGTTGATAACTAGCTCATATTTTATGAACACATCTATTATACCACAAAAACAACTGTTTATACCCAAGTGAGCTTGTTAAAAATAGTTACACATGGGGGCCTGGGTAGCTCAGTGATTAAAGACGCTGACTACCACCCCTGGAGTCACGAGTTTGAATTCAGTGTGTGATGAGTGACTCCAGCCAGGTCTCCTAAGCTACCAAATTGGCCCAGTTGATAGGGAGTGTAGAGTCACATTGGGTAACCTCCTGGTCACTATAATGTGGTTCACAACTCGGTAGTTGTGCGTGGATGACGCGGAGTATAGCGTGGAGCCTCCACACGTTCTATGTCTCAACAAGCCTCATGATAAGATGTGCGGATTGATGGTCTCAGATGCGGAGGCAACTGAGATTCATCCTCCGCTACACGGAATGAGGCTAGTCACTATGCCACCACGAGGACTTAGAGCGCATTGGGAACTAGGCATTCCAAATTGGGAAGAAAATAAAATACTTACACACACTTGTGCACACATGCACATGTCTAGACAAAGATATTGTTTACAACAAGGATTTCTAATATAACCAGAGAGAGCTATCCATTAGCATTCCCGTTCATTTCAATGCCAGTTGCTCGGCTTGGATTTGCGGTCCCTGGTACAAACCATATTTCTGTATGAGGGGTGAAAAGATGGGGAGGAAGAGCTGCAGAGATTTTGGAGCTTCTAAGAGTCTTAAGTATGAAGCATCTTTTTTTATTGGCTCTTGGTAGAGGTCTACTTGCACTCCAACATGAAGCCACTGATGCTTTACTACCAGCATTAGAACAGCAAAAACTCAAATAGTCTATCTTAAAAATGTGTCACCTTTATTTTTAAACTATGACTTATTTGGGGTGCTGAGGATTGAGATCAGAAAGGTTAAGGCTGAGACCAAGGAGTGTTGACATACACATGAATTTACATGAAAAACTGTTGGAGATGACCTGACTAAGCAACCTTTAATTAAACAACTGAGAGGTACATGAGTTAGGTTGGCCTTTAATCATTATAGAAAAGGTAAAGCGAGTTACCATTTACTGACAAAAGTATAGTTCACATGTTGGGTCATTGTGAAAAATGTAATATTTCCAACTGGCCGCCTCTAGAAATTGGAGCACTAGAGAAATGAAAATGAAGTTGCATTACATCCAGAATTTAGAATAGGTATGATTAAATAGCAAGAGCTATTGAGAGTATATATAAGAGTGATACAGACTCATAGATGGATATACTAAAAGAGATTTTAGAGAGGGAAATAAAAAGCAGTGTTGATCTCTTTGAAAGGTTATAATATATAATATAGTCATATATTTTAGAAATGCTGCCACCCTTGAAGGGATCAGAAACATAAAATGCCACATTTCAATGACGTTAATGGCTTTCACTTGACTGCAGCAAGCTTGATGATTTAAATTAGGCCATCGTGTGTTTACTGAGCCTGATTCTGACTAGAGCTACTTCCATAACACTGCTGAGAAAAAGAGGGCTGTGAAACTAAAAAGAGAGTTCTAAAGAGCATGCAAGTAAACATTTGAGTCCAAAGTGTCATAGAAACACCACAAAAGGACATTGTTGCTTCAGCAATTGAATTTGGGAGAAAATTGTACTCACTTTTAGCAACACTCAGTGGACATTTCACCACGGAACTGTCACGATAAATGTAAGGAGCCACGTAATAACATTTATCAAAAATGTCACCACAGACAGGTCATTTTCATGAGATCAGGCTCTCTAAAACACACCAACAACAAAAAAGGACAGGACCTCTTCAATCCTTTCAACATGACAGTGGTCCACGTCCATCTGCTCAGCTGATCAGCTAGAGTAAATACCCTTCTGTCAGAGTAAGTCCAGATACAGTCACACATCTCTGCACTCACTGATCTCAAATAGAGTGTCTGTGTGTTTGCCCAAGATTCAGCCAGAAGCTCGAAGAGCTTAAGGACTCCACAGGGACATGTTTTCTTTTAATAAGACAAGAAAGATGCCAATTATAGAACCTTTGGTTCCTGGTAACCCTCCAAGCTCTGCCTTAAATTGGATACTTTCAGCAACATTTCACAGGGCTGCTCTCTCCTGGCCACGAGTTATGGAGTCTCCTTTTTGCTGTTCCTAACAATCAGCACTTTTCTGAAAAAAGGAGGAGAGGATGATGGATGTAAATAGTTAATCGTGCAAACCAAGTTGTTTACATCAGCCTTTGACTGGGTTCAGTCATTGCATAACGTTAGCATATATTTACATGTTTTAAACTTTATAGAATTTACAAGCGGTCCAGCATGCTTGATATACAGTTTATTACTGTGCAAGCTGTGCTCCTCCTATTTAAAGGGATAGTTCACCAAAAAATGAAATATTTCTCATCATTTACTCACTCTCATGCCATCCCAGATGTGTATGATGTTCTCTCTTCTGCTGAGCAAAAGCAAATATTTTTAGAAGAATATCTCAGCTCTGTAGTTCCATTCAATGCAAGTGAATGGTTGCCAGAACTTTGAAGGCCCAAAAAGCATATCATAGCAGCATAAAAGTAATCCATTAGTTAAATTCATGTCTTCAAAAGCAACATGATAGGTGAGGGTGAGAAACAGATCAATATTTAAATAATTTTACTATAAATCTCCACATTCGTTTTCACATTGTTGTTCTTTTGTTTTTGGCGATTCACAATCTTTGTGCATATTCCCACTTAGTGAGCAGGGAGGAAAGTTTACTGTGAAAATGGACTTAAATATCAATCTGTTTCTCACCTACACCTATCATATCGCTTCTGAAGATATAGATTTAATCACTGGAGTCGTATGGATTATTTTTTGCTGCCTTTATATGCTTTTTGGAGCTTCAAAGTTCTGGCCACCATTCACTTGCATTGTATGGACCTACAGAGCAGATATATTCTTATAATAATCTTTGTTTGTGTTCAGCAGAAGAAAGAAAGTCATATGCATCTTATTGTGAGCCAGTTTTCTTAAAGTTTGGACTTTTTGTTCCATTGAGAACAAAGGTAAAATGTAAACATCACAGTCTATAAGAGTTTAAACTTCAAGGTGAACGATAAAATAAATGTAATTTAAAGCATTTAGCATTTTGGAATTTTGAACGAATGAGAAGAATGGAATTTATTTACAGATTGAACGAGGGTAGCTTGAAATATTTTATAACTTCAGACTTTACTGAAGGTTATAACTAAACAAAATGGGTCCATTATGATGACTGATTCTGTTCACTGTCTTTTGTGGCCAGATTGAACAGAAAGAGTCTCGATAATGAAATAAGCATTGTTTGGGTCTTTTGGAGTTTGAGACTTTTGGACTAATTGAATGACTTTGAACAAGTACTGCTTTGAGGATAATGTTTGGCCATGACACCGTATTCTATCCAGGCACAATGCAAAAGTTAACAACAAAATTAGAATTTTGTTATTTTCTTACCCTCATGTCATTCCAATCAGTTAACTTGAGAACTGGTATGCGCAGTAGCTGGAACAGCCTAAAATATATAAATTTTTAGCGTGATCTGAGCCAAAGAAACACAATTTATGCTACCATTGTTGCATAATTTTTATCAACAAACATTTTTGTGAATAAGTCTTTTTGGAATGACACAGAATACTAATACCGCAGTGCCAACTCCATACCCTATCTGTCTGTCTTCCAGCACTAAACTGTCTGCACACTTTAGCCCACTAGCATATTTCAGTCAGAAGACTCTTTCATCTCTGCATCTCCCCTTTCTCTCTCTACTCTCACTGAAACTCAATTTCATAGAAGTATGAGATATTGATTCCATAGGCAATGCTTTTGTGTCCAAGCTGTTACATTAGTCATCGCCCTAATCAGGACTACATAGGAGGCTGAATGTGTGGGGTTCAGTCATTAATCTCTCTATTTTGCTCTCTCTCCTTCTCCAATCCCCGAAAAAGACCCTTTCATTGTGATGTATTAAAGTCAAGCGGTTCTAAATATCCTTCGACAGGCCCTACAGACACAAATCAAACTGCTGGGCGGGAGCAATATGTAAAACCATAGGCTTTGTGTCCGTTGAGGGAAATCCTGCTGCGTTAGAGGGGGGAAAAAACATAATGTCTCCCTTGTCAGCCAGGCACAAATGAAATAAAACACTGTTTAGCGGGGCAAAGAGTTGTAGGTCTGACTTTGGAAATTCAGCATGGTTGCAAGGGGAGAGAAGAGGCTACGGATGATTAAGTTTGGGGCCTACACTTTCCTCCAGAGGACATTTGTCTGACACACAAACTCATCTAGACAGGCTCATCACGGTGAATCTAGATCAGATGCATTTTTTTTTGCCATAAATACCCCTATAGCACCATCAGTAAGGCTCAAATGGAAATATACATTTTACAAATGTTATTTTATCATTCGTTTTTCATAATTTTGGTCATTTTCATAGACCGTATATTAACATGTAAACGCAAGAAACATTTAGGCCAGTCGGTAGGTCGGTCTGTCTGTCTGTCTGTCTGTCTATCTAAATATTTTATTAATATACTTTTATAAAAGCACTTACCTTAACATATTCTGTTAAAATGTTGTATTATTTGAGCTGTATAGTTGTTTAAAATGTAATTTTTACTGGGATTTTAGGGTTTTTTGTCATATCGTCATGGCAACAAAGTTATAAAATTGGATCTAACTTTAAGGTTAGTAAGTGATTTAGTCACTAAAATCATGTTAACATGCATATTGTTTACTGTACGTCTTGTGGCAATACTTTTGAACAATGAGAATTGTAATGTTTACGGATTGGCCCCATTCACTTCCATTGTAAGTGCCTCACTGCAACCCAGATTTGTGCTTTTTTTTTTTAAGAAATGTCAGGTGTTATTTATTTATTTATTTGTTTATTTCTGATATATTTATAAAATATTTCAAATAAAACATGTCTTCATAGGAACATTGTTATAATTGTGGTGGTGGTGGTGTAGTGGTCTAAGCACATAACTGGTAATCTGGTAATCAGAAGGACTCTGGTTCAAGCCCCACAGCCACCACCATTGTGTCCTTGAGCAAGGCACTTAACTCCAGGTTGTTCCAGGGGGATTGTCCCTGTAATAAGGGCTCTGTAAGTCGCTTTGGATAAAAGTGTCTGCCAAATTCATAAATGTTCTATAAAAACTGTTATTGACCATAGCATATTTCTAAAAGCCGGGTACAAACTTTTGTTGATAAGTTTCTAAAGTTACTACTGTTACACACACCTGGCTCTTGGTAGGCAGCATGAAGAAAACGCAATTCTCCAATTAGCATAAAGAAATACATTTATTTAAAGGAAAGAAAATAAGGCTTTTAATTCATCCATATAATAGTCAAACGAGCCCCCAAGGAGTACTGGAAGCAAGGGGAGAGAGCTAGCACTGGCAGGAACCGATCTTTTGTCCTCGTGAGCATCAGCTTAGCAATCAAGAAACACCCCCACACCTGCTTCCTCTCTGCGGAGGAGAAACGGAACACAGAGCAATCAACAGACAGGGCCGTCACACAGCATAAGCAGATACATTTTTTAAATATTCCAGAGTTTTTAAGGTACTCCACAACATGAATAACCACTTGTATTTGATTCTCTGTGGTATTACCTTGAGGATGAGGTACTTATAACCCTGCAAAGGCTGGCATATGAAAGAATTTGTCAGAAAATTCACATTTTGTGACATTAAACTGTTTTTAGAACCATTAGATAAACTATAAAAATAAAAATAAATTATTTATCAAATTTGATACGTTCGGCTGTAAAGGTCATTATCCTCCTGAGGCCCAGCAATTCATTCTTGTGAAGGATATTTGTTTTTCTTAGCCCATACATGCTACAGTGGTAAATTTTATCAGAGCACGCCATGTGCTTTTCGAAGATAATAATGTCCATGACAACTTCCTCTCCTTGGTCTATAAATGTGGATTGAATTGTACAACAGTTCAACTCAGAACATCAAATACAATATGAATAAAATATATATTTTTTTTTTCAAGAAATATTTTTGTACATTTTATGCACCAAACACTATATTTACATTTATTAATGGGAAATTGTAAAACTTTTTTAGCTGCAAGTCTCAGGAACTTATCGTTAGATGACATCATAATAGCTTATAATGTAAAATAATGCACTCTTTATAATGACAAAGCAGGCTGCATGTATGAAAATACATAGAAATGTTAGTTCACACTTTTAAATATATCTTATAAAATGTATGTGTCAGAATTTTCAAAGCTCTGTGATTTGTTTTGTGGTGGACATGAATGGAATGTATTGGTGATTGAGAGATATACCCCAAAAGCCTGTTGTATCATATTTAATACATGGATTACAAAGGGGGGGTTTTCAGAAAAGTAATTTTCTAAATTTTAAGCAAGCTCATGTTGCTTATATTCAGCAAATACTCATTTTAAAATATCCTTAACAATATAATCATTACTGTCACTTTTATCTCAGCATAACAGGCACTTTTCATGCAAGTCTGCCACCATTTTAAATACATCGATATAAACATTGAAACCACTTTTTTCACTAATAACCACTATATGGTCCCATAATCATGCAAACTTACTTACCATAGATTCTTTGGCTCATCAGCTTGAACAGAGATTGAAACAGGAGCCGTCAAACTTTGTCTATCATATATATATATATCATAAATATCATATTTGATGCAAACGTCTTTAAGTAACAAGATTGCCTTACAGTGATCTATTAATCGAAATACTCCCCTCTATCTTTCTCTCGCACTCTTTCTCTCATATGCATCTCACATAGAACACTGGGCTTACATTAATTTGGCCTATAGCTAAATAACCTGAGCTTCAGTGTAGGATATTGTATGACACTAAAAGAGTGCCCCTTGCTGGAACAGTAAGTGCCTCCAAAAGATCCTATGTATAAGTGTAATATTGAGTGAATTGGTGCAGGCTAATTTAGTTTGACACTATATGGCATATTCAATTCGATATGACAATTCCAGCAGTCATCATTCAGGTGACATATTTCCTCTCTGACCGTCAATTGTGTTATCTTTTGTAACTGGCAGGTATAGAAAATTCTGTGTGGAAATTCTCTCCAGTTACAGGTGTCATGAGTCAAAAATGTCTATGTGACTTTGCCACACAGCGTTGTGTCATTAGTGTGTCTTGTCATGGATTTGTGAATTTTGCAGTTTGCTCATTAAAAATCTCTGCTGCTTTCGCCAATGCCAGATCAGCTGGAACATAATCAGTGAATCTTATGCATGTTTTTTTTTTTTTTTTTCAAACACACTTCTGAATAACACTATTCAACACAATTTTTGTTCCTGGATAGTAAGTGTTATTTCCTAATTGCTTATGCCTCAAAAGTATAGACAATGGCTATTATTCCCCACAAACTTTGCTTTTGTGACCAGGACAGTGATATTTTGAAATGTACCTATTTCCAATGAGAAAACGGGCAAATTTGTGTCTTTTCGTTCACGAAGTCAGAAAAAACAACAACATATGAATTCAAATTAACATGTATTTATACTAAAGTAATACAAAAATGACTACAAGAGATTTTGGAGTAGTTTTTCAAGATTTACAATTATACTGTAAATCACATTCACGAATCAGCCCCCAAATGTACTCATCATACTTCAAGGCATCTAGCAAGGTCTTGATGCTGTTGTAATCCTCTTTGAGGTGCACCAGGGGAAGAGACAGGTACTTGTTACCATTATGGAGAAGCACAGCTTTGAGTCTCCTGGATGAGCTGTCAATGAAGACACACCACTCATTCTGGTTTCAAGCGATTTCCGATTGCCTCGAACAGACTGGTCACATTGTGGCAGAAGCAGAGCCCATCTTGATGGGTGAAGAAGCTGGAAAAATGTTGGTGACGCATCCTCTGATCTGTGACTAGCACACTTTCATCCAACAAGTTCCACTGCATGAGCCTAGATGTCAAAAGCTCGGCATTGGACTTGGTGAGACCAAGATCTCTAATCAAGTCGTTGAGGTCATTTTGGTTGGGGTAGTATGGTTTTTCTCCTCAGCTCCACTTCTGAAATTGTCATCTGGATCTAAAACATCTTCCTTGCTCTCTGACTTGCTACTCTCTCTCTGGAGGAGTGGGTACGGGGAGCTCATGGCAGTGTGGCACCGGGGGCGATGGATGAAGGAAGGTCCGGATACATGATAGCAGGTGCATTCTTGCCAGTCTGACGTTTGGAAGGGTCCACCATGCAGAAGTAGCAGTTGCTTGAGTGGTCAGTGGGTTACCGCAAAATTATTGGGATAGTGAACTTCATGGCTCTCTTTTCCCCTCAGTACCATCCTACAAAAATGCATTTATTTTACCCATTCTCGCAACATTTGTCATATATGATATATTTTTTCAATAGCATTGAAAATTGTAAAACATTTTAAAATAAAAAACTTTTACAATTTAAAAAATTAACACATTTTATAACATAAAATCCAGAGTTTTTTTGCAGTGCTCGCAGGTGAAATGAGGTGCCCAGGGTTTGTCTTGATCCACGATAGGCATGCCTAAATATGCCTTTTAAGTCTCACACATCTTAGCAGATGCTTCCACGGAGTACTTTTTCACTCTTGTCCTGATAAATTGGCCACAGAAATAGCAAAATGCATCTGCCGGATGCTTGCAGCCTCTTGATGCCAACTCAGAAAAATGCAGATATGTATCCAATTAGGCAGCTGGAACTAAACTGAACTGGTGGGCCTAAGGCCCCTGTATTTATACTACTATTTATATTACTGGAAAGTTCTAGAAGGTTCTAGAAGTTACTCCAAGTTTACTCAGCACTGAATCTATCTGGAATGTTCTGGAAAATAGGTACATTTCTAAATATCACTGTCCTGGTCACAAAAGCAAAGTTTGTGGGGAATAATAGCCATTTTCTATACTTTTGAGGCATAAGCAATTAGGAAATAACACTTACAACCCAGGAACCAAAAAAAAAAAAAAAAAAAACCTTGTTACACTGTGTAATTAGGAGAAATGAGCTCTAGGGAAATTATTAGAATGGGAAATTTTACTTACTCTTGAACACAAAATTAGGTGTCAGTCACCATTCACTTTCATTGTATTGAAAAAAATATGCAATGAAAGTGAATGGTGACTGAGGCTAACACTCTCAGTTAAAATCTGCTTTTGTGTTCCATGGAAGAAAGAATGTCATACAGATTTATAAAAACATGAGTGAGTAAACAAGGAGAACTATCCCTTAAAAATCCTTGTATAACCTGAAAAATATCTAGCTAATATTCATAATATATAGCAGTCCCTAAGTCCCATTCTATGTGTAAATAGCTGGCTTATCTGACTGGTTTGTAATTACAGTATTGATCAGAGTCTACAACAAGAACGAGAATGTATTGGCTCTAATATTCCTATTCTGAAGGATGGTTTGTGGGTGTATTATTACTGTAGCTGTAGGTGGGAAGCACTCCAGTCTTTAGCTCGACTCTCAAAAAGGTTCATGGAAATGTATGTCTGATTTGTGATATCACTTAATAACACACTGAAGAAATTACCCCAAAATTATAATTATATTAGAGTGGTGGTGGTGTAGTGGGCTAAAGCACATAACTGTTAATCAGAAGGTCGCTGGTTCGATCCCCACAGCCACCACCATTGTGTCTTTGAGCACGGCACTTAACTCCAGGTTGCTCCGGGGGGATTGTCCCTGTAATAAGTGCACTGTAAGTCGCTTTGGATAAAAGCGTCTGCCAAATGCATAAATGTAAATGTATAATAAGACTACTTATCATTGACTTTAGCAGAAAATCTGATATCTTCTACAAACCAGTAAAGAGTGAAAAGACATAGAAGGTTTAGATGCCAAAAAATGTAAGCTGCAGATACTTACTGTCTTTCTTCTGTTCATTAAGCAGATTTGGAACCATTCTTTAAAATCAGAGGGAGGGGGGAGAGAGAGATGCAGAAAATAAATAGAATCATTATAAAGTTTCAAGAAAGTTCATAACTTGCAAGCACCTAAACAATGGCCATTTACTCTGTTAATTGGTTCTCTGTATTTGACTCAACCACACAAGATCTTGGTTTGGGCTTTCCCAACATGCGTTAAGACTTACGTCAACTGCAATGTGCTTAATTGCTGACCTGGTTGAGATTGTGCATTATTTTGGGGATTTCATCCAAGCATCTCACATTTGCTCTCCATTTCAGACTAAACATGAGAGCTTTTTTGCTTTTAAAACTTTGTAATGATGTCTCAGAGGTTTATGGTAAATAAGCAGTGATTTTGTTGTTACAAAATGTTATCTGACTAATCACCAGGATTCTAAATACATATGTCAGTGTGCGGGAAGACAGTGAAAAAAATCTAAATCATATGACCTTTTTATCAAGGAGACTGCAAGTGGTAAAAATCCATGAAACTGTAAATTTAGAAACAAGGTTTTCACCTCAGAGGTTTGATTTGATGACTTCATGAGTTGCTTTCAAGGATACAATAACAATATTTTCACTTACAAAGTAAAAATGTCAGTAAAGAATGGGAAAGAGAAAATAATGTTGGATATTAATGTTATAATACGAATATGAATAACAACTATATTCCTATATTGACTATATGCATAGTCAATAAAACGTAAATATTGCCACTGGCTCTGCAACATTGAGCATAAATCAGTATAAATACAGTATATACAAAAGGGAGCACATAATGCCAAAAATAGTGTTTGATGCTTATATTCAAATGCCATTTTAAGAAGGCTGCTCAGTTTTGGATAAGATGCGCTGGTCCCAGGAAGACACTTTTCTTATTTCTGGTTCTTTTTTGTTTTTAATTTCTGTGAATCACATTTTAAAGGGTAGTGCTTCATGAAATTGATCAGCATGATGTGTGGAATCAATGACTTTTCTAAGCCTACTTTCTGGACCTCGTGTCATCATAAGCTCTGAGGAAGTGCACTTTTGTGCTATGTGTGTGATGAACTGAGTGATCGCTGTGTAGAACATGACCATCAAGCCCCATGACACATTGAATTTCTTCAATTGCTGTAGGATGTACAACTCTCTGGTATCCTTTTTTTAAACAGCTTTCCTTTTACTTCAGATCCAGTAAAATTGTAGTTTCCAGGAAAATCGAAGACTGACAGTGTCCTAGGTGACACAAAGTTTTCTTCCTCAAGGAAGACACTAGATGGCAGTTTTTTTTAAACTGATAACTCCAAGGATTCATACCTGTGAATGAAAATATGGCTCAGCAGTATCCATAAAAACATTTTCAAATTTGTCATACATTAATAATAAATGACCCATGTGAATTGCCCAACAGGTACCATCTGACATCACTATCTAAGAGCTGCTTCGGTAGTGGTCCGGACCTCTGGACAATAATTTACATCTGTTTAATAGTACTGAAAATCATAACATTGAAATAAATATGGACCTAAGCAGTTTTAAAAAATGCTGTCGCGTGGTGCTCCCCTGGACATAGTGCCCCTGTGCATATGCCCAGTTGCCCATATTGTTAATCCAGTCCTGACTGGGCGAATAGGATACTTTTAGGACTAAAAATTAGGACAAAATGCAATTATGTTTTTGCCCTGCAAACATTGTTGGCGTGGTTTAGATGTGACATTCTATATTTACAGTTATGTGTGCCAGCTGACAAGATTATAGCTTGCTACGTTACCATCTTTACCTTTTGTGATCCCAGGTACACATGAGTGGATTTTGTATTTTGGCTTTGCTATACACAACAGATCATTTCAGTTCAGGAGACTCTGGGCTGTCAGTAAAGGGTTAAACTTTCAACGCACTGAGTCATGTGACCAAACAACATGGCGCTGACCAGAGTTTGTCTTTAGGAGAAACGCCAACAAAGCTACATTTGTTAAGAAACCAAATTACATTTTTACATTGAAACTAGTTGATAAAAAATAATCTGACTTTCTATAAAATTTCATGATTTAGTCCTGCTGTCCACATATGTTGCCATCAATTTATAGGAAAACTATTTGCACTTATTTATTTATTTTGCATGTTTCTTAGGTGCTACTAGTTACAAATCATAAAGGGATAGCATTTTGTAAGGGTAGCATTTTGCATCTGATTGATTTGAAAAAATAATTTGTATTCTGTAGTGGATTACTTTTTGAGAAACTTACCTAACGCTGTCTCCAGGTTGTTGCTAGAGGTTATACCCATTCACCAGAAGTAACACTTCCAGTCTGAAAGCCAATAACACCAAAAGTGTCAAACTTCCAGACTTTACAGAAGAGCCTTGGGACATGAAATCATTTGTGTTAAAGATCAAGGACAGAACATATCTGTGGTGTGGTGTCATACTCCTCAACCATGGGTCAGTGTGTCTCAAATATAATTTCATGGCCTATTTGCCCTGTTGGCAAATGAAACAGGATCCAGTAGGGATTCAATTATGGTTGGTTAGTACAAGTCACTCAAATGTCTTTATGACCCCAAAAGCCAAGGAAACAGGTTTGTAGTTATATCAATAGTGGGGATACATTGGACCTTTTGGTGACTGAAACAATGGCTTTTCTTTCAGTCAAAGTTTTTGAAGCAGACAGGTCCACTGACTTTTGAAATGTCAGTGAAATCTGAAGTGAAAGCTACAGTGCTTCAGGGATAATGGAGAGTGACAGTATCTAGGCTGGAAGCCTTTTTGGTTGTCTGTCCCCTGAGGAATCTGTTTTGCTCATTGATTATTATTGGAGTTGGTGGTCCAGGGGGCTTTTATAAGCAGAGAAGGATACTCATGTTTGGTTGGGTGGTGTATGGTTGGATAAGGATAGTTGGACTTTAAATCTACTCTTGATAGAGTTGTTTGATGCTTGGTATATTCCTACAGGCATGTCCATACTATAGATGGGTCATTGGCCAAAAACCTCATCCTGCTTTTCAGAGTAACTTCCCTAACGACTTTGTTCTTGGCTGACTTGTAGAGATTTTTATGCCCACTCGCAAGGCCTCTTTTTTCTGCCTGGGAGAAAGCCAATCAGCCATAGTGCATTGTTTGTAACTGTCTCATATAGTCAGGGCTCAATAAACCGGAGGGCAAATGAAAAGTCCTTATTTGTTTTGATAACTCCTTTATACAGTTTGTTGCATTATGAGTGTATGATAGGAAATAAGGGCCCTGGTGTTCACACACTATTATTCCTCCTACTGAGTCACAAGTTCAGCAATACAACTGCTGCATTAGGTCAAGATACATAATAAATCCAATGACTAGGAAAATATTGTAATCACCTTTGTTGGCAACACAGTCCATGTAGCAAAACCATTCCTCAACTTGCTACAGTCCTCTCTTAAAAATGTATTAGATGTTGTTCAACAGAGAGAATTGAAGGTGCTCTAAGCGATTTTTTTCATGGAAAGGTATACAAAAGGTTTTACAACTCCCTGAAAGATATTAATGAAATAAGTTTCTATCAGGAAGACTCGCAGACTTGAGTGAAATTTAAGATGAAATGTATTTGATTAATTGGCGGCCCAAGAAATTGTACACAGAACCATCATATCCTGCCGGAGATAAGAGGCAGGGACGAGGAGCCTACCCCCATGCAGGACGGGACTCAACTGGTGGTGGTGGGGTGGTGGAGGTTTCCGTGTTAGCACACTGAAACAGCAATGTGATAGATTGTGAGCAGACTTTTAAAGCAATGGCTTACATGTGAATGGCTAGGAATTACCCAGCTAATGGTGCGATGATGTACAGCTTCTAGTCTTCCTTAGAACTTTGCTGCGCTTACATTTCCTGAAATATTGCACCTGTCTCTGTGACAACTCTAGACTCTGTAAACAGCAAACAAATATGTGTCTGCAGAACACTGTCAATTACGTTTTCTGCCTGTCAATAATTTTTTGCATTCTCATAGAATTGTATTTGCAGCTAATTATTGATTCTTAATTCCATTTGTATGCCATGTTGCTCACAACAGTTGTCAGTTGAGGGCACTACTGATGCAGATGTTTTTGAAAACCATTTCTGCTCAATATCAGTCTCAGTAAAGCTAATTTGTTATCTTTGGAGTGTGGGGGTTTGGAAAGGGGGCATGGCTAAATATGCATTCCTTTTGACTCTAACTGCTTTTTGTGCCACTCTGTGGATATTTCACCCAGAAACTGGAACTGACACATCCCCATAGTTTCAACAACATTTCCAGCTTTGGCCACTGTTGGAAGTTATTTCAATTTCAGTGAGCAAATCACTGATTTCGGCAGCAAAACTTTTGACCTACTGTTGCCGAATTCACAGTGTGATCAGTCACTAATATATTGTGTCTCCTGATCATCAATTATTTGCACACCAAATAAATTATGCCAAACAATTTTTTTTTTCTCAATGCAATTTGCAGAGCACATTTCCACTTCTTGCAGGCCAGATCTGAGTGCTAAGTTGTGAAGGATGCAAAAAACTAGCACAAACGAGCATACTTCACAGGAACACAAATAGTGCTGACTTTTGGGAATAAGGCACTCCATGAAAAGCCTAGTTTACATAAAAAAGAGGCGTGTTTGCACTGCTAAGAATGACATTGATTTAAATACTCACTGTTTTTCTATAGCTCAACTTGTAGAGCATGGTACTAGCAATGCCAAGGTCAAGGGTTTGAATCCCTGGGAACATACATTCTGATAAAATGTATACATTAAATGCACAGTAAGTCGCTTTGGATGAAAGTGCCAAATGCATTAACATAAATGATATGCTTTGAGGCATGCACACAAAGCATTCTTTCTCCATTCTTAATCCTTTTTATTGTCTGCCACTGTGAGGAACGCACGTCATCATCTTTTCCATCAATAATCATTTTTTTTTCTCCTTTGACCTATAAGTCCATCACTTTTCTGTAACCTTATTAGCAACCCCCGTGGACTTTTATTTGAGAGAACGTGCTAAAAGGAGGGAACTAATCAGATCTCAGAGCTGACAGTGGAGCGACAGCAATCAAGTGTAACGGAACAAGCCTGTGAATCAATAGTGCATTTGTAATCGTACATTGACAAAGGTTGTTCGGTAGTCGGTTCGTGCTAATTGAAATCAATGGGAAATCTGATGACAGTTCTTCGCCTGTATTCCATTGAGGATTCAAACGATAGTTGAAGATTATTGTATTGGGCACGCAAACAGATTGGTTAAACTTTTTGCTGATTCACAATTTAGAGGGCTAATCTGTTCAGTGGATAATAACTAGGATCGATAAGAGCAGTAATATGTTTTTTTTTTACACCCACACAGGTTTGTCAATATAATGTTAAACACCTACCAAAATGACTCTTCACTAGTGATGAATCTAGTAAGACACCACTTGTCTTTGACTTTGTGAGATAAGCTCCTCAAGGTGGATTTAGTGTGTGCATAGATTTAACATCCATCATTATGTGTGTGTAACCCGGACACACACACACAAGATGAGACAGTCACAATGTAAGTCAAAAACTGCTTTTATTGTTAACAATAAAAGCAGGCAAAAGTACAAATGGGCAAATCCAGTGAAGAGTTGTCGAGGGAAGCGTAGGGTCAAAAGCCGGGGAATCAAAGAGAGTAAAGGGGGCAAATCCGGGAGAGTAGTCGAGGGGAGCGAGGGTCAAAGCCGGGGTAAACAGGATCAAGAGGTGGGTAAACTAACAAAGGGAGTAGACAGGGGTACTAGGGGAACGAGGAGCTGGCAAGCTAAGGGGGTAATCAAGAGGAGTTCAAGAGGAGATCAAAACTAGACGAGACTAGCGGGGGCAAAGACACGGGAAACTAAATACAATAACCAACAACCGTGGAGACGAAAGGGTAGTGATATATATAGGGGCAAGTGCAGGTGTAAACCATGACAGGTGATGAGACGAGTGCAGGTGAAACTAATGTGCAGGAGTGCAGATGACGCGAGTGCAGGTGGTCATAATGTTCTGGGGGATTGGAAACGCGTGAGAAACTCGAGGAAGGGAGATTGCCTACGAGCATGTGAGCGAGTAGGAGCAAAGTGGGCGTGAGGGCTCGAGCGAGCAAAAAGAGCGTGCGAGCTCGAGGGGGCGGAACGAGCGTGGAAGCTCGAGGGGGCGGAGCGAGGGAGCGGGGTTCGTGACAGTGTGAGTCATAACCAATTAAGTATTCTTGAAAACTTAATATCCTTAACAATTACATCACTCACAGCTGCAATATGTTAATTAGTGCTACTTACTAAGACAGGCATCACTATTACTGTTGCTTACATTTATGTTAGGGGCCCAGGCCATATCTAGGGAGTGTGCTCTTTTGGGCCAGCACAGCAATGTGTTAGTACCCTTACAAATCTCTAGAGTCCAGGCAAACTTGCTTCTAACTTGCTGAAAATTCACCACTCAATATTTTCACATGCAGATGAGCTTTGCTGCAAACACCTCATTGTCACTAAAGATTTGCTGCAGGTTCACCACTACCAGTGAAGAGCTGCAAATTTCTGGCAAACATTTGTAGCCAATCACAAACTCATTTGCCTGTGAAAATAATGAGTGGCAAATGTGTGGCAAGATTGCCAGTATTGATTGTGGTGAAATGTAGTTATTTGCCTCTCTTTAAAGCTGTTTGATGCCCACGCCCCTTTGGCATTTATCTATTATTGAGCCGCATTTGGGGGGGTATAAAATAGGCGTCACAAGGTCTGCTAGAGGGTGCGTCATTTGTTCAGCTGATCACTGTTTCCGGATTTCTGCTGCTCTGTGTTAGAGCTGGTGTCTGCTCAGGTGTGTTTGCTGTGCCGCATGGTGTGGCTGATCGCTGTTTCTGAAGCATGAACACTGCTGTTTTGTTTTAGGGGTTTTGTTTAATTGCTTTTGCTTTGCTTTGATTAATTGTTTTGCTTTGATTAATTGCTTTGCATAACTGCTTTGCTTTGTTTTTGTTTCAGTGCTTTGTTTTTCTGTTTTGGGTTTCAGTGTTTTGTTTTGTTTTGGTGTTTTGTTCCTGCTGGCTTTCGAGCTTAATTTGTGTTTATTTTTGTCTTTCCAGGAGCTAGGATTCTGGAGCGGGCAGGCTAGTCATCCCCATTTGGTGGTGTTTCTTCTTTCACTGAGTGCTGTGCATATTTTTGTAGTGAATCTCACTGGAGGGTGTGTCAGATCTGGTGCATGTGTGGGTATTTCCTATTGCGGGCATTATTAAAGCCCTGTATCTAGCCTGCCTTGCTACTGGTAAGCCCCAGCTCCAGAGTTATTGTTGTAAATTTGTATTGTGACGTTCTATTACAGAAGCTTGTGCTGCCTGCCTTTTATATTGGCACTTTATTGTTATATTGTACTGAATGCCCTTTTCCTCTGTGTTTTTAATTATTTTAAAAATTATTTGTAGGTAAACCTCCTGAGAGGGGTATCATCTGAGAACTCTCTCGGGGTTTATTTGTTTCTCTACTCCCTTGATCCACTCGCTTCGCCACACTAAAATTATTTTTTGTAAGGGTAATGCTAAAGAAAATATTGTTTCATGACTTTACATGGATTCTGACATGGATTCAACATGAAATACAATAACAGATGGTAATGTGTGTTTGTTATGGACACATATAGCATATTAGCGTTAGCATTAGTACCATGAATACAGAATGTAAACATGACAAATAAAACATTATCTCCTGTATAGATATTAGTTAAAATCATCAAGTGGTCGTAACTGCTTCTTTTACTAATCTCACTTGAATTTAATTAATAGAATGAGGCGTGTAGTCATTGGTAACATATTTTTAATGTTTTACATGTAGTTTTTTACAGGTCAGATTGTGTCTCATATTGGCTGTTGTCTCTTCCAATGTCATTTTCATTAAAAGATTCAAGATTTGTCAAATGGGAATAAAATTGCAAACGCAAGGTCAAGAAGTGGCGTATTAAGGATTCGGTAAAAGCAAAATGCCTTGCAGAGCATTTAGTACAGCTCTCTAAGCTCACAGCCTCCACTGGGAAAAGTCTCTTGAAATGTCGACAGTCAAGGGCGCTATTAGTGAGATTATGTGGAGTGCAGTGTTTGATTTAATTAAACTATGGGGAGAAACACCCGTTCAGATTTACTTACATCTGTTTTCTTATCTTTGACTATACCCTACGCATACCTAAATAGACCCATAAAGACTAATGCAAACTTGTTCCCTGGAATCTTGCTGATATGATGAAAGTGGTGATAAGATGTATTTGATCTGCTTGTTGTATCACTTTGTATGGGCCGCATACATAACAATACGTGTATTTTTCGTGGTCTTGGAGGTTGGCGATCAAATTAATTAAGAAAATCAAAGAAAATGTCAGCGGTTCGTAGAGTTTCATGACATTTGGTCCAACAGGAAGGTTGTTGAAATGCAAAGAGTAATGAATAAAAAACCAAACGGACCTGCTTTATCAACACACGGGCTGCTTCTGCCATTCGGCTCATTTGAAATCCAAGCACTGCAGCTGTATTTGTCCAGTGCTTTGATACATGCGTGTGCACACACTGTTATCCCTAGGCTTAAGTCTTCAATTGGCATGGACAAGGACACTGTGACAATTTAAGACCGGCTCTCTATCCCCACTCCATGCGTATTCATCCTGACCTATTCAAGTTGCACATCTTCAGGCTTTAAACTCCAGACTTAATTAATCTAGATGTTAGATGATGTGATTGAATAGCTCTGACTGAAAATGGTGATTCTACGGAAAGGAAAAAAAAATCGAACTACCTAACTACTTTTTTCAGAGTTGAAGAAACAGTGTGTTTTCTTTTTTTTTATTAGCATAAATATACAGCTTTGATATCTCTGTATTGATCCAATTGAGCATGCTTTAATTAAGCAGTAGCTGAGATAAGTGCTAATGAGATTCTGACATTACATTACAGTAAGTTAATATGTGTGGCTAAATACTTGAGTATCAATTCAACCATATGCGCAGCTACAAATGCAGATTGGTAATTTTCTTGACATTTTACGTGCTGCGTTCTACGTTTCACCTCAGTTTCCTGCTGAAATATACACTAGAGGCGCTACAACTGTGCGTTTTATTCACTTTCACACAAATCACTACTACAACGGCTGATCATGACTTTACTTTTACCTTAATTATTACTCACACACTGCTATCTTATGACATTGAAACACTTTTACTCTAACGCATCACTTATAAAATTATACATTTTAGACCCACCTACATTTACACACTTAATCGAATTTGATTAGCTTCTCCGGTAGCTCACCGGATAGAGTGTTGGACTTTTCAGATTTCAGTTCCAGATGCTATTGTAGAAATGTTGTATTCACAGTCAGCCATGATTACTTTAATCAATGAGTGAAAGTGTCCAATAACAGGATGATTACTGAGATTAAGCGAGTAGAATTCGGCTGGTCACGTGATTCTAAAATGGCATCCTCCATGTGCGGACCCTCTCCACGTGGAATAAACAGCTTTTTTAAGGATACTGATTTGACTGGAGCCTTAATTTTAATGTGAGTACACATGGTTTCCTACACATATTTCAAAATTACAATTCATGTGTTTAGGTGTTACATTTTTTATTTTTTTTTCAATGCTGTTTGGTGATCCTGCTGGTATAGAAATGACATGATTCACCTTTAATTATAAAAATCACCATAGACAATTCTGCAAAATGATATTGTTCATTGGCCCAAAGCTGCCCTCTTTAGAATTATCATAAATACAAGTTTCTTACTCTGAATATGCACACGAATACCCCCTCAAGTTCTTATTATGACAGGGAAACTCCAGTTTTTGAAATGGGAATAGTCATAAACATTCAGCATAGCAGAGGATTGTATGGTTTTTGTTGTGAATAACAGGTGTTATTAATTTTTTCTAATTGCAGCTTCCTTGTTATCAGGTTTCTGTGGTTTACGATAACTTTTTTTTTAAGGTTACAAACTGGTAATTGAGAGAGCATGAAAAAATCATGAGGAGTCTGTGAGCCCAGTAAAAACACTACACATGAAGAGTGGTGCCAAGTCCACCACACAGGCTTTACCAACACCCTCAACATCATCATGTGAACCAGCCAACACACCATGTCTCTTCAGTAGTGAACAAGAACTGACGTGGGTGCCACCCATGGCTTGGATAGAAAAATGAAAGAATGTGCTCAGGTGGTGGGTGACAAGAATCTATTGGCTCAACTAGCTGCTGGTGCCATGGTCGCTATTAATGCTGTTTATCATTGTGCATGCCTGACTAGGCTCTATAGAAAAGCAGAAACTGTTGGATGTTACATGACTGAAAGTAATGCAACTCAGGTCATCAGAGCACATGTCCTCAATGAGTTGCTTGAATTCATTGAAGGTTATCATGTCTCAGGAGAATAACTGGCAATGGCTGACTTGACAGCCCTCTATGACATGCGCATTGCTGGTCTGGGCTTTCCAGACATAAAATGCAACACCACATGCCTTCAGGAGGATATTGAACGCCTGATTCCTGACATCAAATCAGTAAGAATGAATCGTAGCTGGTCCCTTGTTTTTGATGCTGACATGAGCAAAGCTGTTGTTGACATTAAAAACAACACATCTACTTATGTCTCCATCGTCCACAAAGCAGCCAAAATGGGCAGCAAACCAGCTGCCATGGACATTGATGCACTGGCCCCTTGCACATATGAGGAAGCTCATGACTCCGTTATTTCTGCACGTGGCTGCAGCTACCCTTGTTGGAAATTGTCGAGTGATTATCCGCAGTAGTGATAGTGCAGTTGTAGTCCTGGGAATTGCCACTTTTGTGGTCCTTGGACAGAGAATCGACAAATTCTGGATTGCCATAAGGGAACAGAGCCACTTCAGGTACAGTTATTTCAATAACGTGTGTTTATGCTATTTTCTCTTATTTCATTAGGCCAATGAATAACATTTTTTTTACCTTACAGGTAGATTCCAGCACATGCCATTGCTCACAGTCTTGGACCGCCCAAGGCAATAGCACTACCATTGTTTTATGGTCTAATAGGGTGCAACACTACCTCAGCATTTTTGGCAAATGCAAGAAGACAGCCTGGTCTGTGTGGCAGTCCCTGCCTGAGCTAACCTTATCTTTTCAGCTGATCTTTGGCCGTAACCCAATCATTTATGCGATCAGAACCCACACACCCATTCTCCAGATATTTGTCATGAAACTCTATGGTGTATACGGGGACAACATCACAATGGTGGATGCTGCTCGACTCTCCCTCTTCCTTCACAAAGGAAGACTTTGACCACATGCCGCCAAGCAGTGATGCATTCCATCAGCACCTCCTTCGAGTAGCTTATCAGGTAAGACAACTTTGTATAGTAGGGGCATAATATAAAAAATTCTGAGAATTATGGAGGCCATGTATTTCACTTTGTATATCACTAATCATGCGTTTCTCTTCAGAGTGGACATTTGTGGGGCAATATGTTTGTCAAAGACCATGCTACAGTCTCACCCTCTCAATGGGGATGGCATCAGGATCCCCAGACTCTGCACCAACTCCTGTCTACACTACAACTGCCCTATTTCAAGGGACATGCCAGAACTTGTCATTTGCAAGTGTAAGACTGCATGTGCATGACTGCAAATGCTGCATGCAGAGGCATCCTTGCATGTCTCTCTGTGGATGATAAGGTTCATGCTCCCGCAGTGGTGCAGACATCTACATCTGCTTAGCAATGTATGAACACTATAAACTATAACTTTTAACCACTACAACATTGTAGGTGTGACATTGCAAGTGTGAATTTTTCTGTCAAGCATTATGTGTCTCAATAAAACTGTGAACATAGTTACAAACTTGTTTTCTCACTTCTCAGTACCTAGAACTTGCATCCATTTAACAATAGACATATGTAATTTTTTTAAGTTGTTATTTAAGTGAGAGGACCTTTGAAAGCATGCATTTTTAATAGATCAGGGACCTCAAATCATATCTATTAAACATGGACTTTCTATTATACGGTAGTCAGTTTCCAAGGTATGAGTTGCCCATGTTTTAAGTGTGGCCAATTCACATATAAATTGTAACCAGTTTTGCATATTTTACCAATAATAGTTATGGTAAATGGATAGAAAAATGAAAGAATGTGCTCAGGTGGTGGGTGACAAGAATCTATTGGCTCAACTAGCTGCTGGTGCCATGGTCGCTATTAATGCTGTTTATCATTGTGCATGCCTGACTAGGCTCTATAGAAAAGCAGAAACTGTTGGATGTTACATGACTGAAAGTAATGCAACTCAGGTCATCAGAGCACATGTCCTCAATGAGTTGCTTGAATTCATTGAAGGTTATCATGTCTCAGGAGAATAACTGGCAATGGCTGACTTGACAGCCCTCTATGCGCATTGCTGGTCTGGGCTTTCCAGACATAAAATGCAACACCACATGCCTTCAGGAGGATATTGAACGCCTGATTCCTGACATCATACCGTGTCTGTCTATTTAAACCCTGTTGTTTTCCCTTTCCTTTGTCGTTCGTTGTTTTGTTTCAGGTTCGCTGTTCTTGTTCCTGACGTCTTCGTATTCGTTCGAGGTTTCCTTGCCCTTTTGGATGTTTTCCCAACCTGTGTTGCCCTTCTATGTTCTTCCGTGTTTTGTTTCTTTTCCCATCATAGACCTTTTCATTTGTTCCTGTGTTTATTATTATTATTATTTGTTTGTAAACAAAGCTGCATTTGGATCCGCACCTCCCATCTGCCTTCTCCTGACTTCCCATACACATAACAGACCCAAAGCAGTTGCGGAACACAGATGATCACTTCACGCTCATATCACACGAACCCCCCCGTCCACCTGGAACTCTGCATAGGGCATCAATCTGGCCAGCGGTGGTCCTGCTTTGGATAACAGTTTTTCAATATCCCAAAGGTACTTCCATACCAAAGGGGACCTTTGCATCATGACTTGAAGTTAACACCCTATTTTTTGCACTACTATTGAGATCAGAAGAGCTGAAGTCTGTTGCCCTGCTGAGTTGACCTGCCTTCATTCTTTTCATAAGGATCTTGGTCTGGCCAATGCTGATATCAGTGCCTTTAGACTTCTGTACACAACATGGTCTTATAGAATTACGTTACTATTAAAATAAATTTTATTTATTTTTTAATTGGCTTTACATGGCTCAATCTACATATCTCTGCACAAAATAAACACTAGAGGCACTACAACAACTTTCACACAATTTATGAGTAAAACGTTCATAAAAACATTCTGTTCGTTATCTTATGACATTAAAGGAATAGTTCACACAAAAATGTAATTTCTCTCATAATTTACTCACCCTTATGCCATCCCGAATGTGTATGGCTTTCTTTCTTCAGCAGAACACAAATGAAGACTTTTAGAAGTATATTTCATCTCTTTTGATCCATAAAATGCAAGTAAATGGGTACCAAATGTTTGAAGCTCCACAAATTACATAAATCAGCATAAAAGTAATCCATATATTTAATCATAATTTAGTAATAAATAATAATTTTCCACCCTGTTTTTGGCCCTCTGTCTGAAACGTTCAGTTTTGGCCTAAATGCCTCCTTAAAACTGAAAACAGTTAAAATAAATTAAACTGTTCATCTCAAGCACAACTGATAATGCTCCCACCCTGTCTACACCGGACGCGAGTGGCGCATCGCGTCAAAATCAGTAGAAGAACACATTATAATCAATGATGCTGGCTACCACGGAAGCGTCCTTTGCGGCACGTCAAGGCAACAGTAAACAGATGTCCCGTTCCATTTTGCACAGGCGCTACTACAGCCGTTGCCAACAACACAAAGAAACATTTTCGAAAGATTGTGTCGACGCACCCGGTACAGACAGCCTCAAGCGTCACGACATTTGAAATATTAATGAAGGAAACTGTTTACTTACATTTATGATCTGGTCCAGTAGTGTTTTAAACTGCCCAATATCCTTCAGTGACTATACCTTGGCAAAACTTACTTTATGACTGCTTCACAAAGGCACACATCCAGTTTCCAGTAACATCCTGAACTGAGGTGCACTTCACCAAAAACAAATCAAAATGGTCAAAGACATCCATCCATTGTGTGTTTACATACACCAATTATTAAAAATAGTGTTGATGGGCAAAAGAACAGTTTGTTGAGCAGTTTAAGCAACAAAAGCAGCTGATGAAACCTCGCCTTCTCTTCAAAGTTGAAACTTGACATTGTGTCTTTTAAAAGCATGCTAGAGACATAACAACAGTCAAAGATGTCTGTGTAGGGAATGTTTATAGACAAAGATAATTCCAAATAGTAGGCCTTTTGACCATCTCTCTGTCTCTCTGTTTATGAAGTGAGCACCAGTGGGCGGGGCCTTGGGTGCAATGGTTTTAAAGAAGATGTTGATTTTGTTGCATACATGTGGTCATGAATTAATGAGTCCACTTTGTGACATCACTAATATACAGATTTTGGCAGTTTGTTTCAATAAATGCTTTTAGTGCATTGTGGATTATGTTTGAGTTCTGAAATGTACAGTTGTTTTCTTATTTCAACATGATTATGTTGTGCAGTAGCTCATCAGAGCGTTGACCTTGCAATGCGAAAGACTGGGAATCGAAAAATGAGAATATGAGCAAATGCTTCAGAAATTGAGTTTTCCATCTCACATTTGCTTTTTTGACACTTTAGTGTAGGTTTTAAGGTGCGTACACACTGCCAGCAACATTGTGTGCGACAGCGACTCCATACCATTCATTTTCAATGAGAGCACAGCGACTTTAGGCGGCACGAGCTGTCGCAACCGTTGGCGACTAGATGTGGGCGTGTCCAGCGATGCAACAAAGTTGAGACAAGTTCAACTTTATTCAAATGAAGAGCGACTAACGGAAGCGACAGCCAATAGGAGAGACGACGGGAGAGCTCACGTGATCCTTCTCTCTCTCTCTCTCAGAGCCTGCAGTAACGGAAAGATGGATGAAAGGCTTATTCTTGCTGTTAGAAATTTTCCAGTGCTCTCTGATATGTCTCTTCCCACGTACAAGGACATTTTTAAGAAAAATACTGCGTGGAAAGGTGTATCTGAGATCGCGGGGATTTTATGGACCCAGACAGACCGGCATTTGCATTTTCGCCGCAGATAAACAGCCACTATGGCAAACAGCATGCCTTGTTTCTCATTCATCATTGATATAAAGCATTTTATGTACTGATTCCATTTATATTTAGTCTTTTCCCTCCAAAATGTTTGTTTTTAGTGGCAAGAAAAGAGATTCGCTGTCAACAGCAATGGAATGACATCCGTGAATGTCATTTATAAACGTTACTAGGCAACCAGTAGTGGGATCACCCACTAGTGACTTCACCGCCAGCCACTGGCGACCTGCAGCGACAAAGTCGCTGGCAGTGTGTATGCACCTTTAGGCATAGGGTATGGTTTAGGGTAGGGACGTCAGTTTTCTTTATTTCAAACTCGATAGACCATTTCTGAGAACATTTTATTTGCTTAAAGCGGCCCATAGTGGACATTTCACCTCAAAACTGCCAAGATATGTGTTATGCACCACACGATTTTATTTAGCAAAAATTTTGCCAAAGTCACATCATTTTCATGAGATCAGGCTGTCTGTACAGTATGATATCAGTATATTTCATTACTATTTTTTGGTTATTTATATAAACTTCACAAAACAAAACATGACCATTTTTAACATTGGCAAATGTCAAGGTATTCTCCATTATTGAACTCTTAATAAAAAAACATTAAAAATGGAATTACAACTGTGGCAGCGGGGGCGTGGTCAAGCGCCCGTCCGGGAGAGAAAAGCGGTAAGGGCGCTTACACCTGAGCTAAAATTAAGCCTAACACCTGTGTCTAATTGCAGTAGCGTGAGGAGAGCGGATAAAAGCCAGCAGCCACAGAGCATCGAGAGAGAGCCCGACAACAAGGCCAAGAATATCTGTCTGTCATACACATATTGATATATATGCAAATTAAGTGAAATAAAGCTTACCCCTTAAGCTGACGCCTGTTTCCGTCCCTTCCTTGGTCCGTTTCACAACAACATTGTCTATTGTAAGACCTGTGATTGCAGATCTTTTTATCTAGTTATTTTATGCAGGGTTACTGAAATGTTTTTCGAATTTTCCTCAGATTTTGCCTTTTCATAGATCAACTGACTTGACGTATATCTTAGTGATGGTTCATGTAAGTATCATCAGCTTTGTCTTACGTAGATGTTTTTTATAAAATTTCTTAGGAGACATAACAGACACAAATGAGACAATAGTTGACATACAGTGAATGTATAGATTTACAAAATGAACGTGAATAGCATAGCTCAGATAATTTGGTTTGAGTTTCCATTTGCTCTCCATTTAATTCCATAGCTGTCTTGGAGAAACAATAGAAATATAAAAGATATCCTATTTGTGATTTTTCTTATATGTGCCATCTTTCAGTAATTTCACGATTTGTTCCTGTTTGAAGCACTCGTGGAGCTCCACAGAAGCAGTCTGTCACTTTGGCAACTGTCACATTGCTGAATGATGTCAGGCAGAGATAAGTAGAGTGAGATTTGTGATGCTGTGCAAAATTGTGTTTCGTAAGTTGCGATGCCATTAAGTTTTTATACACTGGGGCAGGGAGACATGCTACATGCCATCCCCGAACCAAAGAAAAAGGCCCGACTGACACCCAGTATGACTCCTCCATCCCTCAAAGAGGTTTTTTTCCCATCCCTTTTCCATTGTTCAACCTCGTTTCAGAAAATATCACAATTACCAAACCCCCATCAGCAAACCTGCTTAAAAATACAGTACTCACAAGTACTCTGTCTACTCTCTTCAGATGGTATAGATGAAGATAATCCAGAGCCAAGGATGGTTTACTCTAGCTTGGAAAATAACAAGCCTGAAATTAGGTTGGTGGCAATGACACTTCCCTTGGGGTAAAAATGTGTTGCAAACATCCTTTCACTGATGCTGCTTTTCAGGCACTTTGAACCGGACAAATCTAGTCTGGAACATTCAATCACCCTAAAATTCAGCCCACTATTTCTTTTGATAAGGCCTGTGACTAAAAAGGGGAATACAATTCAATGTATCCCCTTATTAGTGCACTAGACAGCATTAGTTTGACTTGCATGTTTTGATACGCATCTAGAACCATAATGTCCAGACAAACTCAGATGTAACTTATGTAACTATGTTAGTGTTTGTGTGTGTCCATTTGTATAAATTGCTCAAGTGTGTCTCTCTGCGTGTGTGCATTTGTATCGAAGTGCTGTGGACATGTGTATCATGTAACAGATTTTAGAAACATAAATTAACTATTCTCACCTCCCTATGGCATTGCATATGTATATATTTGAAAAAGCCAGTAAACAAATCATTGAAGTCCAGTGATGAAGTTTACATTTCTCCACAACCTCTCTTTCTTTGACCTCCTTGGACCCAGCAATTCATTTTTGTCTTCTTTTTTTAAATTATTATTATCTTTAAAAAAACAACTTTTAGCAGTAATACAGAGGACATGTTAAAGAAGAAAATTAGCCTGAAACCTGAAAATTGATTTGTGAATGCAAAACCTAACCACTTTAAAACATTATAATATTATGTTACATTTAATTCCCAAAGATACCAATATGTGAATGAAGATGCTTCTAGCTATGTAAGCTCAATTTTTTGTATAGCTGCATTCCCAAATGTCTTACCACGCAATTCATAACACAACAAAAGTACACATTGCACTCTCAACATTGCCTCAAGGAGCACCATAGCAAGATTAGTGTGAACTGTCCACTTCTGTTGTGAGATTTCTCTTTCAAGCCAACTACTGTCATGGTGGAGAACTTAACCTGAATAACAACACATCCAGTTTAATGCTACAGAAGGTAACTATATGGCCCCCTTGAGTACTGAGGTTTGTTCAAATCAAATCAAATCAAATCAAATCACTTTATTGTCACACTACCATGTACACAAGTGCAACAGTAGGTGAAATTCTTGTGTGCAGTTCCGAGCAACATAGCAGTCATGACAGTGACGAGACATATACCAATTACAATAAACAACATACTTACACAAAACAATTTACATATCAAATGTACACATACTTACACAAAACAATTTACAAATCAGATGTACACATACTTACACAACACAATAATTATATACAATGCAGAATATAGAACAGAATATACAATACAATACAATAAGTGGGAGTATATGAAATATATATGTGATATATATATATATATATGTGTATATATATATATAGCAGTTGTATTGAGGAGAATATGTTGACAGTCCAGTGTGAGATTATAGATTAATAAAGTGCAGTGCTAATTATTGATCCTGATAGATCAAGAGTTCAACAGTCTGATTGCTTGGGGAAAAAGCTATCATGTAGTCGGGCTGGTGCGGGTCCTGATGCTGCGATACCGCCTGCCTGATGGTAGCAGTGAGAACAGCCCATGACTTGGGTGACTGGAGTCTCTGATGATCCTCCGAGCTTTTTTCACACACCGCCTGGTGTATATGTCCTGGAGGGAGGGAAGCTCACCTCCGATGATGTTCCTGGCAGTTCGCACCACCCTTTGCAGGGCTTTGCAGTTGTACGCTGTGCTATTGCCGTACCAGGCGGTGATGCAGCCAGTCAGGATGCTCTCTACAGTGCTGGTGTAGAACCGTGTGAGGATGTGGTGGTTCATTCCAAACTTCCTCAGCCGTCTCAGGAAGAAGAGCGCTGGTGAGCCTTCTTCACAACGGCCTCAGTGTGGACGGACCATGTGAGTTCCTCAGTAATGTGGACACCGAGGAACTTGAAGCTGCTGACTCTCTCCACCGGTGCTCCATTGATGGTGATGGGGCTGTGTTCTCCGTCTTTCTTCCTGAAGTCCACAACAAGCTCCTTGGTTTTACTGACGTTGAGGGAGAGGTTGTGCTCCTGACACCAGCGTGTCAGAGTGTGCACCTCCTCTCTGTCCATCACAGTAAAGCAAGAATGCACATTAAGCTGTTTAAACGGGCCGTGCATTGACAATGCAGTAGCCAAATGCTCTCATCTGCATTCACATACTTGCGTAGAGTATGTTTCAGCCTTTACGGTAAAACAATGGCCGCTGTGGTTGCCATACATTTTACGTAAAAAATACAGTTTCAATGTTTCAGGCATTACAGAATGCAGTTTTGGTGCCTGTATATTTTACAGTTCATAACTGTACAAATCTATACTACATTTACATGTATGCATTTGGCAGATGCTTTTATCCAAAGCGACTTACAGTGCACTTATTACAGGGACAATCCCCCCTGGAGCAACTTGGAGTTAAGTGCCTTGCTCAAGAACACAATGTCGGTGGCTGTGGGGATCGAATCAGCGACCCTCTTTGAGCTTTAGCCCATTGTTTTTCACCTACTTTACCAGTAGTTCAGCATAAAAGTACATGTATTGTGTGGTTAGGCATAATATTAATTTCCACTGTTAACTATAAGGTAATATACACTTTTTACATCTGAAATACAACAATTTCGACAACAGAGCTGTTGACATGAATTTGTAGAAAAACCCAGAATGCTAATTCGCCACAGTTTCCCTCATAAATTTGCTATGGGTTTTGAAAATAGAGAATTTGTATAATGAGAAAAAGAAGATCTGTGGTGAGAATTACTTTTTAAATGAAAAAACATAGAACATAGAGTGGCAAGAGAAAGTTTGATGAACCTGCATTTATGTATACATTTGTATAAATTTGTCTTAAAATATGGTTTGATCTTCATCTAATTAAAAAAAGAAAAAAACTATCTGTTTTAACTAATAACACAAATTATTGTATTGTTAATACATCATTCAAACATTCACAATGTAGGTTGGAAAAGTATGTGAACCCCTAGGCTAATGTCATCAACAAAAGCTAATTAGAGACAGGATTTGGCAAACCTGGCATCCAATTAATGAAACTATATAGGAGGTGTGGGTTACAGCTACTTTGACTTATAAAAAACACTCAAAATACTATTTACAAGAAGCATCTGCTGACATAGACCGTGCCTTGCTAAAAAGAGATCTCAGAAGACCTATGATCAAAAATGTATGCTTTGCATAAAGCTGGAAAGGGTTACAAAGTTAAATATCAAGGAGCTTAGATATTTGTCTGTCCACAATTAGACAAATTGTATATAAATGGAGACTATGTAGTACTGTGGTTACCCTCCCTAGAAGTGGCCGTGAATAGCATAGCTCAGATAATTTGGTTTGAGATTCCATTTGCTCTCCATTTAATTCCATTGATGTCTTTGAGAAACAATAGAAATATAAAAGATATCCTATTTGTGATTTTTCTTATATGTGCCATCTTTCAGTAATTTCACGATTTGTTCCTGTTTGAAGCACTCGTGGAGCTCCACAGAAGCAGTCTGTCACTTTGGCAACTGTCACATTGCTGAATGATGTCAGGCAGAGATAAGTAGATGAGATTTGTGATGCTGTGCAAAATTGTGTTTCGTAAGTTGCGATGCCATTAAGTTTTTATACACTGGGGCAGGGAGACATGCTACATGCCATCCCCTAACCAAAGAAAAAGGCCCGATTGACACCCAGTATGACTCCTCCATCCCTCAAAGAGGTCCACAATTAGACAAATAATAAATCAATGGAGACTATGTAGTACTGTGGTTACCCTCCCTAGAAGTGGCTGTCCAGCCAAGATGACTCAAAGGGCACACCAATTAGTGCTCAATGAGGTAAAAAAGAACAATAGAGTGAAAGCTAAAGACTTGAAGGAATCATTGTAAACTAATTAATTAAGCAGGCATGGTGTCCATAGCAGTACATAATGAAGGAAGCAGCTGCTTTCCAACAAAAACATTGCTGTGCACCTGAAGTTTGCCAAAGACCACTTTGACACTCCACAATGCTTCTGGGAAAAAATTGGGAACCGTATACCAATATGAAAACATCATCCCAATGGTGAAGTACGGTGGAGGGAGCATTATGATTTGGGGCTATCATTGAGAGAAACAAGAATTCCCAAGTTTATCAAGATATCCTTCAGGATAATGTCAGGGTGGCTGTGTGCCAGCTGAAGCTCAATAGATGTTGAGAGGTGCAGCAGGACAATGACCATAAACATCCCCTACAGAATGGCTTCTGTGGTGATGGGGGCGTCATCATGTGTCTGTCTGTGGGAGATAAAGAGAGGAAAGGCTCGTCATCTGGTTGTAATTATCTCTTACACCTGTCTCTTGTTATAGTGATGGCAGAGGGAGACTTGAAAAGCAACACCAATGCAGCAGTTTGGGAAGAGAGAGAGTGACCCGAGAGCACGGTGTCGAAATGTATTGAGTGCATTAAAAAGTTTACGTTATCTTACTGAGTGCTGTGAAGAATCTACGTGAATTGAATGCTGAAAAATATAAAACGTTGTCTCCTGACTCCTCCATTGCCCAAAGAATGGAACTTTCTACAGCTTAAAAAAAAGAAAATAGACGTTTTGGAGCGACCCAGTCAGAGCCCAGACCTTAACCCAATAGATATGCTGTGGAATGGTGTGGAGAGAGCCCTACACACCATTACTATTTCCACAGCACTGTTGTTCAATGTTTAATGAGATGTGTTCAATAAAGACATGAAAGATTATAATTGTTGGTGTGTTGTTATCTTATGCACATTGTTTTTGTCTATACTTGTGACTTTGATGAAAATAAGATCATATTTTATGACCAATTATTGCAGAAAACCAGCTAATTCCAAAGGGTTCCCATACTTTTTCTTGCCACTGTAAATTTAGCTAAATAAAAAAACAAAGTTAAACCCAGGAGTCCCTTGATGATATTGTATATATATATATATATATATATCTATAGACATACTGTATATTTGATATTATTTCTAAAGTTAAAATGCATCAGGGACATTCATTCAGCAATCTGAGGATTTTTTTTTATTATTATTATATTATTCTAGCCTGTGTATTTTTTCTCTCTGATATAACTGTACTTTAAACTGAACTGTGTCTTCAGCAAATCACAGTTTTAATGAGATTACAAGCACTGCTCTTTCCTTTCTTGTTTTGTAAGCAGAAATTCTACAAAACAGTCTCATCCCCTCCTGGCATTGCTTACTCTTTCCCATTCTGTTTAAATTTCCATCTCCTATTCATCACTGGACAGATAAGACCAGGCAGATAGTGCCTGCCCACAATATCAACAGTGACAAGCAATGTTTATAATATAATCTGATGTGCAGTGTATTTATAACATGTGCACAGTGTAGCTTGCTATTTGTATTCCTAATTCAACATTACATCTGTGGATTTTGTTTTAATGCATCAACTTGAAACCAGCAATGCCATGTGGAAAATGCATGTTGTGCAAGTGCCTCGAGGAATTGACTATCCTTAGAAGCACAGTTGTTTGTCTTAGGATATAGATTATTTATTGTACATGGCATGTAATAGATGGGCTGAAAATATAAATAGAATCAGCATTCCAAAGCAACATATGTCTGCTACAATGAGAAACATCTGTTCCAAAATGGAGACTATTCAAATAATGTGGAATACCAGCCTCAGGCTTGCATGCGTGTGCGAGTGTGCGTTGTGCATGGCCTGCTCACTGCAAGACTTCAAAATGAACTAGGGAAGCTGATGCAATGATTAATTTATCTTAGAGATTTAGATCACGGAGAGCTGTGTGTAAGCTGGGTATTTTTGACTGTTTTGCTCCTGAAATGGGGAGTGATTCGTGTTTTGGTTTAGGGAAACTGGTACTTATCTGTCTAGACTGTATACGTTTAAAAACACCTACCATTGTGTATGCATTTACATTTTCTACCAGGTTCTCCTGTGTAAAATGTGTTAGGATTTATCAAGGGAAATGTAGTTTTGAAATGTAGTAACTTGCAGTTTATCTAGGTCATGTATTGTCTGTCTGACAGTGGAGAGGGCAACACATCTGAACAGATATGTACCATCACAAAAACAAATAAAAATATCAAGGTGACACGATTTTCGGTACATTTTGCATCATTTTCCAACCCAGTACCACTCATCTCCAAATACATATAGCACCTAACACATAACCACTACAAGTCAAAGATACATACTAATAGACCAATTAAATTACAGCCCAATTAAATGATGATAAAAAATCAGGGGGAATAAGGGACAAAAAGCAAATTGCAGTGCAAATTGGTGCTTAATACACTTAAAATTTGATTTTCATGAAAACATGCAATAAGCAATCAGATAAGCATAAGTCATCCAAAAATGTACATTACATTACCTAAAAGATGGTTACTGATTAAAATTTTAGTTGTGTAATTTTTAAACACTCCAATATTACATTTCAGCTAACCTTAGAAAGACTAATGATTCTAGAGGATTACAAGCTATAATCATGTCGCTTGGTTTATTTGCTGCAGGGAACAGGCAGAGCAAAATGCAAAACTTTAATGTGAAAATGTCATATATACTTCAAATGTACACTTTCCTGAGGCAAAACTCCTCTACAGTAATGCTTGTAATTGAATTAAGGTAGGAGTAAATTCAGCCCATGGATCTATTGTAATATAATCTGGAGCTGGAAACAAATGCTAGTTAGCATGGATACCGGTATTCTCTCACAGAACAGAGTGGGTCTCCAAAAGCAAGTGAAATGGTGTCGTAATCAGACAAGGTTTTTAAGGTGAATAATAGATGGATGTTTTAATGAGTAAATGCACCTCCCTTACCTAAAACGTTAAGCTAACCCTAACCAATAATGCTGCAAAGCAAATGAGAGTTGACCAAAACAGGCATCCTTACCCTAAGCCAACAACTAAACCTAACCAATAGTGTCCTAAAAATACACACGACATGAAAAGCACATTTTCTGAGCCACATAATTTCATGTCGCTTCTATGACATTGTCGGCTCACGTGTCAGCTTGTGTGCTTGGCTAAGCTCGAACCTCGGTCTTCCGAATTCAAATTCCAACACTTACTGATATGATTCGAGTCTTCATTTGATGTGAGTGTTCACAATTTTATACATTTCAAAATTGCTATTCATTTCTTAAGAAGTACAACTTTATTAATTAGGAAAAAATTACTGAGTGCACCTTTAATCCAAAAATGACAACAAAAAAAGCACCATAAAAGTAGTTAATCCAACTCCCATTTGGAAATAAACAAACGTCACAAAATGTAACTTTTATTTCTCGAAAAATTCTCTCCTCCACTGTGGCACTCAAATCGAATAAAAAAAAGATACATTCAAATGTTTTTCATACTAGTCACAAAAAGATGCTAGAGTGTAGTTTCTTTGTGCATGTCTTTGTTCATCGATTTGTTCCAGTGAGCCTAATACACCAATGCCATAGTCTGTTTTACACTCACAGACAAAACAAATGTCTCCCATGTCTAGAATGTTTTGAAGTGGCAGTCTCTTTGGTTTAAAGTCAGTATTTTGACATTGAAAACATTGCACTGGTCTTTTCAGTGTCAGTTGTTGAGATGGTAATTGCTGGCAGTATCAAGGTTGAAGACTCTCCACCCAGACACATGGAGCTCTGGTGGACAATGTCATGTGTAGGGGGTCGTTTTTGAGCTTGTGAATGACCTCTGAATCTTTTATCTTGGCCAACTGAATTTGCAAACTCTAACCGCACTCCAGTTTCTGTCTTGTTCTGCTGCAGGAGAGTGAAAGTATGTATGTGTGTGTATGTTTTCAATATCAGTTCTCCCCAGGGGCTGTTTAATTACATAATTTGGCGATAGGGTTATTATGGCAGTCTGTTATAGTCAGTGCATGTGACATATCCCAAAGAACTGTATCTACAAACGGTGACTCCTTGAAATATCCTGCCTGATTCATGCTTCAGTGCTATTCAAATAACTCTCTTTACATTTTGAAGCTCATCTATTCAAAATATCAAAGATGACAATTTATTTTAAAGCTTTCACGAGGTGATAGATGAGGTTGGATTATACCTGATGGTAGAATATTTTATTAAAAGAAAAGAAGACCAAGTATGTCTATTCATTTCTTGGTGATTTGCATTTGCTAAAATGGATCCGAGGAAGGTTTGTTCCAAAATACCAAAATAAAAAAGCAATTTCACCATCCTCATCAATCAAAAGACCTGTATCCTTTGCCAGCCTGTTCCTCGTCTTGTATAAACATTGGCTGGTGTGGTGACACCACAGCTGACTGCTTCGGGATCTGTGATTGACTGGCTACAGGCCCAAACAATTGGGCTTGATCTGTCATGAAGGAGCAACTTTAAGTTGTCTTTAAAGAAATGTAACATGCTGTAAAGCTCAATGGAAAGGAGGAGGTGAGAACCGGCTTGACAATATAAATAATCGTTTTAATGATAAACTTAAAAAGACACAAACACACACATGACGGACATGTCCGTAAATGATCTCTCTCCCGCACCATCCTCCGCAGTCGGCCTTTATCCCTCTCGGAGGCTTGATTAGCCTGATAAGGGACCGGGTGTGTAGAATGACGACACGGCCCTGCCCTCCGCCCTGCCACATTCCTCCCTCATTCTCTCAGGCAGGGGAATCACTGCCTGAGAGAATACTTTACACTATCATGTAAAGTATACATTCTAAAAGTCTGAAACCCAACTGTTGTTGACTCAGTATAATTGTGCTACCTGCTGTTTGGAATATTCTTCTTGTTGGGAGCGCAAATATGTTGAGTCCTAAAAATGTTGCCTAGGCGGGCAGCTCACTAACTTTGGAACAGAGTTCATGATGGGCACATCTTTTGCTGTGTTCCTTCTTTATATTAGTCTGAATTAAAAGTGATGGGTGTCTATAAACTGGGGCTACTGTGTTATCCATATTAATTAAAATGTTGTCCCATTGGAAAGATGATGGATTACCTATGGGGAAATTATGCCTTACCTGAATTAACTTTTTGCAGTTCTAATGAAATGTCTTCAAAGTTTCCAGACCAACATAAATAAATAACACTAATAATATGTTTGCTCTTTTATCATTTACGTGAAATATACATTGATAAGCCAAAATATTATGACCACTCACAGGTGTAGAGAATAGCATTGATCATCTCCTAACAAGGCCACATGTCAAGGTCTGGGTATATTAGATTTTAAGCAAACAATCAGTTCTCGTAGTCAACGTGCTAAATGCCTGAGAAATCGGCAGGAGTAAAGACCTGAGTGACTTTGACAAGGGCCAAATATGGCCAAACGACTGGGTTAGAGCATTTTTGAAATGGCAAGGCTTGTGGGGTGTTCCTGGTCAGCAGTGTTGAGTATACCTATAGACAGTGGTCTGAAGAGGGACAAATACACAGTGCATCGCACCATGTTGCGTATGGGGCTGTGTAGCCTGCGTGACCCCTGTTCACCGTCGAAAGCGTCTACAATGGGCACACAACCGTTGGAACTGGACCTTGGAGCAGTGAAAGAAGGTTGTCTGGTCCAATGAGTCCTATTTTCTTTTACATTATTTGGATGTGTACGTGTGCACCATTTACTTGGGGAAGTGATGGCACCAGGATGCACTGTGGGAAGATGGCCGTAGGAGGGAATGTGATGCTTTGGGCAATGTTCTGCTGGGAAACCCTGGGTCCGGTCTTTAATGTGGACATCAATTTGACATGTGCCACCTACCTAAACATTGTTTCAGACTAAGTACACCCCTTAATGGCAATGGTATTCCCTGATGGCAGTGGCCTCTTTCAGCATGATAATGCACCCTGCCACACTGCACACAATGCTCGGGAATTGTTAGAGGAACATGATGAAGAGCTCAAGGTGTTGCCTTGGCCTCCAAATTCCCCAGATATCAATCCGATTGAGCGTCTGTGGGATGTTCTGGGCCATCACGTCTGATCCATGGTGGCTCCACCTCGCAACTTACAGGACTTGAAGGATCTGCTGCTAATGTCATATAGATACCACAGGACTGCTTCAGGAGTAGAGACCACATTTAGAGTCCATACCTTGGCGGATTGGCGCTGTATTGGTGGCATACTGAGGACCAACAGCATATTAGTCAGGTGTTCATTCTGTTTTGGCTCATCGATGTACATCTACATGCAGATAGTTGAATGGCAAGTGATTAAAAATCTACCCCAGACCAGTTACACAGAAATTGACAGTTGATAATATAATTTAAAGGGAAGTTCCAAACAATGTTGACATGAAAGTACAGAAGATTCTATAACGGTAAAACATTTTCTATTTTCTAAAGCCAAGCAGCCAAGACACCAAGTATGAAATTTAAAGAACAAAATAAAGATAAACCATGAAATACAATGTTTTATGACTAAATGTCACCATGTTTCAAAGGATTGTTTTCATAGACAATAGCGATTGCACTACAAATCACATTAAAACAAATAACAGATCTCCGGTCTTCTCCAAGGATGCGTCAAGGACTTGTTATCATTCTGCTTAACCCCTTTAGCTTGACATTTCACCATCATCAAGCTTTTGCTAAAATGTATATTTAATTCTCAACATTAGAACACTGTGCTGTCTCTGTGCTGCTAATCAAGCAATCAATCTGTATGGATGTTGGTGGTTTTACTATCAATAATAGAAGTATAGATATTAGATGAATATCTAAGGATAGTTATAGGCCTAATGTGTTATTGCTATAATGCTGGAATTTTACCAGTATCTTCTTGCTAATAAAACAATGACAGTATTTCTAAACATGAAGGCACATAAACTTTAAGGCTTAGTTTACAACATTTAGCAGCTTTTAGAATTTTCTCTGACATTTTCAGAGTATGCATTTAAATTTACATTTATGCATTTGGCAGATGCTTTTATCCAAAGCGACTTACAGTGCATTTATTACAGGAACAATCGCACTGGAGCAACCTGGAGTTAAGTGACACAATGGTGGTGGCTGTGGGGATTGAACCAGCAACCTTCTGATTACCAGTTATGTGCTCACTATGAGCACTAAGCTCACTAAGTGGAAAAATAATTATATTATTAAGATCTCTGATGACACAGCTGATCCTAATTATGTTGTATGAAAAAGAGGATGCATTTGACTACCATTGTGAAATAGCACATTTTGGAAATGTGTGTTGAAAATCTACTTATTTTGAATGTGAATAAAACAGAGTGAACACAGGAAATCATATTCAATCCTATGATTCTTCTATCAAACAAGTCTGTTCTTATAAGTATTTGGGTGTTTTTATCAATAGTGCATTCACCTGGAGATCCCATATTGAATACCTCTGCTCTAGATTACAGCAAAGATGATGTTTTTAAGAAGATTCAAACAATAAATAATGGTTTTATTTTACCGTAGTTGACGGGTAGTTTAATATGAAATGGTATGCAAGCATGGTATGGGATTCTGGCAGTTCAGTTAAGGTACCAGCTTGCACGTTTGATAAAAATAGCAAGGAACACTATGAGAGTTAATGAATACACACCCCTTCAATCTGTGTATGAGCAAATGTTTTTTAATAGTGCACAGAAAATAATGGCTGACCCAAATCACGTTCTCCATTATGAGTATCAGGTCTTACCATCAGGAAGATGTTATAGGGTTCCTATGTTTAAAAGCAATCGCTATAAAAACATCCTTTGTGCCAGTATCCATTAATATCTTAAATGGTAGAGCACTTATCATTTCATAGGACACAAGTGAAGTCTAGAATTTTATATATAGTTTATACAGTAGACGTGAAGTTTTTTAAGTATGTGGAATTGTATGTCTCTCTTTTGGGAATTGTTTTTGTATGCTGATGCTGTGTATGTTATACACACTGCAGCTGCCGAGTCCAAGATGTATTTCCCGAAAACTGGATAAATCTTCAGAGAAATGAGTAGAATGTCTAAATTAATGAATATTAAATTGTAGAGATCATATTAAATGAAGAAATTCAAACCAGTCATGTTAGAGTGTATTGATTATTTTAGAGAAAAGCAAACACATACTGTGTCTTCCCATAAGATTTCGCCTCATGCAAAGTGGAAGAAAACAATATAAAATGTATGAAGCAGAGTTGGAAACACACACATAATGCAAGCATTAAAGATTCTTTTTAATAAAAAACAGAAAGAAATCAAATCACTTTTTCATTATTAATTGATGTTATTTATTAAGGTTAATTTCACTCATTCAGTTAATAGTTGTTTTTTTATTTATTTTTTATTTAATATTATATTTAACTTCTATTAAAATATAGTCCTGGCAGTTTGCACATGATTTACACTTGGTTAAGAGCTGGTGAAAGTTTGATTCGTACCAACTAACATTTAGAAAATTCGAAAACTTTCATGAATACTCTTCAAACACTTATTAACACCACTTATGCATTAAGACAAACACATATAAGACATATTCTCCGATAGAACCGTGTGTGATAAAGCGGTTTCACTTTTAATCCTTTAAACGGCTGCAATCGCGATTATGTAATGTTTCAGAATCCTGCTTTTTGCCACGGAATAAATATTTTCCTTAAATGCATGTAAAGGTGGTCAAAGTCTTGACATGATGAAATATATATATGGAATAAAAGATATATTGAAGCCTCAGCAAAGTCAAATGATGTTCACTCAGCAAACTAACAAGGAGCTGTGTTTCTTACCACAGGTATATTACTACAGCTGTATTTCTATCAGGAAGACTTGCAGACTTGCGTGAAATTTAAGATGAGATTTATTTGATGAATATAAAAGAGAAATGTAATGTCTCTCTTTGTCGTAAGGCCTGTCTGGCAGTCTAAAGAAGTTGTACTCGGAACCATCATATCCTGTCGGAGATAGGGGGCAGGGGTGAGGAGCCTACCCACGTGCAGGACTCAACTGGTGTTGGTGGGGTGGTGGAGGTTGCCGTGTTAGCACACTGAAACGGCAATGTGATATTGTGAGCAGACTTATAAAGCAACGGCTTACATGTGATTTGCTAGGAGATACCTAGTTAATGGTACGATGATGTACAGCTGCTATTCTTACCGCTAGAACTACGCTGCTCTTACATTTCCAACCAAACAACTTTGCAATGCTGTTTGTGAATGTTCGTTGGAACTATGGTTTCGGGAAACACTAAATCGTTGAACTATGTTGTAACGATGGAACTTGTAACCATAGTTGGCCAATGATGCTTTTGGGAAACTCACCCATCATAGTGGTTCTTGAGTTATCGGTTTACTGGAAGTTGAATGACTACAGTTTCCTCACACAATGCTATCATACGACTTAAGAAGACTTAAAGCAGAAGTTGAATGAAATGCTTTTATAGTTATTTTCAGATTTATAAAAAACAAAATTGAACTGCCATTGCATAAAAATGTCCTTCGTGAAGATTCTTCTAATTATCACATATTGTATATTGTTCCACAGAAGAAAAAAGGTCATACTGGTTTGAAATGACTTTGGTGAGTAAATAATGGCAGAATTTTTATTCCATTAACATAAAGAAAAATATTTGAATACACTCTGAATGAGATAATTACAGCTACGACGCCCACCACAACATACACTCATCCCCCTATAGAGTCCTCACTAATGATAGGGACGACAAATAAAATTTATTTTCACACCTTTTTTTATTAAGACAGTGATAATTATCATGCTGGCCTTGATGAAAGTCATCAAAACTTCTTCACTCAACTGCTTTTGTTGTTCTCTGCTTTGAAGGCTCTGTCAGCTATTTTTAGAATGTTTGCTGTATCTTCTCATCAATTAAGTTACATGTTGGGCAATTACCCCATGCTCTGAACGGAATAGGGTGGCTCTAAAACTAACTCGCAGCTGTCTTTCTTTTTTTCTTTCTTTTTTTTTTTTTTGTAAATGCTCCCCTGGGTTGTCTGGTAACCAGGGAGAATCAAGAGCAATGAGAGTTTATAAAAGAGCCAAAAGAATTGAGGACAGTTGTAGAAAGAGTACTACTCCATGAACTCGCAGCTGAAATATTAATGATTAAGTGGAATATGAGCTGAAGCGCAAAGAGAAGACTATTTAAGAGTGAAGATCCCCTGTTGCATGACTATAATGAGCACATCAGCAGGGATTGAACATTTTAAATGAGATTTAGAGTGTGTCTGGAGAAAGCTAGCCACACAGCTGTAAACAAAAGTCAAACGAGTGGCTACTACAGTATATAGCTATGCAGCAAACAGCAAATAAATTGCTATGGATTGGTTAATCCAATTAATCATTGGATTTTGTTTCTGTGCACTATTTGCTATTATGTACCAACTAGAATAGAAAAGTAGATGCTCAGACAGTATGGCTAAATTGCTAAGGCATTGCTAGGCTGTTGCCATGCAGTTGGTAAGGTGTTACATGTGGGTTTTATGCTATTGCAAAGGTGTTCTGAGTGGTTGCTATGTGGTTGGTATTGTTAAGCATTGCTAAATGGTTAGCAATTAAGCATTGGATTTATTTCTGTGCTCTATTTGCTATTATGTACAAACTAGAAAAGAAAAGTGGATGGTTAGACGATGCATGCTAACACCTTTTTACTAAGTTGCTAATGACACTTTTCCACCGCACGTTACGGTTCGACTCGCTTCAACTCTACTCGCTTTACTTTTCTGAGCTTGCATTTCCATTGCAGTTTAGTGCCACCTCAACGCGGGTGGGATTATAGGCTGATCGTCATAGTTGTGCAACCTCTACTGCCATGACATCATCTTAAACACGACCCAAACTAACCAAAACAATAACACGACCGCTAGCTGTTAGCAAATAGCTCATTGTGCTGCATAAAGTAGTTGTTGCATGGTGATTCTACACAAGTGTAACAGTTAAATTGGCCTGGTTGTTTTAGAAGAAAGCTTCCAGTAGCTGGTCAACTAAATAAAGTGAAGCTTTCAAGCAGAGTATAGAGTTAACATAACAAAACATACCATCCTCCATTGTGGATCAACACCAGTCCAGGACACTCTCCCTATTTTAAACATAATTGTTTCCATGGCCCTGTCCCCTCCCAGATTTAGCAAGGCGGGGATGTCCTGCTGACAGATGGGGCGTCCATTTGGTCAAACCACTTCCACTTTTCCTTGATGGTTCTGTAGTCACTTTTAAGTTTTTTAACTTTTTCCTACACTGTTGGTAGGTCCGGTGGTAGCCGTGTGCGGCCAACAGCTGATACACTTCCTGAGAGAATTTTTCGTTTCGCTCATCACTAACAAGTGGACTGTCTGCACCTCGTTTATTGGCCACGGTGTGGTTTTGTGTACAGCATTTCTTTTTTAGACAATTCGAAAGTCGCTTGAAAAAATTATACTGTTATCGCTGTTGCTAACTGTAAAACTAACAGGTTGATGTCACGTGTAGGAAATCCAGTGACGCTGGTAGTGATGATTCTCCCTGACCAATCAGTGATCTGCAGGATTTTGACGTCACATTTAGTATCGGCTTGGGTCGCTTGGAACCTCGACCAAGGTGGTACTAAAAAAGTATCAGGAACCAGGTACTATCCCCAAGGAAAACCCAAAAAAAGGAGCAGAGTCCAGTTGAGCCGTGCAGTGGAAAAGCCCCATTTGGCAATGCTAGGCTGTTGCCATGCAGTTGCTAAGATGTTGTATGTGGTTTCTATGCTATTGCAAAGGTGTTATTATTTATTGCTAGGCAGTTGCTATTGGTAAGGATTGCTAAATAATTAGTAATTAAGCATTAGCTTTGCTAAGTTGTTGCTAAAGTGTTTTTAGTGATTTCTCTACAGTCATAGATATAATGAGGCGTTGTATCATATTGTGAAATTTGTGTATCGTTACATGCCTAATGATGGATGGATGGATGGATGGATAGATGGATTAATGGATAGATTAGCTTTTTAGCTTTTGATTCGCCGCAAGTTTGCAGCAAATTTGCCATGAACTCTCAATTATCGAGTGTCAATTTTTTTTTTCTCATGTGTTGATACCTCTTGTCTCTTGTGATATTTTTACACCTTAATGGTGTTCATTTTATGAATAATACATGAGCTATATTATTCCAAACTAATAATCCTTTTTGGGAAAAAGGGCATCAGTATTCTTATATTGATGCAATTTGTGAAAAGAAGCGTGTGACAGGCTAATCAAGCATCCAAGAGGTATAAAGGCAGACTGCGAACAATAGCAGAGAGAGAGCATTTACGGGCAGCTGTCCATCATATGTGTGTGTTTGTGTGCTAGGGGAGAAGTCAGTGCTGCTGCCAGGTACGGGGGGAAACCCCTATCAACCGCTAAACGTGGCAGGGTTAAGAGAGGACAGCCGACCGCGAGCGAGGAGGGGCTCCTGGCCAACCGCCTGGAGCGGGAGAACTGCTGCCAGGGCCAGGGGAGACTCCTTCTGTTCCCCAAAAATTTAGCGGGGCAGTTTGCCCACCAGGGGCCGGAGGACAGCCTCCAATCTGCCCGGGGAGGTGCACCTGTTGTTGGAGTAGCTAAGGACCTAGCTACGGCGTATCTGAGCACCGGCGAGTGAGTGTTTTTTTTTCCCCTCTCTCTTCTCTCTCTCTCTCCCACTGCCTCTCCGTGTTGGCCTTTTCCCTCTCTTTTAAATTGTACATTGTTTTTTAGTTGGGGGTACTACACTGTAACAGGAAGTACCCCCTATTTTAAACATAATTGTTTCCATGGCCCTGTCCCCTCCCAGATTTAACAAGGCGGGGATGTCCTGCTGACAGATGGGGCGTAAGGCACGACCCTCCCCCAGGGTTAGAGGTGTGGGGGGTTGTACGTCATGACGGCCTGAGAGAATGAGGGAGGATAAAGGGCGGATAAATATGACAGTGTGGAGGGCGGGGCCGGGTCGTGATTCTACACTAATCAAGCCTCCGAGAGGGATAAAGGCCGACTGTGGACGGTGGTGCGACAGAGAGAGAGCGTTTACAGGCAGCTGTCCGTCATATGTTTGTGTCTTTTGGTTTATGTTCTTAATTAAATATAATTTAGATTGTCATGCCGATTCTCACCTCATCTTAACTCCCTTTACAAAGCGTTACTAGGAGACTGTACCACCATTGTGCCCTTTAGTAAGACACAAGCCCTGGATACTAAAAGAGAAATGTTCCAGCAATTAGTGGGAAAAAAAAATAGTAATTAGTTTCTGCAATTAGTTTCCAATTAGTGAATAAAATGTTTAATAAAACAATTCTGCTAGGGATAATTATCCAAATTAAGATTTGATGTGTGTTAATTTGTGCTGTCAAAATTATTGGTACTTACCCAGTCAGCACTAAACTAAAAAAGATACCAGTGTTTCTTCAGTACTGGATGTACCGAGCACTGACTCTATCCAATACATGCACGTTATATGACTGACACAAGACTTTTTTCAAATTCTCACACATTTATTTGAGTGTTTGCTCTGTTACTCCTTTTAAACAGAAATGCACAATTAATCAAATTAAAATCATGATAGGTCCTAGCATGATTACTAAAATGTGATGGGCTGCAATCTTAGTGCTTTAAATGTGTGAAGCAGACCATTCATACACTAGAAACCCTGATTGAGAATGATTTGTGTTGGATGAGATGACAAAGCTGAGCACTAATCCACTGTGAAGTGTGCATCACATGTAGACTTTATCATTATATAATGGTGCATGTTGCAAACTGCTTATCTCTCAGAAGAAGTGAAGTTTCTGTCAAAACCACACGTCAAAATAAAGCTCATGTCAAATTAAAAGCACGATTAAAAGCTAGACACCTGAAATTGAAGAAATTGCACAGAAATATATTAAATCTGTTTATTACAATGTTATATTCACTTTAGTAATATTAATAATAATAAATAATTACGCAACATACTACATCAAGGTTGCTGTTGTACTGAAGAAAGGTTTTATAAATGCATTAGTACGTTGAAATTCTTTTTTTTCTATATTTTACTTATTAAAAGTTTTTAAAAGCTTTAAGAATTAATTTGATTAGACAATGTTTTGATAATGAAATTATATTACATTTTAAAAAGTAATTATGGGAAAATAATATATATAAAAAAAGGGAAAAAGTAAGCTATGCATGATTAATTGAGAAACACTTGAAGAAAACATGCATTTATTTTAATATATTATATACATTGAAATGTAACTTTAAATAGTCTAAAGGAGTGTGTTCAATAGCAAATTACCATATTAGCATATTTTTGCTGTGGGATCGAAACGGTTCTTAAAGAATCCATAAAATGGTTTGAGGAGCACAGTTTTCTTTAAAGTTCTGACATATTTTCTGACACATATAAATACATTATTTTTTTTCCAGATGAGAAAACTGTCATTTTTAAATGTGTATATCTGCTAAAAGTTGATTTTGTCTACTATTAGGATTACACTAGCATCCATCAGCCATAAAGCTAGTATGGACTAAAAGGCGCATGTTAAATTCTGATTCATGGTGTCTTCAAAGCGCAGTTGGTTATATGTTGAGAGTTGTTAAGTGTACCCTACTTTATAGAATAACTATCTTCTCTCTTATTGAAGCACTTTCCAACCTGGTCTCATTGAATAATGCAATTGAATGCATTGAATAAGGCTCATTCTACATATCAAAGCAGTTTTCTGCTACAACAATGACTTTCTACTTTCTGCAAGTGTACAAATGTATCCACACATTTAACGTCAACACAGATATAAGATGAAGCCAGCTAATTTTGCTGCCAACTCATCAATTGAGAGATAAAATACACGAGCCTTCAGGTATTATAAATTACTGAGATCGGTTCTCTTCTCAGGAGGCAGTAATAGAATAAACCTTAGGACACGTTGCCAAGTTGAGTCATATAATCTAGTCTAGGGTCACAGTGGCTGTTTTATGACAAAGTTTGTGTGTGCTGCACTGCAGCTTGTTAAATTTTATGTTCAAAGAGTAACAAACGAGAGGCCGTGCCCCTGTCCAGATCAGCATTGTCAACACCAATGCACACCACGATATCTAACTGATTCAGTCATATAAAAGACCCCACACCACTGAATAATTTATGGTCGTGTATTAATTTCATGGTCCAATAAGATCTAGGACTGTGGTCGGGTTAGAAAACTCTGGGAAAAATTCTCCTGCTCTCAGAGAGATGTGACAACCACAAAAGTTGACTGCAAAATGGCTTGTAGCTCTCGCCAGTGTAATTGCGCTATTTGTCGGCTCGTAATTTACTCAATGTTCTGGATCTGGCTATTTATAAAATGTCTTGTTAATTCTGACATGACTAATTAAGTCAGGCTGTTGATTTGTTCATTTCCAGCTTTATTATGCTGCAACAAATTAAAGTCAGGTTGATTAACTCTTACTGTAGCCTAGTTGCTTTTACACCACTGGGTATGTGTCAAGGAATGCTCATCCTCTATGTGTGATATTCCAGGGTGATCTAAAGTTTATATATACATTTAAGTTTTAAATAAGACTGAAAACACACAACACCAACTTATTCACAGCATCTATATAAACTCTTTCATGTATGTACAACTTTAGATGAGTACCAGTCTTAATGAATATTCATTTTCCGTGTAAGTATGGCTGAATAGCAAAGTATGAAATGAAGAAAGTAAAAAATAGTAAATGATACAGTGTCCATATGTTAATTTTTTACATATCAGTGCCTATCCAAACTTTAAAAAATGCATGCTAGTACTTTACTATGTACAAGTACCTACAGTGTACGAATACTACTGAGATCACATTGGATATTCTTTATTGTTTGGCCTCGAGTGACATCAAATAAACCTCTAGAGTAGTGAAATATTATAGTACCTTTTCCAGCTGAGCCACACTTCTCATAAGTTTTAACACTATTTGAGTTGGTGTGGGTGACCAGACAAAGTGAATTAGGACAGTCACCTGCATATGCCAGCACATATTTTTTAATTCACACCCATTTTGGGCTTATTTACAGCACGTGGACCAGCTGCAGTAAATTATGTTCTCCTGAGGATCATTATGTCATAATTCATGACATCACGATTCATGACTGTCAAGTCCAAACTAGTCATGTGACATTAGAACATTTTCATGTCACAATAATTGCTAAAGCTTTGAAATGGCCTTTAAAATTAACAGATATCAAATAACTTTTTAAAAAAACTAAACACTTAAAAAAAAACTATTGAACATTTAAATAATTACACAAACAATAATAATGATGATAATTAAGCTAGAAGCTACAATTTTTATCGAGTCAGCTATAAGGCTACAACAATATTATGCTTGTTTTTTCTGGATCGGAAGTCAGTTGCTAATTTACAGCTAGGCGCTAGCTAAATATTTTATAATCGCAAGTTCACTCACACTGTATGGCAACATACAATTGTGTGGCTTTCCAATTTGAACACATCACTGTGCCCCATTGCCATTATTAATTACAGGGCTTAGTATTAGCTGACTGCGATTGTATTTTAGTTGTTTGTACAAGACGTAAATTTTAATGTATCTAGCTGAGTTTTAGCAAACTGCTCTCTAGCCATTTGAAAGGAAGCTAAACAATACTGCAAATGGCAACAACAGTTCACTTTCATTGTTGTCTTATGTGTCACTTCGCTAGATGTCTCTTAGAGTGTTGTCTCTCAGTTTGGAAAAACGATCAGAAATGTCACAACTTACCTGTCCCGCAGTTGAGCGAACATGTAGGTGTTGTTCCCGTGTTTTGCTTTCACTTTTCTGCAACATGTTATACACAAAGGTAAGCCATCTCCAACCAACAATTCCTCTGCATTTTTATGCAACCCAAAAAACTTCCACAAGGGTCGGCTATGTTCCTCCTTCAGCCATGCTTTTCATCCTTGCATGCTTTTGTTTACTTCAGAGTGCACATGTCCATTACGAAAATGGAGATTTCATGGCAAATTTGCCGCACCACTACCTCCAAAGAGCTACAAACATTTTGCGACGAATCAAAAGCTAATTTGCATGTGAAAATAACGAGCAGCAGATTTGCTTCAAATTTATGGCAGGTTTGCAGCTAGTTTCGATTTTTTTTATAAGGGATGTAATTTGTGTGGCATACACGCAGTGTTGTGAATCTTGATTTGTTGTTGGAAAAAATCTACTGTACAATCAGAAAAATTACAAAAATTGGCTTTAAGATTATCTAGGATTATTTACAGTATTTTGAAGGGACCTGGATAGCAGAATCATGCATGTTATTTACCGTGATATACTGTATTACCAAATACCACCAAATGCTCAATCAAAACTGGTCTCATAGAATCACGTTAATATATGTACATTACCAACATTTTTGCTAAACTACTGTATTTTTAAATGGCACATTGTATCGTGGCAGTTCCCTGGTGAACTGAACACTGCAGGTGCTACAACAACAATTACTTTTATTCACTTTCACATAAATCGCAAGTAAAAGCTTATCAGTTCATAAAAACTTTTCACTCTGTTCCTCTCACAATGCTATCTTATGACACCAAAACACTTTTACGATAGTGCAAGACAGGTGATAATTTTTATAGTTTGCTACAAATAGCATCACTAAATTTAAAGCTTGTTCAGGTGCAATGAAACACCATTGCAGTAGCTCATCTGATGGAGCATTGCATTTACGCTGCAAAGGATCAGGGGTGCAAATCCAGAAAAGCATGCAACTCGACAGGTGAGTCGAAAGTGCACCACAACATGGTGTGGTTGATTTTTGCATGTCACAATTGCTTTTATGACACTATTGGTTAGGTTTAAGGTTTAGGGGATAGAGGAAGGTTTTGTTTTGTTTATTTCAAACTCAATAGAGCATTAACCTTCTGACTGAATCCAGACAATTCAAGCTGTTTAAAGCCTTCACTTTGAGGTGTAAATTAGAATGCATGATGATCAAGTTTGGACAAGATCTCAATAGCTCATTTCTCATTCCCATTTTATAAATGATGCAACATAACCTCTTCACAAGCTAATCTTATTCAGTTAAACTCATCAGGTTTTAAATCAGGGCTAAAAGAGCCCTTTGTAAGCCTTTGCTCTGGGTTCAGGCACTTTTGCCAATCACTCTTACACAATCCCAATGAGGTTGGATCTGATTCCTAGTGCTTATATGTAATTCTATTAATGCTTTTGTCCCATAGCTAAATAATAAGTTCATTTGGCCTTCAAATTCTTCTAAAACACAGCTAAGACTGATTTTAAATCTGCAGTTCTAAGTGAGCATGAATATTCAGGCATTAGGACCTAATCCATGTCTACTGTCTTCATGGCACAATTTTTTTTTTTTTTTTGCAAATAACATCACAAGGCAAGTTCGCAATGTTGTGCTACGCAAATGCTCTTTTGTCAGTGGGTTTTAAGCCTTAAATAAAGACTTTCATCAAATAGAAAAGTTTCATATAGATGGCACTCTAATGCATTTTATCTCTCACAGATGTGCTCATCCACACACAATTTTCAGTTCACGCACCATCCTCATTGTTTCAATGAATATATCGGCCTCTGAGTGGACTAGAAGCTCATTAGAGAGTAATTAGAAAGCTGAGATGCTCCCCTTTGCAATGATGTATCATTCATTTAATAATTTATAGTCGATAACATATATATTTACAGTGATTTGTTTAGCATGCTTTTCCTGCTGGACCGCATACATTGTTCTGGAAATCTAAAAATGAACATTGGATTATTTCTACAAGCAAGCTCACAGACAAGTAAACAATGACTCATTTTTTTAGAGATCTTCCTAAGGTAAAATCAGATATACAATTTTTAGCTATTTGGGGCTTACAGCATCAGTGATTGCCGCATAAAAGAGACATTTGTTTTTGATGTCTTACAGAAATCATAGCTCACTTATTGATGCTTTTGAAAATCTTTCAAACTGTGGTATTAGGCCAACAAAATGTACTGCACAGTCAAAAAGATCACAATTTCTATTAGGTGGCCTTAATTACTATGTACTAACATTAAATACATACAAGAATATGTATTTATTGTGTAACTGCATGTTGTTCTGCAAAATTCCCACATTTGCTGCTACTAAGTTTAAGGTAAGGTTAGGGTTAGGTTTAGATTTAGGTTTTGGGGTAAGGGTTGGGTTAGAGTTAGGGGTAAAGTTAACAGTGTAACTACAAGTGTAATTAAATGCAAATAATCTATATGTAATTGCAATGCAAAGACATGTATTTTCATAATAAGTACATTGTATCAAATGGTTAAGTACATATTAGTTAAGGCCACCTAATATAAAGTGGGACCATCAAAAATAAAAACTGTACAGTCGTATTCCTGAGAATGAGAGCTTTCTTTAATATATGATTTGTCTATTTTCATGCTATTTGAAATACTTTTGTATTCAGATAAAACATTCTACCACATGACCTCTAGGTGGCGCCGATTTGAGACACATATGTTTTAAGGCCTTATTTTGTTATTGTATGTAACATAAATGCAGATTAGTGATGGTTATCTATGAGAAATTCAGATTCTAAGCTTTCAAATGATACCACATATGCCTGACATATGTATTCGTAGACTTGAACATTGTAAGTGTTAACTTTTTTGTGACACAGCGTCCCCTTTTGGACCCACCGGTGGGTCCACAGTTGAATATATTTTTTACGTAACACTGAGAAACTACATATCATACAATGTACATTAACCACATATTCATGGCTATTGTTATGTAAAATTAACTTTTCAGTTTATTTTCAATTTGAGACATTATTAATAGGTTCAATTTGTAAGTTCCATTGACTGCCTAAATGCACAAAAATGTGAGAACACTTTTACTATATATCAATAGAAATAAGATCAATCTGTGTACACAGACATTTTAAATAGTATTTTTATAGTGTGGCACTTTTTGTTTTTAATTAGATAGCAGCATTCTTTAATAACTCAGACGGCACAGCTGCTGTTTTGTATGTATTATTCTGAATATGTGAAGTCACAAGACAAACTAAATTATGCACACCTGCATGCACCTGATGGGCAAAATAATAGATGTGTATGTAACATAAATCGTTATTGGGATGCATCCTTTTGTTTTGAGTCACCTCGAAATATCAAGATTGAACGTCTGTGGGCAGATCTGACCCATTCTCAGTCTTCAGTTCTGTAAGCATTGTACGTGTAATCGACACGCTAGTCTAGATGACCTTTCGCCAGATTCAGACATACTTGTGAATGACAAGCACATTGATTCTTTACAAGAACACTTTGTCTCCCATTTGGAGAAAAAAAACACCCTGCACATTCTCACTCTGATTTAACAGAGATGGATCACCCTGTTGCAACAGACACTCAAATGTGCTTTTGCGTTTGAAGCACCTGTGTTATCATATGGGGTTATAATTCTACACATTAGAATCAGTCAACAGACAACATGAGGCTCAGTAAATGATGACAGAATTTTCATTTTTGAGAAGTATTCCTTTCAAGGTTTTGCATTTTCCATGCTAGTCAGCACTGGTTGGCTGTTATTACTATTTGAGTCACCTGTAAATTAAATATAATCCCCTCTACTCTCAATACAACACACATTTTTGCAAAATATGTGCAATTATAACCCAAAAAGTGTCCACAATAGTGAAAAAGTCACTGAGTTATGTAGATTGTGCTATATTTGATTGAGTTACTTATCATTTTGAATGCAATGAAATCAAAAGCAAATTTTTTTATTAAAACACATAATATAGATTTATTAATAGTTGAGTCTGAAACTGCCCTGAGATTACGTTAGAGCAGTAATGTGAACATCAGTTTTACTTTGAAATAGTTCACATTGTAACTGATTATACAATAGGTGTGTTTAACTTTATTCAGACCTGCACAGACTGTAACGCATATTGGTTAGAATTCTTTTGTGGTGGATTTTTTATTTGTATTTTTTTTCATTAATTACTGGTTTGACATGCAACAAAGTGGTGGCTCATTCAAATAATTACTTAATCACATAACCTGTCCAAACAATAATTTATTTTGACAGATTTAATGTCAGAAACTTTGCTAGTGTTGGCAAATCTAATAAAATATCTACTTTTAAATTGCTAATTGTAGCAGTTAATATCAAAATAAATCTTTTTTATTTGATAATCTCATAAAAACATGTGCACCCCTGTCTTACAAGAGTTGCATTGCAGCCAGCCTATCAAAATTGATTTTCTTTCAGCGCTTGCCATATTTGCTGCATAATTGTTTTGCATCATGCTTGCTGTGAATGGTCTGTGTGTATTCCATGGGCATGCTGTCTGAGATTCTTTTTACAAGTGCAGCAACTTAAACATAAGGTAGTACAAAATAATCAATTCCATATCCATTACAATATGATAGAATTACATACTTTTATTATTACTAATATTCATGTTACAATAAAATATGTCACATCAAAGAATAGGCCGTTACTTATTTCCTGCTTTGTAATAAATAATAATATTATATTTATTAATATTACATTTATGTATTATTATATTATAGTATCTAGATGCTTAATTTATAGAGAACGAGTCTAAAGATTGTGAGCTTTGATTCAGAAACAATTAATTCAGCATGTGATGCATTCCTCTAATAGGCTATTCACATTTTGGTAGACAAAGAAGGGGTTTATATATATATATATATTAGGGCTGTCAATCGATAAAAAATGTTAATCTAATTAATTACACGAAGTCCCGATTAATTAATCACGATTAAAAGCATATACAAATATTTGCTGAGAAAGCCCCTCATGTAACAATAATTAAATATATAATGATGAAATTATTATACTTAGTTATCTTTAAATATTAAAAAATTATAATTTTATATATATATTTATATATATATATAACATATATATATATTATATATATATGTATTTTATATATATGAATATCTATATATATATATATATATTCAGTTAATTAAAATACATTACATTCTTGTAGCAGAAGAGTTAATCATTGATAAGACAATACAAAACGCGGCTTTAGAATACAATGTATTGTTTACTACCATATTATTGATCATAAGTCAGTCATTGGCATACAGTTCACAGCAATCCATTTCACAAGTGAATTTGTCAATCTGTTGGAGATTTATTATGAGGGCTTGTTTAAGGACCCGTCAATGAACACCTGCATCAGACATACTTGTGTAGCATCTCAGGTGCGTTGCATCATAAATATAAAATTTTTAGGTCACTGTGTCAAGTTAAATATAGTTTAATACTTAGAACATATCTTGAGATCCCTTAGTTTGAATTTGTGCTCCTACAAGTGTTTTGAACGCAAGAACTTAACACATGTTTGTGTTGTTCTGTCTGTTGGATGTTTGTTTTCTTCCCTGTATAAACTGCACATTGCCACACAGCTGAAATTGCAATTACTGCCCTCTGGAGTAAACAGGTGGTACTACAAGCTTGCATTTCTCGCATTCCTAATTACGGTCCAGGGGCATTGCGATTAATATAATAACTCACTTTCTATTTAATAAAAATGTTTTGCTTGCAGAGGATAAAATAGTGGTTCACGGCTCTTGTGTGTGGCCACGCGCGCAGGGTAGAGTGAGCATTACCTCAAATCTGAAATCCATGACAATGCACTAAACTGTGAGTGCTCAAGACTTCACGATATCAAAATAGACATCTGAATCATTTTACATGTTATTTGTTGCAGCACTGATAATGAGTGTCATTTGTGGATTTTCCAAGCGCTAGTGAAACTTATCGTGCACATTCCTGGCTAACGTCCATCTCTTTTGGAGGCTCCCTGGCAATGCAGAGTCCCTAGGGATTGCCTTTTCTGCCCATAGCTAGCATCGGCCCTAAGCTTTTACTTTAACAGACACATGACTAGACCAGCTCTACCTCACATCTCTTAAACCATTGGAAAGAGCAGCAAGCGTCCCGTCTCTACAACCTCTCTTTGTTCATACCTCCATTAGTGCATAGCAGACCCTTAGTGCAGAGTACACCAGGTACTCTGCAATCATTTTTATTTTCAGTTCCTCACATAGTAAGGTCTTGATTTAAGTAGGCAGAAGTCTGTTCTACGCAAGCTTAAAAATAAATGTCTACCTTGATTCTGAAGAGCCACTCGCCAGGAAATCTTGTGAGCTTTGATGGCTGTAAAAATGTAATTCTCTGGTGCATCCAATAGCTTGTAAGTGTAAGCATGCTGGAAATAAATGAACCTCAAAATATGACAAATACGCACAGGATAAAAGAAGAATAACCATGTTGCAGAATGCTCTATCACAGCAACATGGTGTGAAGATCTGCTACAGTATGGTTGATTGACTATGTTATTACATAGTAGTAACATGTTAATAACTTTAAACTTGCTGAATAACTTGGTTGAGCCCGAAAATTGATTGCATTAATCTTTTCGGGTATGTCAGTTCCTCTCCATTCTTTCTAATTTAGTTGAGTGCTAGCTTTGCAGGATGCAGCCATATGCTTGAACTAATGAGGTCAGAAAAGTCTTTTGGAGTAGCACAGCTGCCACTTAATTAATCTTTTTGTTTGTGTGAGAAAATGACCCAGTGTTAATAAAAGCCCATTTACACTTCTCTCACAGCCTCTCTCTTTTTGTCTTGCTCTTTTTGTTTTTCTTCAATGTCCATGAATTGTTGAATTTCAGTGTGGATGTTCAGACATCAGGTGAGGTTTTGTAGATCTTATACTGTGTTCACATTGTGTCAGAATTACTGTAATTGTTAGATGGCAACTTGAAGATTCTATTTGGAGCTGATCACATTTGGTCTATTTGGACCTTGGAAGTTAAGCGAATTGCATTGTCTGTCATATTAATCGCATATATAAATATTGGCTGAGAAAGCCTTTCAGAAAACAATAATTCAATATACAATGATGAAATAATTATATACATATATATATATATATATATATATATATATATATATATATATATATATATATATATATAATCAGATAATTAAAAGGCATTACCTTATTGTGGCAGAGGAGTTAATCATTGATAAGACAATACAAAAAGTGGCTTTAGAATCCAATGTATTGTTTATTTGCATATTATTGAACATAAGCCAATCATTATCCATCAGTTCACAGCAATGTATTTTGCAACTGAATTTGTCATTCTGTCCAAGATTTATTATGAGGGCTTGTCTAAGGACCCGTCAGTGTATACCTGCATCAGATGGCTGCTTTTGGAGCATCTAAGTTTGGTTGGGTCATGTAATAATTATACAATATTAGAAATATTAGAAATACTTAGAAAAACACGTCTTGAGCTCCCTACATTTTTTGCACTCCATCAAGCTGTGATTTGAATGCAAGAACGCATCCTCATGTTGTGCTGCCTGCTGAAGGTTTGGTTTGTTCTCTGTATAAGCTGTACATTGTCTATACAGCTGAAGTTTCGCTTACTGCCCCCTGGAGAAAACCGGTGGTACTTCAACCTTGAATTGCTCAGGAATCTTCCTTATTAAGGTTTGGGGATATGATTAATTGCATAAATGATTAATTATAACAGTAATTTGGTCAGTCTTATCAAGTCACACATTCAGATACAGATGGCATCCTGTAGGTTCTCATGAGCTCGCACTTACAGGAAAGGTCGAGCACCCATAGTGTTTAACAGGTGGTGACACTGGTGCCCCCTCAAAAAACAAAACAGACGCAGAAGGCCCCCTGCTAGAGCTGCCAATGTAAAGTCAAGACCCTTAATTTCTTAATAGACATTCCTGGTATTTTTGTGAATGATTCATCAGTGCATGTTATTAAATGTTTGAGTTCCTTAAAGCCTGCAACCTTTGGATAGCAAACCACTAGTGCCCCCTGTTTTATTCAGCTGTTATAAAGACAGGCATAAACTACAATCTTGGTCATAGAAGTTAGTGATTTTCCTCCATGCCTCCATTCTCCCTCACCTATGCCCTCAATATTGTATGCCATATTGATAAAATAATGGAAATTTGTAAAACTCATTGGACTGAACATATGTTGCATAAATGTTGAACATATGTTGCATAAATTGTGAGATCCCATTTCACCTTGGGGTAAGGTTGTTTAGTTTAAACTGAAAACTTCCAAATGCAGAGATAAGGTGCAGTGTTTCCTTGCTGAGTTCAATACTAATTTGCCACCGTAGATAAGACACAGAATATGTGGAATATAGAAAACAAGTAGGAATTTACAATGTTTTGGAATAGCAACAGTTTACATAGCTGTTTAGACCACGCAATCTTGCTTCAAATAATAATTCAGAATTAGCCTTAACATAATTGGGCCTGTAATATATTGTACATTGCTTACATTTTAAACTTTTCAAAAACGTATCACTTTTCTTAGGTCTATTTGTCAGATCCAACCAAATCTTCCAAGCGTCCTGTAATAGAATGTAGAAAACATGACACAACTCATATTATTATTATAATTGTATGTGAGGTTGAATGGGATAGCTCAGGCTATGTCACTGTTTCTTTGTTATACTTTTGATTATTCAATAGCATGGTATCCAGGCTGAATTTCTAACATCCATGTGTATATGTAGTTCCCTTGTTTCCATGGTGATACTTAGATATCAGACAGGATATTAAAGAAAGGCCTCTGTCTTTATCATTTGTTCTCCATAGTGAAATACTTTTCACATAATTTACATTTTAGACATTAGGCTTGAAATCGATGCCTTTTTTATGGATCAATATTCGTAAGAGTTTCCAGATGATCATTGATAAATAGCTGCATTTCTTTCCAGATATAAATAGGGCTGCTCGTTGCATAATAGTGTTTATTTTTCAAACATGTTTCTCAACAAAACTTTGGTAAAGTGTGAGCGGCAGGGTAAATTAAAGGAGGTCGCACACAGGACACGACTAGCAGATGACACGGCACATTCTAAAATTCAAAACAATTATTTTCTACGATCTTTCATATAGCCTACACAATTTGTTGTTTGACAGCTTGATCAAAAGACCTATTCAAGTTACACCAGTTTTATACACTAACCTGCAAACTCATCAATGTCACTTTGTTCATTCTTGTAGTACAAATCCTTCTTAACTTTGGTCTGCCATCTGCTGCACTGAATCAACATGTCCTGTGTGTGCTTTTCCTACCCACGAACGGCTTCAGTAAATGTTTCATGTTACTCCCTCTTGTGGCCTACCAATGCTATTACACAAAAGTGAGTGAATTGGAAAGCACGCTAATTAGGCTTCTTGTTTAAATGTTGGCTAATGTGTATATATATATATATATACTGTAGATGTCTCAAAAATATATAGATAAAATAACGTGCTGATCAATAATCGATATATTATGACATCCTTATTATACATTCAATAGTGGCACATGGTTGTGTTTACGGACAGCAGCATTTTTGCAGCTGACGCAAGGCTTTTTGATCAGCCGTGACATAGGCCGTACATTCACTGGTCCAATGATCTACGCAGTCTCATTTTAAAAAGATCTGTATTTTATCATTAAACCACTAGGGTTCTCACAATTTGTCAATAGCCATCAGCATGCCATTCTTCCATCCAAATAACAGAGGGCGAATATGTCATAAATCCACTATCAAATCCATTTAACCTGAAAATATCTTTCCTCTCTGGAGTTCCTTGTATGTGAGCTCCATATTGCAATTCTTTTTGGCCTGAGAACTGTTTTAGCCATATAAGGATTAAAACCTGATTACACAGGCAGCTGACAATGCAGTTTTAGGAGGTCGGACACAAGAAATTGACAGTCAACTCTTAAATGCTCAATAAGAGCATATGGGAAGGAAATTACTTACTTTAACATACTTGCTGGACATGAAATTAACTGAAATTAACGTGTTTTGACATGTATGAATGCTAAAGTAAACATCCCTAAGATGATTCAAAAATGTTTAGAATTCTTACAAATTGTACGTAAGATTAAAAAGAGGCTATTCAGAAATCAATTAAATGTGAGTTAAGAATATTAATGTGAGTTAATAATGTGCTTTTTTGTTCAGTGTTTTGTTTAGAACTGAGACAAGTTTTGCTGAAACATAGAAGACATATAGAGATATATGGAGAAAATATATTACAGTGGCAAGAAAATGTATGTGAACCCTTTGGAATTAGCTGTTTTTTTGCATTAATTGGTCATAAAATTTGATCTCATCTTCATCAAAGTCACAAGTATAGACAAGCACAATGTGCTTAAGCTAACAACACACAGACAATTCATATCTTTCATTTCTTTATTGAACACATCCCATTAAACGTTCACAATGTGTGTTTCTTAAGTGTGTTTTGTTTGCTGATGACACCAACATTTTCTACTGTGATGACAATGTGAATAAGGTTATCAATGTTTTAAATACTGAACTAAGGTACATAAAAAAATGGATGGACATTAACAAACTATCTTTAAACTTTAACAAAACTAAAGCCATATTATTTGGTAATAATATAAAAAATACCGAAAAGATGATTGAGATAGATGGGATACAAATTGAATATGTTTCTGAAATAAAATTTTTAGGAGTTACAATAGATAATAAACTAACTTGGAAAACTCACATCAGACACATAAAAACTAAAGTCTCCAAAAGTCTAGCAATAATAAATAAAGCTGAAACATCTCCTTGATTACAATACACTCCGTACCCTGTATTGTTCCCTGATTCTACCGTATTTAACTTACTGTGTTGAAGTATGGGGAATAATTATAATCACTCCTTACAGTCATTACTTATCTTACAAAAAAGGGCTATACATGTACCATACACAAGGCTGAATATCTCGAACATACAAATCCACTTTTTCTCAAATCAAAGTTATTAAAAATACAGGACCTTGTCAAATTTAACACGGCACAACTCTTATTTAAAGCATTTCATAACTTATTACCTGCTAATATACAAAACTTCTTCACACAGAGTGAGCAGTCATACAGTTTGAGGAGCTATGGGAACTTTTTATACCTATGGTCAAAACCACCAGGAGGAGTTTTAGTGTGTCTGTATGCGGGGTTAAATTATGGAATAGCTTGGGGCTTGAACTTAAACATTGTCAATGTATTCACCAGTTTAAAGAATTCTATAAACAGAAGGTCTGGTCACAGTACAAGGAGTGTGGGGTTTAAATCGTTGTATTCATGTATTCATATGCTTGTTATCTTTCTTGTAGATATTCTGATTAGCATTGTGGGTATTACTTACAGATGTATTGTATTTATTGGCCGTGCAGATATTCGGATTACCATTGTTAATAGTACTCTGATTATTTACTTGAGGTAATATGGTGTGTAATTCATGATACGCTGTGTTTTCTTTTTTCTATTTATTTAAAAAAAAAAAAAAAAAAAAATTATCATCTTTTTTTGTGTTTTCTCGCTCTTGTTTTTCCCTTTACTATAACAGATAGGGGTGGGTTTAAATAAGTTCGACTTCTTCCCATTCCTTTTCGAACATTTGACTGATCATGTTGTTAAAAATCAAATGCTTCTTACTACCATTGTTAGATGGCATGCTATATGTATGCCGTATTGTTCGAAACAAATTATAAATAAATAAATAAATAAACAATGCTAAAAGTAAGTGAACCCTTGGATTTTTTTTTTAACTGCTTTAGCTCAGTCATATTTTCAGGATGTCTGTTCTGAATGGCTCTCTTGAGGAAAGCAGCCACTTCCTTCATGGTGTCCTGCCATGGACACTGTGCCTGTTTAATGTTTTCCAAATTGTAGACTCATGATCAGAGATGTTAACCAGTTCCAATGATTCTTTCAAGATTTAAGTTGTCAATCTCGGGTTCTTATAAACCTCATTGAGCATTCTTTGTGTGCCCTTTTGTCCTCTTGTCTGGACAGCCACTTCTAGGGAGAGTAGCCACAGTACTAAAATGATTTTTATAAGTCAAAGTAGCTCTAACCCATACCTCTAATCTCGTTTCATTAATTGGATGCCAGATTTGCCAATTCTTGAATCTCATTAACTCACTAAGTTGATGTCATTAGCCTATGGAATTCACATACTTTTTCCAACCTACACTGTGAATGTTTGAATGATTTACATTTACATTTATTCATTTGGCAGACGCTTTTATCCAAAGCGACTTACAAAAGAGGAAACCATAAGCGAATCATCTTAAGGAGACAGTGGTACCAAGGTGCCATATTACAAAGTTTCATAATCATCAGAATAGTATTCAAAACATATACAAGTGCAATTTATTTCTTTATTTATTGTTATTGACTAGTTAAGTGCTCTTGGAAAAGATGCATTTTAAGTAGTTTTTTGAAGACAGAGAGTGAGTCTGCTTCATGGATGGAGTTGGGAAGGTCATTCCACCAAAGTGGTACAATGAAGCTGAAAGTCAGAGAAAGTGTTTTTTGTGCCTCTACACTTGGTACAACAAGGTGACGTTCCTTAGCCGACCACAGGCTTCTGGCTGGAGTGTAGCTTTGCAGAAATGATTTTAGGTATGATGAGCAGACCCTGTGACTCTTCTGTAAGCCAGCATCAGAGCCTTGAATTTGATACGTGCATCAACCGGCAGCCAGTGGAGAGAGACAAGGAGTGATGTAACATGTGCTCTCTTTGGTTCATAAAAGACCAGACGTGCTGCTGCATTCTGGATCATTTGCAGAGGTCTAATTGCACATGCAGGGAGGCCTGCAATGAGAGCGTTACAGTAGTCCAGTCTAGTTATGACTAATGACTGAATAAGCAGTTGTGTGTTCCTGCATTGAATGATGTATTCAATACGTACAAGAACAATGCAATCATTTATGTGTTGTTAATTAAAACAGATTGTGTTTGTTCATTATTATAACTTGAAGATGAAGATCAAACCAGATATTAAGACAAATGTATACATAAATGCAGGTAATTCCAATGGGTTCAGCATGTAAAATTTGTATCAGTGCATTTCTATTTAAGTTTAACTATTTTAATTTGTAGGGCTGCAAAAAATGTACAGACATCAGATTTATTGTTAGTAATGACACTGGGTTAAACACAAAGATAGCCCTAGTTCTAATAAATATTTTTTTAAGATTTACTTAAAAAAAATAAAAAACATTTTTGGTCCATCTTTGATTCCTTTTGCAGTATTTTCTCCATTTCCTATCCTTTTCACCCCTCAATAGTTAAAGGCATGTAACTACATTACTTTGACAACAATTGTATTGACATTTCTTGGTGTAGCACACAATAAAGTGATTTAAAAAGTAGTCCTGTAAGCAAGTTTTATGTCTTGTCCTTACGGGCTGGTAAAGTCACACAAAGCATGCTGCATAAGATGAAGGAAAAAGTTACCTAAATTGCTGAATCAGTGAAAACTATTGAACCCTAGACCTTACCAATCACATGGTTTTACAAGAGACAAAGTATGACCTTGAATGTTTGTTACATCAAGCCACAGGTACAAAAGCTCTGTCCTCTGAAAATGTCATGCACAACTGGGTAACATCTTTCTTTTATAATAAAATAAAAGGAAAAATCTTTAGAAGCGTCACAGAAAGATGAGAATGTGAATTGGCTACAGCCAATCCAGTTTTCCAATTTCACATTATTACTCACATTGCATTGCTTGCAATGATACATTTGCTACATACGTTGCATGAAATTTCTCATGCTCCCATTATGCTAAATTCCAAACAAAGACAGAAACGACCTCTTGGGAGCCATTAAACCGGCCATGATTGGTGGGTTTCCATTTCATGTGCCCTCAACAAGAGATACTGAGTACTCCATAATTCAGCTCCATCCTGCACACTCCCTGTGCTTTATTGCATCTTACGAGTGACACACAGCAGGTTATTATTCACTGTGTCTTCTCCCGAGCGTACTACACCTCTGCATTGTCACAAGAAGCCTTGGAAGTGTGTCTGGCCATGGGCCAGGTAATACTCCAATGACTTCTTGCAAGTAATCATCTGGCAAGGTGGCCCCTTGGGCAATTTTTGTTAGGGCACTATATCCACACCAGATGTGCTCTGGAAACTCACAGTGCTGCCCTCCTCCTTTACATCTGGGGCTAGTCCAAAAGCTGAGTGTTGGCCAATTAGTGAAAGTATGACTACATTTTGTCACACGATATGCTCATTAGCAGGACTGACATGCAATAATATTATAGTGTAAATGCTTCACAAAACACATTTCGTTTTAGATGTCACTCACTTGACATGAAACTATCCATATGAAAGCATCCGAAGCACAAAATCACTTTCCCAAACCGTCACATTCACTGTCCCTCGATGGTGGAATTGTCTTCCCTCTTCCGTGAGCACTTATTCTTCTTACTAAAAAAAACTCTAGACTGTCAAGACAAATTCAACCCACTAAAATTGACACTGATAGGCTCCATGAAACTGCTTGATGAGCCCAGTTTTCTTTCCTGTGTCCTTTTGAAACAGGACGTTGGGGTGGGACATAACAATGTGATTTTGTGATTATTTGTATGTATTCTGACATAAATTGTGGTTTAAGCAAACTTCTTAGATTCTAGCTTGACCTATTGGCAGCATCTAATATGTTATAATTTTATGTATGAACAACTTAAGAGACTTATAAATGTTTATGAATCCTTATTAAAGCCATTCATATTCAATTAATTGATTTAATTTCTTAATTTTTATTCGTGAGATTTAATGTTCAGTTAATGAAATGTTCAAAGGCATCACATTTATTTACACATTTTGACACATTTACCTAATTTGACATTATTATGGTTTTAATCTGTTCTGTGTGATTTCTGGTGCCGTATTCAACTGTCTTCAAAGCATTATATCACTTTAACCTAGACTAAACTTTAAATGTTAAAATGAGTAAAAATTCTGTAATAGTCTAATCAATAATTAATTTCATTATCAATCTGTGTGGGACACAAAAGGAGTTTTCGGAATATGTCTGAAAAAATATTATAAAAATGTAATTCAATGCAACACAAAAGAACCATAAAACAATCATAAAAGTTATCCATACTATGTATTTGTGCTATTGCTTCCCACAAGTATGTTGCATTTAAGTGCTTTGTTGTCAGAAAGAACAGATTTGATTTTATTTTTAACTATTTATTCATACATATATCTTGAGGAACTTTTATTTTGACATCAGTCACATCATTATGCATACTACTTAGTTAGCTTGCTGATGATAATGGAATACAAACTATTTTCACTCAAATGTACAACATGCATCAAATGGTTGCTGATATACATGACTGTATATGACTGAAACAGCAAACGCTAACAATTATCTGTATTTAAATCCTGGAAAGGCAGAATACATGTTAAATGAGTATCTGCTAAAAGACGTTTTTGTCAACGTTTAGGAGTACACTAAAGCTCATAGATGACTTCAAAGCTAACAGACATGGGCTGGGTTTCTCGAAGCACTACGTAGAATGTAAGTAACACTTTCTGTAAGTAGTGCTTCATTTGTATGGTGCGTTTCCCAAAAGCATCCTTAGCTAAGTAGTATGTAAAAGCATATGTAATTTAACATGAGCTTTGAACCGCTCTTAAGTCCACTGAGTGCAACTTAAACATATCTTTCTCTCATCTTCACAGTTTATCATACTATTCATATTATTAAAGGGACATTTAATACATTGTAATAATATATTTCGATAATTCAAAACAGTTAAATAAATAGGCAAAAAATAAATAATTGAAATATGTTTAACAAAGGAGATTAATGTGAAAGTGTGCAACGAGCGATTCTCTATTGATCTTCATCCTTCTCGTTTTTCCTTCCTCCAATGGCTGGTTCAGATTGGCTCCAGTAGCCTACAGTCTGTTTACAGTCACAAATTTGCAGTAAGGCTACAAGTACACAGTACTTCGAACTCTAACCAGATGATCTATAAATAGTATATTGACACGATAATGAGTAGTACATAACTAATGTCTGTCATTTTAATCCTGTTCTGTGTGTATCTGTAAATTTTCCAGCCAAAGAAACAAAACAGGCTACGTGAAGTCGATACATTTAAAAGCCTGTCTTACCAAAGATATCATTAGTTGTGTAAATACATTTGGTAATAGTTAATAACTTTCAGCATCTCAACAAGGTTGCATACAATTTCCATGTTTGGGTCAGCATTTCCACATTATTTTCATGTTGAGAATGCAAACTCTTGGACATACTGGCCAAAGTTTCAGCAATTTCGGACCGGACAGTTCCCTTAACTAAGTACGTAAGTTCAATTTATAACAAGCAATCTAATTGCTGGTTTATGAGCATTACTCCATCGTATAATAATGAGCAACGTTAGTTATGATGATCATAAAAGCTTAACGGGGAACCCAGCCATGGGCTAAAAGTCACAAAACTCAAATCTACATGGAATTATTCTTTTTATGTTGTGGCAGCGTCTCATTTACATCTCTATACTTCTGTTCTCTTCTGAGTATTTCTGAACCTTTGTATTGCATCACTATGCATACAGTCTCCTTGCAATGAACTGCTTTTGTAGTAGGATTCCCCATTTGTAAGTCTTTTTGGATAAAGGTGTCTGCTAAATGAAGTTAATTAGAATAAAACAGAAGGTAGTTAGCAGGGAAATTGTGATACATTCAGTTCAATTGAGTCAGCAGTACTGTGAAATACAGATAGAAAATAATTGCTTAAACAGAACATTTGTAGACTGTAATTACTCAGTCAGCACTATAATGAATGTGTCATTAAATGATCTGCTGCTGTATTGACAGTGACTGTAAGCATGCAAGATGAGCCATGACCTCTGAAGGACTTTGGGTCAGATTCAAACAGCATTGAAAATCTGGTGCAAGCTGAAAGAAAAGTTTCATACATCTAAATGGTGAACATGTTCCATACCTCTACAAGAGAAACATTACTGTAAGCCCTAGGGGACAGATATCATTGTGGAGTTATTTACACCTTTATTATAGTTGGTTAGATGATTATTTATTGTAGCATATTGTTGTGATCGCCTGCAGTTGTTTCCAGGTAGGGAGAACATGTACAGTGAGGGAAAAATGTATTTGATCCCCTGCTGATATTGTACATTTGCCCACTGACAAACAAATGAGCAGTCTATAATTTTAATGGTAGGTTAATTTGAACAGTGAGAGACAGAATATCAACAAAACATCCAGAAAAATGCATGTCAAAAATTGCATTTTAATGAGGGAAATAAGTATTCGACCCTTCTGCAAAACAGAACTTAATACTTGGTGGCAAAACCCTTGTTGGCAATCACAGAGGTCAGACTTTTCTTGAAGTTGGCCACCAGGTTTGCACACATCTCAGGAGAGATTTTGTCCCACTTCTCTTTGCAGATCTTCTCCAAGTCATTAAGGTTTCGAGGCTGACGTTTGGCAACCGAACCTTCAGCTCCCTCCACAGATTTTCTATGGAATTAAGGTCTGGAGACTGGCTAGGCCACTTCAGGCCCTTAATGTGCTTCTTCTTGAGCCACTCCTTTGTTGCCTTGGCTGTGTGTTTTGGGTCATTGTCAGGCTGGAATACCCATCCACAACCCATTTTCAATGCCCTGGCTGAGGGAAGAAGGTTCTCACCCAAGATTTGACAGTACATGGCCCTGTCCATCGTCCCTTTGATGCGGTGAAGTTGTCCTGTCCACTTAGCAGAAAAACCCCCCCAAAGAATAATGTTTCCACCTCCATGTTTGACGGTGGGTATGGTGTTCTTGGGGTCATAGGCATTCCTCCTCCTCCAAACACGGCGAGTTGAGTTGATGCCAAAGAGCTCGATTTTGGTCTCATCTGACCATAACACTTTCACCCAGTTCTCCTCTGAATCATTCAGATGTTCATTGGCAAACTTCAGACGGGCCTGTACATGTGCTTTTTTGAGCAGGGGGACCTTGCGGGCACTGCAGGATTTCAGTCCTTCTCTGCCTTGAGATCATTGACAAGATCCTCCCATGTAGTTATGGGCTGGTTCCTCACCGATCTCATGATCATTGTGACTCCACGTGGTAAGAACTTGCATGGAGCCCCAGACCGAGGGAGATTGACAGTTCTTTTGTGTTTCTTCCATTTGCGAATAATCGCACCAACTGTTGTCACCTTCTCACCAAGCTGCTTGGCGATGGTCTTGTAGCCCATTCCAGCCTTGTGTAGATCTACAATCTTGTCCCTGACATCCTTGCACTGCTCTTTGGTCTTGGCCATGGTGGAGAGTTTGGAATCTGATTGATTGATTGCTTCTGTGAACAGGTGTCTTTTATACAGGTAACAAGCTGAGATTAGGAGCACTCCCTTTAAGAGTGGGCTCCTAATCTCAGCTCATTACCTGTATAAAAGACACCTGGGAGCCAGAAATCTCTGATTGAGAGGGGGTTGAATACTTATTTCCCTCATTAAAATGCAATTAAATGTATACAATTTTTGACATGCGTTTTTCTGGATTTTTTTGGAGTGGCTGTGGCTCAGTTGGTAGAGCGGGTCGGCCACTAATCGCAAGGTTGGTGGTTCGAATCCCGGCCCACATGACTCCACATCCCAAAGTGTCCTTGGGCAAGACACTGAACCCCAAGTTGCTCCCAATGGCAGGCTAGCAATACCGTTAAGGTTAAAAAGGTGCTATATAAGTGTAGACCATTTACCATTTTGTTGTTATTCTGTCTCTCACTGTTCAAATGAACCTACCATTAAAATTATAGACTGATAATTTGTTTGTCAGTGGGCAAATGTACAAAATAAGCAGGGGATCAAATACTTTTTCCCTCACTGTATGTAACCCTCAATAAATGCAACATAGAATAAATTAATGCATAATGCACTCATCTAAACGGTCTGATTTAGTCACAATATTACAAAAATTTGCGATGATCCTGTCAGTATGGAAATGGGGGTCCAGGACATTAAATGAGCATAACGGTTTTTCTCTGATGTTTCAATGCATTTAAAAGTGACTCTTTGCAGTTGAAAGTTAATTTAAAAATCAATGTTCCATTTCCAACTTGATCGTCTTGCTTGCTGTGTGTTTACATATTTGAGTAGTCTAAAGGTTTGCAAATACAGTCTTTAGTTTATAATGTGAGGATGTGTCTAATGTTTGAGGATGTGCTGCCTGTATATTGACGTTATATATTCTGTACACATTGTATGCATGCTGTAAAGGGATCAATGGAAAGGAGGAGGCGAGAACGGGCTTTTCAATATAAATAATGGTTTAATGGTAAACTTAAAAGAAGACACAAACCGCTAACGATCTCTCTCTCCCGCACAGCCCTCTGCAGTCAGCCTTTAAACCTCACGGAGGCATGATTAGCCTAATACGGGACCGGGTGTGTAGTATCACGACCCGGTCCCGCCCTCCGCCCTGCCACACATGCATATGCGCAAACTTCTAGAACTCTATTTTTGTGCCTGTGGGCTACGTTTTATCCAATTTTCATGCAAGCGCTAATTCTGAGCACAATTTTTGTGCCAGCGCAAGTAGCCGTGGGTGGGAGTGTTTGCGCTATTTGTGGGTGTATGCGCGCAAACACTGTACAGAAAATAAACATAAAAACATATTACAAATATACATGGCAAAACAACAAACAATGGAAGAGAAGCAAAGAATATAAAAGCAGGTGGGACACGGGTGAGCGGAACGACACCCATCAGTCTCAGAGAGGCCAATAGATAACATACAACACATACTGTACATTGTGGTCTGGAGCAGCACAGGTGACAAACAGAGCATTCTGGGCTGTCTTCATTTATATCAACGTTGCTTGACAGGGATTGGAATAGGTAATAGGACAGACATTGCAATAATCGGAAACGAACCTCATTAAGAATTAAATTGCACTTGACTCAGCCCATTAGCGCTTTTCCTAGATGGTTTTGCCCAGCTACTTTTGCCTAGCACGAAAATATCCAGGTCTCATGAAATTTATGTGAAAATGTACTTAAAATAGGGCCCCTAATGTAATTGTATCCAACTTGATTGCCATAAATTTAATTGAAGTGACTAATGACTGCTGACCCCTCCACAATGTTTGAGATAAACGTTTTACTCTAAACATTTTCTAAATAAATCAGCAAAAACCAAACCATGTTACAATTATCCCTGCTCTCTCCTTCCTACCTTGAAGTCCCCCCAACTGACCCACACCAAATGTGCGAGAAGTCCAATCAAACAGCAGTAGAATTCAATGGCACTCACTTTGCAGCATGGTGAGCAGCACAGCTGTGGCCTGTTACTCCACAGAGTTAATGTGATTTCCTTTCCAAACAGACGATATTGCAACATGGACGATGGAGCCATTATGAGGGCATTCTCATATTGCTGTGTCGAAAGTAGGCATGTACACTTCTAAAAAATTGTCATGACACCTGTGTTGGTGTCTGGAGATGTGTTGATTTAACAACACAAAGGTGCAAGAATGTGATTCTCAGGAAACTTGGAGAAGTAACACTGCAGTTGGGAAAAAAAAAAAATATTTGGTAGACTCGTATATGTAGGAATCGTTCTATCTCTCTCTCTATATACAGTGGGTACGGAAAGTATTCAGACCCCCTTAAATTTTTCACTCTTTGTTATATTGCAGCCATTTGCTAAAATCATTTAAGTTCATTTTTTTTCCTCATTATTGTACACACAGCACCCCATATTGACAGAAAAACACAGAATTGTTGACATTATTGCACATTTATTAAAAAAGAAAAACTGAAATATCACATGGTCCTAAGTATTCAGACCCTTTGCTGTGACACTCATATATTTAACTCAGGTGCTGCCCATTTCTTCTGATCATCCTTGAGATGGTTCTACACCTTCAATTGAGTCCAGCTGTGTTTGATTATACTGATTGGACTTGATTAGGAAAGCCACACACCTGTCTATATAAGACCTTACAGCTCACAGTGCACGTTAGAGCAAATGAGAATCATGAGGTCAAAGGAACTGCCTGAAGAGCTCAGAGACAGAGTTGTGGCAAGGCACAGATCTGGCCAAGGTTACAAAAAAAAATTCTGCTGCCCTTAAGGTTCATAAGAGCACAGTGGCCTCCATAATCCTTAAATGGAAGACGTTTGGGACGACCAGAACCCTTCCTAGAGCTGGCCGCCCAGCCAAACTGAGCTATCGGGGAAGAAGAGCCTTGGTGAGAGAGGTAAAGAAGAACCCAAAGATCACTGTGGCTGAGCTCCAGAGATGCAGTCGGGAGATGGGAGAAAGTTGTAGTAAGTCAACCATCACTGCAGCCATCCACCAGTCGGGGATTAATGGCAGAGTGGCCCGACGAAAGCCTCTCCTCAGTGCAAGACACATGGAAGCCCGCATGGAGTTTGCTAAAAAAACACCTGAAGGACTCCTAGATGGTGATAAATAAGATTCTCTGAACTTTTTGGCCTTAATTCTAAGCGGTATGTGTGGAGAAATCCAGGCACTGCTCATCACCTGTCCAATACAGTCTCAACAGTGAAGCATGGTGGTGGCAGCATCATGCTGTGGGGGTGTTTTTCAGCTGCAGGGACAGGACGACTGGTTGCAAACAAGGGAAAGATGAATGCGGCCAAGTACAGGGATATCCTGGACGAAAACCTTCTCCAGAGTGCTCTGGACCTCAGACCGTGCCGAAGGTTCACCTTCCAACAAGACAATGACCCTAAGCACACCGCTAAAATAACGAAGGAGTGGCTTCACAACAACTCTGTGACTGTTCTTGAATGGCCCAGCTGGAGCCCTGACTTAAACCCAATTGAGCATCTCGAGAGACCTGAAAATGGCTGCCCACCAACGTTTACCATCCAACCTGACAGAACTGGAGAGGATCTGCAAGGAGGAATGGCAGAGGATACCCAAATCCAGATGTGAAAAACTTGTTGCATCTTTCCCAAAAAGACTCATGGCTATATTAGATCAAAAGGGTGCTTCTACTAAATACTGAACAAAGGGTCTGAATACTTAGGACCATGTGATATTTCAGTTTTTCTTTTTTAATAAATGTGCAAAAATGTCAACAATTCTGTGTTTTTCTGAACTTAAATGATTTTAGCAAATGGCTGCAATATAACAAAGAGTGAAAAATTGAAGGGGGTCTGAATAATTTCCGTACCCACTGTATATATCTCTCTCTCTCTCTCTCTCTCTCTCTCTCTCTCTCTGTGGAACACAAAAGGTGACATTTTGAAGTATCTTCACACATCTCTTTTATATCCGACAACAGTCCACATTTAAGACATTACATTACAGTATCATTTTCTGTACAGCTGCTTTGAAATGATGTGTATTGTGAAAACCACTATGTGAATAAAAATGACATGACTGGACATAAAGGGATAGTTTACCCAAATTGAAAATTCTCTCATCGTTTTCTCACCCTAATGCCATCCCAGATGTGTATGATTTTCATTCTTCAGCAGAACACAAAAGTAAATTGTAAGGAGAGTATTTTAGCTTTGTAGGTCCCTGTAATGCAAATGAATTGTGACCAGACATTTCAAGCTCCAAAAATCACATAAAGGCAGCATAAAAGTAATCCATAAAACTCCATTAGTTAAATCTATGTCTTCTGAAGCAATATGATAGGTGTGGGTGAGAAACAGACCAATATTTAAGTCCTTTAACTATAAATATCCACTTTCACTTTTACATTCTTTCCACATTCTGAAAGTGAAAGTGAAAATGTAGATTTGCAGTAAAACAAGATTAAAATAATGATCTGCTTCTCTCCCAAAGAGATTGCATCGCATTATAAGACATGTAGAAAACCACTGAAGTCGTATGCATTACTTTTATTTTGACTTTGTGTCTTTTTGGAGCTTCAAAGGCCTGGTCACCATTCACTTGCATTGAAAGGACTGAAAAATTATGACTTTCTTTCTGCAGAAGAAAGAATGTCATACACATCTGGGATGGGATGAAAGTGAATAAATGATTAGAGAATTTGCACTTTTGGGCGAACAATCCCTTTAATCATCTGTAAAGTGCCAAAAAGAACAAAAAAGCTCCATAAAAGTATCATTTAAAAAGTCCATATGCCTTGTGCACTATATTCAGTTTTCTGAAGACATCTGATAGCTTCAGATGTCTTTAGAAAATCTCCACCATAGTGACTCTGGATATTTCATCACCAGACATTTGGTTTGAGAGCTTCCGTCTCTCATTACACTAAGCTATCATATGGTTTCAGAAGACTTGGAATATATCACACAAGTCATACTGGCTACTTTAATCAAGGTTTTCTTTGTCATTTTTGGAGCTTGACAGACATGGTCCCTGTTGTTTATGGAACAGAGCTGCGTGAAGATAAAAAATGTGTTACAGAAAAATTTACAACATATGGGTTTGGAATGACATGAAAATTAGCAAATACTTTCTAGGTCTATTCCTTTAAAATTGTGCACACAAAACATACCAAGTAACTCATTGAGTTTTGATGCAGATAACTATAACTAGAAGTCTGCTTGATGTTGACTTATGAAAAATGTTTTTGCTTTTCTGCTTTATAAAACGTTTTCCAGACTTTGACACCCTGTATATTCTAAATCATTTTGCCATCAAACCTGAGCCAGTCTCTCCATCAAAATCTACATGATTTGAGTGATGCCTAGCGAAACTGAAACTAAGCATGAAAAAAAAAAGTTTATTTTCCCATTACACTTGCTGTGGCATTCCATCATGTGGGTTTGGATTGCCTCCTAAACTGCCCATAAAACAGCTGCATAAGAAACTGCACAATTATGGAAGCCATCTGGAATAATAACGCCACAGAATGAATATGATTAACGCTAAAAAAAACAGATGGCACAGTGTTGGATTGCTGTTCGACAAGCACATAACGAGAGGCAACCTTAAGCCCAATTATACAAGCTGAACTCCATGAGAGAAGAAGGGCTGGGGAATGACAGGCTGCTAATTGAAGCCATCACTGCAGGGCAAGTGCAAAACTAGATTCACTGAATGGCAAAGACCGGGCAACCGGGCATCGTTCAGCCTCCCAAGAGTGAAAAAGATATTGCTGTTGAGATGTTGTTTAAAGGTTCCTAGATAAAGTGTCAAAGTGCACAACAGCTTTTGAGTATCATACCGTAATGAGCTGTCAGGATCAGGAACCATCATGATATTAGATTAAAAATATTTTGTCCTTCAAAAGTGGTGGAAGAAGTCTCAACAATAGCGTAGGGCATTCTGGGTTTGTTTCTCAGGAGAATTGCACTCTATCTATCATGAGATCAATGAGGGATCACATTCCTACAGTTTTATTCCCTCGGTTTTGACACATTCAAATTATCGCAAGACATTTTAGACGCTCCAAAATCGCTTTGAAGAAGCTATACAAAGATAATCTGGAATTATTTGTAATGGTGGTTGAGGTACTGGATCAGGTTAGTAATTGACTTGTGTGGGATGGCGAGGGTAGGCCGTGGATGAATGAGGATTCTTTCTGCTCCGAGACCAAAGAACATGTTGCCTTTTCTTCCTGAGAACGTAAACAACAACTGAAGAGAAGAAATTGTATCAGACAGAACTGGCCTAATCTTTATATATAAGCCCAGCTTTCGGTTCATCTAGCACCTGGGCAAACTCTGCACCTTTTATATTATTTTCTACTCACCTTCTTCTACAATCTTGAGTCAGTCTGCCCTTTCTAGTGGAGGTTGTTTATCATTGAATGTGAGCAAGGAAAATATCTCAACAGTGTTTTTTGGAGTGGGGATCATTTATCAGTTGATGAATGTGAAAACATTAATACAGTACTGTATGTAATACCAGTCAAAATGTTTTGGAATGGATGAACTGGAAAAGTGGCCAATATGTGCCAAGCAGTATACATTGGAACCTATATTGTTTTAAAAGCAGGTAGCTCCTCGTGAAGATGGTTGAGAGAATGCCCAAGGTGTCAAGTAATGGGTGGCTATGAGATAATAGCGATAGAAGCAATGATATAATAACACCGTTTTGATTTGTTTTTGGTAACTACGTTGGCATGACAAAGCAAACATAGTGTTATTGTACAGGTCTGATTTAGGGTTCTTCAAAATCATTAAACCAAGACAAAAATATCTGACTGTAGACATTGAGCTTTTAAGCTACATCCTTTAAATTTGGCATGTACCTTCAGACTGGTTGCTATTACTTTTCTAACTGATTGGATTTAGTTTTCCTGTAAAGGACATTCAGAGTGGCCACATTTTGCATAGACTTACAGAAAAGGAATGTTTATGACATCAAACTCAAACTGTCTTTAAAAAGATTTGAACATAAACAGACACACACAATGTCTATAACCTCCTGAGACTTGGGCATGACTGCTGTGTGCATTCTCCATTTCCCTTTTTGATTTGTAACTAGAAGCACCTTATAAACCAAAATAATAATAATAAATTCTAGAGCAAATAGTTTTCCTAAAAATTGTATGTGGACCGTGGGACTAAGTCGTGAAATTTTAAATAATACTAAGCTATAGTAAGTCTGATTATTTTATATATTTTTGAGATGTTATAGACATTACAGCTTGTCGTGTTTTACAATGGGGTGGCTGTGGCTCAGGTGGTAGAGCGGGTCAGCTGCCAATGGCAGGGTTGGTGGTTTGATTCCCAGCCCACATGACTCCACATGCTGAAGTGTAATTGGGCAAGACACTGAACCCCAAGTTGCTCCCAATGGCAGGATAGCGCCTTGGTGTATGAGGGTGAGTGGGACACAGTGTAAAGCACTTTGGTAACCTCTAAGGTCTTTGTTCACTAGATGTTGCCATTGTGTTCTCCCTGTGTTTCCCATGCTTGTTTGTCATTATTCATTTCACCTGTGCCTCGTTTTTCAAAGTTGTATTTAAGTTGCTGTTTTTTGTTTGCTCATTGCTCAGTTTTTGAATTTGAGTCCTCTAGTCCTGTTCAATATGTTTCCCGAGTCTTTGTGGATTATCGTTTTTGTTTTTGTACTCTCTGTTTTTGGACTAATGTTTTTGAAACTTTTATGTTCCTTGGATATATGTTGTTTGGAACCCTTTGGATTTAACCCTGTCCATGAACTTTGTTACTTTCTTGGATTAACTTTTGAGTTGAGTTACCTTTTGGATTTATTAGAAGACTTGTTTTATCCGAGACTTCCTGTTTTCTTTGCACTTGTTTCCATACATCAGTTCCCTCGACCTTGCGTAACCCCCGAGTCCTGACAGAAAAACAGCCATTCCATGGACCCAGCAAAGAACCCCAGTGCTCAGAAGCTGGTCTGTGCCGCAGCCCAACACAATACCCTTAGGCTAGACATGATGGACTGTTGGCTGAGTGAAGGTCTATTTTCAAATACATTTTTCTACGACTTCCTCAACCACCTAACACATCGTCAGATTCTGAGCACCCAGACAGGCAACCCTGTTTCAGTACAGTGGCCGAACCTTGCCTACCTCCTCCTCAGCACTTCTCCGGAGACCCCGCTGTTCTTTGCTCCCAGTCTCCCGCAGTCCTCAGATCCAAGCCTCCCGCAGCTCCTAGTTCTCAGTTTCCCATGGCTCAATTTTTTACCAATTATTTTATTTTATTTGTATCTCAATGTTCTCTCTTTGCACTGTCAAACAAACAAGTGATAGCCAGTGCTGAAGCATTTTACCAATCAAAAATTAACATAATTCTGATACAAGTAATGGCCATCATCATCCAATCACAGTCAACCATGTTAAAATAAAATTATACAGTATAAATTCTAAATCTAAGTACTGTATACCATAGTTCCATGTCTGCCAAACATGTTGAGTGGTTCAAACGTCATCTTCAGCCTAAAACTGAACTTTTGAAAGGAAGTTTGGATTGAATGCACTTGGCTTCATAGGAAAGTTATAGGATGCTCCCTTGGTCCCTATTTAGTGAATGACTTAACTTCCAGTGGGCTGTCTGTCTGCACTGGTCTCAGAACAGTTCGATATGCACCATACTTTCATCATTATTCCTTATCCTGTGTACAGGGTCGCGGGGGGCTGGAGCCTATCCCAGCTAACATTGGGCGAAAGGCGGAGGACACCCTGGACAGGTCGCCAGTCCATCGCAGATCATTATTCCATATAAATAAAAAAAAATCTACATATGGGGTTTCAAATGAAAACCATGTGCTATTGTACACATTAGTGTACATTCTGTTTAGCAGCATGGCGTTTCACGATAAAACGCTGAAATGTAAAAAATGGCATATCGAATGATAATAGAGACTCTAATCTTTTGACTCAAACAGGTTTCAATGTAAAAACTTAATTCGATTTCTTACCAGTTGTAGTTATGTTGGTGTTTCTCCCAAAGACAAACTCTGCTGTGATCACCGCCATGTTGTTTTGTCACATGACTCTGATCATCAAAAGTTTAGCCCTTTACTGAAAGCACTGAAATAAGCTGAAATAAGATCAGTCAGTTTAAATTAAATTAAATTATGCATAGCAAAGCAAAAATACAACGTCCACGCATGTGTACGTGGATTCACACAAGGTTACTCTACTAGAAATTGACTCATCTTTCTCTCTCTCGCTCTCTCTCATTCATCCATCCGCAAATATTGAAAGCTATTTTTTAGACAAAGCTTTGTCAAGTCAACATCAAAATTTGTCTTGACAAAATTAACTACTTACATAATCCCAAAATACTTCCATTTGTGTTATTTCATAGTTCTGATGACATAACTGTTATTCTAAAATATTGTATATTCTAAAATACTAAAAATAATGCCTAGATGTGTTCAAGCTTTCAAATGATACTGTATTTTAAATTCTCCTATGTTGTTTTCTCAATAACTGATTCTCAATAAAGCAAATTGATATTTATGGTAAATAGGATCAGCAAACATTATGAAATCACTGGCCAGCTGGTTGAGAAACACAAAACCATCCTTTTATAATGTTTGTGTCTCTATCTTTTTAATCAACATGCAAATTAGTATTATTTTGGCCTGACTCCAACGTTATTGCCACAAGCTGACATTAACTTATGCTTGGCTAATATTTTTTTCCCTAGTAATCCATCAAAGTACTTAAGTATTCGCAATAGCAACACAGAAAGTGTTGTTTGTATTCTCCTCCTCAGTCCCAGATCCAGTGATGTGCTTGCATAAATCTTCTTGATTGAACACTGGAGACAGCCAGATAGGCATTGGCTTCAAAGCCTTAGTTGCATGTATTGTTTATGAGAACGTAGGCCGCCAAAAAAGCCAAAGCATTCTAGCCAGTGCCCACCTTTATGTTGTCATTCTGAGCCCATCATAGACATGGCGGAGGCAGATTCGCTGTTGTTATACAGTAGGTGGAAGGTATTCACAATATGATAGACTAGGGAAGCTAAAAAATAAAGGTCCAATTAGAGCCGAAATAGTTTTAGAGTCTGTTGTCATAGGAGAAACTTTTTTTTCCCACAAGTTCCACAAAGAGTTTTCAAAAAGGACTCGCTAATTTTGGATTCACTATACTCAACACATAGATTCAATTGATTTAAACCCATTGCATACTTTTCAGGATACTCTAAGAAATAATTTAAGGGTTCAACTTCTGACGCACGGAGTCACGTGACCAAACAGCATGGCGTTGATTTCCGTGAACTGCTTCTATGGGCGTAGCCCCAACAAAAGTGCCTCTGGTAAGAAACCTCTTCAAATGTCTTCACTGAAACCCGATTGGTTATAAAGAGTAGTCTCTAGTTTAGTTTGATATGCTGTTTTAAATATTTTGTTCATTTTACGCACTTCGGCCTGCTGATAAACAGTACATGAAGTACTTGGATGAGGCTGTGGAGCGGTTTTCTGACAGACGTTCCAGTAACAAATCTGTGGGTAATTTTGCTTCATTTTTGTTTGGTAATGCAGTACAATAAGGTGCTAGTCATTAACATTAGTAAATGCATTCCTAAATGTTTACTCTGCATTTTCACATTCAGAATAAAGGTATTCATCCAACAGCTGAAAAATTAACCAAGAGTAAGTAAGAGTAACCAACTGTCCTGGACACATAATAAACAATTTGATGAAAAAAATCTGAATTTCTATAGCTTGGTATTTCTTCAAATTTAACAACATAGTCTCGATGTCCACATATGAGGACATACATTTTTAGGAAAAACATTTTGCTTGTTTATTTGGTGCTACTAGTTACAAATCAAAAAATGAAATGCACACAGCAGTCACACGGGGATCTCAATAGGATAACAAATGAAACCTTTTTACGACTGTGAACATACATTTCTGCTGTTGATCTACATACTTTTATTATTATTATTATTCTTTGTTATTTATTACATCGACATTAATTTAAATATATATATATATATATATATTGTTCACTGCTACTATGGGGTTTTAAACAAAGCTGATAAGGGATTGACAGTAAATTTGGCATCTTACTCTCTTTTGACATCGCAATCAATCTTGTTCTATTCTTTCCTCTTTTAGAAAGTCATGGAAACATAATAGTGAATGTATTGTCAGGGGCGTCGGACTGGGGGGGTAAAGGGTACCGAGTACCCAGGGCCCGAGGCAGGGGGGGCCCCTTAGAAGTCAGTTTTCTATACATACATATTTGGTACGGGGGCCCAGCAAGATGGTTTGTACCCAGGGCCCAAAATTTGGTGCTACGCCCCTGTGTATTGTACTCTTGCTGTTAATAATACAATTTACTAAAGATGGAGCTTGTTAAAGAAAGACATTTGTGCTGGTCTGGATTTGATCTATTGTGACATAACAGAGAACATGGCATTTCAATTCCATTGTATTTTGTATTTATATTTTTAATAAGAAAGCTAATATTTGATGCCTTATGAGTGAGAACCAAAGGGGCCAAAACCTTATATGCACTGTATGGAACACATAGGGGTGCCACAAAGGGGGGTGTCAACCCACAAGGGGGGCAGTCAAGATGGTTGGACGTCAAACCATTCAAGGAGGACACCAATCTAAAGCCTCTATGAAATGTCAGGGAGGAATTTACAAAGGAGGAGTTCTATAACAACATTTTGACCTGTCTTTGTCAATTCATAAAAACTGCTTTGCAATAACACTATCAGATGAACACCATGTCCCTTTGTTAATATGATTGTCTGAAATTAAATTGTCTAATCTTTCCATATTGTTTATTATTGAGACCTGATATGAAACGTGTCACATTTCTTATATTCTCAGTTGACAGAAATGACCTTTCATCCATTAACCAATTGTTTTATTATTCATGATTTTATGCAGTTTATATGTCTAAATATTAGCACATGAAGCATCAACAGGTATGTGATCATTAAGATATGGAATCACACAGGAATCTGTGTCTAGACTTTTCACTGGAGACAATGATCTCAGATTAATCCAATTAAATGAACGGTGCCATCCAACTGTGAAATACACAAACGGCAAGTAAAACCTCAACAGAGCAAGAGAGAGAAGGAGAAAATGAGAGGAGATGGCAAGAATCCTTCTCACAGAAAGCCTCCCATAGTTCATATTCTCATTAATTATTAATCACAGTATGAACCAGCATGTCAGAGATGAAAAACCATGAGCTGAGCTGAGCTGATTAATAACATGGATGTTTTGTCTGGGAGTAAAACTGCAATTGAAATATTTATGGGGCAATGGGTGGATATTTAAAACAGATTATTTTTAGCTTTGTGAGTAAATCATAAAAACGACTGTACGAATTATCTTAGAATTGCAGGCTGTTTCTCAAAAGTGTCATAAAAAAAAGTGAGGGGTGAGTAAATAATGAATGTATTTTCATTTTAGGGTGAACTATCCCTTTAAGTAGTATTTGAAAATTGTCCTAGAGCTATGAGTTCTCTGGAGTAATCTAGAGCGCTTTAAATTTCTCTCAGTTATATTTTGAAGTATGTCGAAGTGTCTTTGGTTTACACTGACACCTAGTGGCCTGGATGTTGCATTATTCAAACACAGTAGTTTTCAGTTAGAAATTCACTATGCACAGTAAACCAGGATTCATTTAATCAATTAATGAATGTGTCAAATAACAGAGGCACTTAGAATTCAGCTGGTCATGTGATGCTAACATGGAAGCCCCCATGAGGTGCCCCTGCCCCATGTAAAATATAAGAGCTTTTATAAGGTTACTGATATGACTGGAGTCTTTATCTCACTTGAGTGGTCATGATTTGTTTCATTATGTTTCAAAATTACTATGCATTTCCTTAGAAATAAACCTTTACCTTAAAGAGCATTGCGAGGGCATCTGCAGGACAATTGCAAAATTACACTTCATACAGTTTAATACAATTAATATTGATATTATTACACTTTATGCAGTAGTACACAATGTGACCAAGATTCTTATAATTCACATTTTGTTTATTTTTATCTACAGAGAATATATTTATATAGGTCTATCATTGTTTTACAAATTTAATTCAAATTTTGTCCACTTTCCTCCTCTTCTACAACTTCCATATCTTCCTCTCAGACTCTCTAGCACACACCTGAACGTGCAACATTGGCCATTAGCACTTCGGGGAGCAAAGACCAGACCTTCGCTTAATTGGTGAATGTTTCTAAAGTGCAGCCTTCAGCTCTCTATTGTGCACTCCACTGACAACACATTGTATATCGTTACATACTGTATATTCAGTGTGTGCTTAATCACAGGTAAGCTCGTTCACATGGACTCAGTGGCTGACCGCAGTCCATTAACATATGCTTTCACCTACCCAGGAGGCAATTGCACCTCCACCCAAAGAATTTGTGAAAACAAAACATTGGAAACGCACATCTGATGAATGAAGCCGGGATTGTCTAAAGGTAATACTGTAGATAGATAATTCTGAACAAAATGACAACAAAGATATATTTAGTTATGTTGTTAATAAGGTTGAGAATTTTAGCAAATAAATGTAAACATTTCCCAGCTAGGTAAATTATAAGCATTTTGATAAAACGCATAGTTCCGGTCCTTTATGCTGATTGGTCAACAGCCATGCTTTATTCATTATAAAGCACAGCTCTGACCTCTTCACGGAACTGCTCTTTGTATCAATCCGCAGCACCCATAGCTGACAGTTATTCTTGTTGCCTAGCAACGTTCTGTTACTATCAGGGACTATTTCTTCTAGCGAAAGGATGGTATTTGATGACTTCAAATGATGAAAAAGTTTTAATGAACACAATGAACAAATTAATATTTTTATCATGTAGTAACCATTGTATAAAAGCAATAAGGCACTCAAGGCTGTGCCATATTGTGAATATAGTCAAGGCTGAATGGGTTGCAGGAACTCCAGTTCATGCCGTGCCTAACAACGCCCTTGAGCTGTGACTATATTCCCAACATGGCACAGCCTCGAGTGCCTTATTGATTAAATAATTGTGGCAGCGGGGGCGTGGTCAAGCGCTGGATAAACTGCTCCAGTACCACCTAGTCGAAGTCCCTCGACATCACGGTCCCCCACAAGCAGCCACCTCCAGCAGGCGTCCCAGAGCCGTTGGGCAAATGCGAACGGGCGATCGGACTTTTCCAGCTTCATACCCCGAAAGAGTTGGCGATTTTCTTCCGGGCTCCGACCAACCCATTGCAAGATGGCCTTCTTGAGGTCAGCATAGTCCAGGAGGTTTGTTGCCGGCAGTTGTTGAGCCGCTAGTTGAGCTTCCCCGGACAAGAGAGGAACTAAGCGAGCTGCCCATTGGTCATGCGGCCAGCCCCAAATTTCAGCGGTGCACTCAATAAGATCCAGGAACGCTTCTGAGTCGTCAGCCGCCCCCATCTTCTGTAACGCGGGCAGGGGCAGCGTGGAACGGGTGTCCGGGGTCACGGCTGTGGCTGAAGCGGCCTCCTGGCAGAGGAGACTCCGTATGGCATGCTGGTCCTCTGCTTGAGCCCGCATAATCTCAAAGACGCGACAATCCTGGTCCTGCCGGAGCTCAAGCAGGGATTGTTGGTGGCTCTGATGTAATGTAGCGAGGGACTGGAGGACCTCCGCCAGCTGGGAGGACTCTACGGGGCGACTCTTTTCCATTGCTTGGAAGAATTAATAAAAAATTTCAAATTTTCGTTCCGGGTTTCGGCACCAGTGTAAAAAGATCTCCACTAAGGATGACATGTGAAACAGCGTTCTTCGACTTTAAGGTGAGACACTTTTAGAATTCCCATACAAAAGTTCATCAACTTGTTCTGGTGGCTTTGGTGTAAGGCTCTCTCTCCCGAGGCTCTGTGGCTGCTGCCTTTTTACGCCGCTCTCCCCATGCTTACTGAAATTAGACACAGATGTTAGACATAATTTGGCTCAGGTGTAAGCGCCCTTCCCGCTTTCTCTCCCGGACGGGCGCTTGAACGCGCCCCCGCTGCCACAATAAACTTATGCACAAATATAATGAAGTTTCAATGACGAGTGACACAACAATGTCACATTTCAGCACTTCAAATACATACAGCAATTCCTGTAGGAAATGCTCTTAACCGCTAAGGTCAATTGTTATTGGGAAACGAGGCTCAGATTTGTTCAGAAATAATTTTATTTAACCGAGATATATATATATATATATATATATATATATATATATATATATATAATTTTAAGAATTATTAAAAAGAAACAACATCTTAACATGAACTGAGTTCAAAGGGATTGGTCTATATTATCGGCAGATGCATCACTAAATCATATATCTTACTTTTCACAATCCAATCCTAGTGGATTAAAATGAAGTTCTGCAACACTTTATTTCCTGCAGAATATTCTGTTTAATTTGGAAATGTCACATTACGGTACTTAAATGTTTTGCAAACTGAGTTTATATTGTTTTGAGAACTGTCCTCTGAGCCTCCCTTTTTGTTATTTTAAATATCTAGTTTGACATTTACTTAGTTTGTCATTTAGATGGAAGAGAGCTTGGCAGGTCCCCTGGAACCTATTCAATTAAATTGTCTGATCTCAGGTGTGTAGCGGTAAGACTTGGAGAACTGTGGTACGGAAAGGGGCTTGAATCTGTTCATAAGCACTACTTATAAGCCTCTGTACACAATCAGTCAGCAGTCAATATGGCTGGATCACTCCTGAATTTTCTTCAACCTTCTGTGAATCTGACAGGTGTGAATAATCCTTCCCTTGCTGAGACAGACCCTTAATTTTTAACTTTACACTCTAGCTTTGGACAATCACTTGTCTGCACTTAATCTGAGTTTCCTAGAACCACTGAATGAATCAATAGAAAAGACCTTAGCAGTGACACCCATCTGCTTTTGAAAAGAGCTTGCCCTCCTCTTGATTTGAACGTACCAGTGCTGCATTATTGGCGAAATTACAAGATTCACCTTTCTGCCTTTGTCCTTTTCTGTATTTGTTTCTAAATACCTTGCTTTTCACATATGCCTCCTTTTTTGACCTTGATTTAATTAATTGCAAACACACTGGTAAGGTAAGGATTTGTGGAATTGTATATAAGTAAATGAAATATGGTGTGATAACTTACTTTACATAAACAATTTTCAAGTTGGCAATGTTGGGTCTCATAAGGTCTTCAAGGGATTGTTCACCTGAAATTGAAAATCTGTCATTATTTACTCAGCCCCATGATTTTCCAACCGCATATTGTTATGTTGGCTTGACAAAGACTTACTGTATATTGATTGAAAACACTCTCCAAAATGCATACTTTGGTATCTATCTATCTATCTATCTATCTATCTATCTATCTATCTATCTATCTATCTATCTATCTATCTATCTATCCTTCCATCCATCCACCCATCCACATATCCATCCATTCACCCATCCATTCACCTATCTACATATCCACCCATCCATCCATCCATTCACCTATCTACATATCCATCCATCCATCCATCCACCCATCCACATATCCATCCACCCATCCATCCATCCATCCATCCATTCACCTATCTACATATCCATCCACATATCCATCAACCCATCCATCCATCCATTCACCTATCTACATATCCATCCATCCTTCCATCCATCCACCCATCCACATATCCATCCACCCATCCACATATCCATCCACCCATCCATCCATCCATTCACCTATCTACATATCCATCCATCCATCCATCCATCCATCCATCCACATATCCATCCACCCATCCATCCATCCATTCACCTATCTACATATCCATCCACCCATCCATCCATCCATCCACCCATGCATCCGACTTTAAAGTTTGCCTTGACTTGACCAATCTAGTTCTTTTTCCTCATGTTTGGGTCGACTTTTGCTTTAAAAACTTTTGATAACATAAGTTGCAATGAAGGCTTGGCTATAATTCCCTAAGATGATCAAACTATACAACATGTTGCCACAAATAGAAGAAGAGGGTATTTGATTGGACACTGGTGCCTAGTTGCTTCTCTTGAAATCACAGCAAGGGCCAGTTCTTGCTGTGCAAGAGACTTTATAAACTAAGAAGTATGAGCTATAAAGAAGGCCTGCTGAGTCAGTAAGTAATTTGCCCAAATCCCAGTTTCGAATCAATCGAGACTCCACAGAAACACACAACCAGCATCATGTGTCCACTTGGGCTTGCCCTACTACAAATGTTTGTGTGTCAGTGTTTACCTTATATAAATTACTCAGTATATGTCATGCAGCTCCAATTCCGCTTTAATAGAGAGTGTGTAAGTGGAGAGAATGTCCACACAGCTTGTGTCATGCTATAGATTCAAAAGAACTGACTCACAAGAGTCATTCATTCTGGAATCAGACTACAATTGTCATGCTGTATTTTACGTGCTCTAGATTCAAAAGAACCAACTCAGGAGAGTTAATTGTTCAGGAATCGGACTGCACTGGTGGCACTGTTTGTGTTTGGTTTGTGCTATAGATTCAAGCGAACCGGCTCTTAAGAGCCTTTCTAATGGGAATCTGACTACACTGGTCGTGCTGTATGTTTCACTCTGTAGATTCAAAGCAACTGACTCATAAGAATCATTTGTTCTGGAATCGGACTGTTCTGGTTGCGCTGTATGTGTCGTGCTGTAGATTCAAAAGAACCAGCTAATAAGAGTAATTCGTTCTTGAATCGGAGTACACTGGTCACGCTGTATGTTCACAATGTAGATCCAAAAGAACCAACTCATAAGAGTCACTTGTGAGGTAATCGGACTACAGTTGTTGCTCTGTATGTTTCGCTCAGTAGATTAAAAACAAGCAACTCATGAGAGTCATTCATTCAGTAATCGGACTACACTGGTAACTGGCGCTGTACATTCAAAACAACTGACTCATTAGAGTAATTTGTTCAGGAAACGGACTACACTGGTTACACTGCATGCTTTGCACTGTAGATTCAAAAGAACCAACACATAAGATGCTTTCTTTTAGGATTCGGACTATACTGGTTGCGTTGTATGTTTCGCGCTGTACATTTAAAAGAACCGGCTCAAAAGATTAATTCCACTGGGAATCAAACTACACTCATCAGTTGCATGTTTTGTGCCTCCGACTGTGTAGCATTGTTGCAGTATCACTGAATGGTAGTGCAGGAACACTAGTTTAGTGCTGTGTGCAATCCACATTAGTGGAAGAATGCATGTTTGAGACCCATTAATGCAACCGAAAGTTACAAAAACCATTCAGTTTCAAAATGTATTTATTTTTAATATAACCAGTTCTGAATAAGAACTGGTTCTTTGTTCCCAACCATAAGAATGACATGACGGCAAGTAAATTACGAAAAATTTGATGAAATTTTTGGGTGAACTTACTATATCAGTGCAGGTATTAGTCTCTATGTTTACTTTCAACATCCAGAAATATATGGTCATTAATTTTCTCACAAACATGCACAAAAACCAAGTTGCTCATGAAATTATGGTGGGGGAAGCATTGCACTGGTTCTCTCATCTTCACCTCTTCTTAAATTTTTCACTGATCTCACTGGTTGCACTGCTAGCACAGCTCATCATTGTGCCCCTACTGCACTGCGACTCATTTGTCCGCAGACAATGACTATGCGAGATGAGGTCACCCAGATAGCCTCCTGACCAGTGCTCTGATATAGATGATTTGGCATAATTGTGTTATCACCTGCTGAGCAAAGGGCACACCATTCTAAGACAGCAATATTGGATTTCTGCTAGCCTTTAGTCTGCCTATGTCAATGTGCTGTAGTTTCCATGAAAACTAATTGGGAGGTGGGGATATGTTTGATTTATAATCCCAGAACTGGAGTTGCCACTGCTGACACAAGAAATCAGGGGAAGTCATTATGAAGAAATATAGATGCACTCTTTTTGCTGAGAAAAATGTTTTTGTGCTCACTACACAACTGTAAGACACAGTTCAATGGATGCTTAAACAGTTAAAACAATAACTATTGGATTTTGAAAGATGGCCTGCCATAATTATTCATTATGGGCAAACCAGACAGGTCAAAGCTCATTTACTTACTTATTGCCCCTGTCAGCTTCTCCCTCATTCTCCACAGTCCCTGAGGTTCAGAAATTACTATTTACAGGTCTGTGATAATTATCAATGAAGTTCTGTACAGTGTCTTTGGTTGAACCTAATTTTAGACTGAATTAGACCGGGAGAGGGATTCATTAATTGGTTTCTGACTGAGTTTGGTCCTGTACCTCATGGCAGAGCTCTTTGGGTCTATACTTATTATCATTTCATGTTTATGAAAAAATCTATAAATAAAACACCTAAAATGTAACAGGTCAATATGACCCTGTTCATATAAAGACTTAAGGGGCTGTTGTGGAGGAAATGTTCAAATTATGATTTCACAAGTGCAACAGTGGTACAAGATTTCCAAGCGTAAGAAAGTGTTAAAATGGACACATAAAAACCTGTATGCTGTTATTTTTCACTTAAACACAACCAGTAAATAATCTTTACACAGCTCTTTTTCATGCCTTGAGATGTCTAACTTTTTAGAGACCACTCATACAAAAATGTTAAAGGTCCACCTAAAAATTACAATTGTGTCATAATTTCCTCACATTCTTGATGTTTCAAAACCAAACTTGTATAGCTTTCTTAAATCTATACATATGACAATAGAATGATCTGCATGAAGATTCTTAAAAATTCCCTCCAAATATAATATATAGAGTTTATACTGATGCCTAATATGCTGTTGGTCCTACACGTACCGCCAAAACAGCGCCGACCTGCCAGGGCATGGACTCTACAAGACCCCTGAAGGTGTCCTGTGGGATCTGGCACCAAGATATAAGTAGCAGATTCTTCAAGTCCTGTATGTTGCGAGGTGGAGCCGCCATAGATCTTGTTGGTCCAACACATCCCACAGATGCTCAATTGGATTGAGAACTGGGAGATTTGGAGGCCAGGACAACACCTTGAACTCTTCATCATATTTCTCAAATCATTCGGGAACAATGTGTGTAGTGTGGCAGGGCACATTATCCTACTGAAAGATGCCACTGCCATCAGGGAATACCATTGCCATGAAGGGGTGTATCTGGTCTGAAAAAGTGTTTAAGGTAGGTAGCACATATCAAATACACTACTGGTCAAAAGTTTTGAAACACTTACTCATTCTTTATTATAATTTTATTTTAATTTTTAAATGTTTATTATTTAATAATAGTAAAGTCATCAAAACTATGGAATAACATATATGGAACTATGGGAATAAAATCCAAAATAAATCAAAACTGTGTTATATTTTAGCATCTTCAAAGTGGTCACCCTTTGCAAAGATTTTGCCGACATGTACTCTTGACATTTTTTCAAACTTCTTGAAGTATCACCCTGAGATGCTTTTTAAACAGTATTGAAGGAGTTCCCATATATGTTGGGCACTTATTGGCTGCTTTTCTTTATAATTTGGTCCAAGTTATCCATTTCAAAAACTTTTATTTTTTAATAAAATTTTAGTTTTATAATGAAATAAACTAATATGGTGGCACAATTATATTTTTGTATACAAAACTAATTTCAAACATTTAAGCATAATGTGGCAGGGCGGAGGGGAGGGCCGGGTCATGATTCTGCACACCCGGCCCCTAATCGGGCTGTTCAAGCCCGAGAGGTATAAGGCCGACCGGAGACAGCAGTTCAAGAGAGAAATTTACGGGAAGCAGCCCGACACCTGTGTGTGTGTTTGTCTTTTTGGTTAAGTTTGTTATTAAATTATTATTTATATTGTTAAGCCAGTTCTCGCCTCCTCCTTTCCACTGAACTGTGTTACACAAACTCATGTGAAACAGTCAAGTGTTTCAAAAGTTTTGACCGGTAGTTTAGATGTCCACATGAATGGCCGGACCCAGGGTTTCCCAGCAGAACATTGCCAAGAGCATTACACTCCTTCTAACAGCTTGTCGTCATCCCAAAGTGTATCCTGGTGCCATCACTTCCCCAGGTAAAAGGTCCAGTTTGTGGTTTGTCCCTCCTCAGAACAATGTCGGCAGGTACTCAATACTGCTGAACGAGAGCACTCAACAAGCCTTGTCATTTTAGAGATGCTCTGACCCAGTCAGCTGGCCATAACAATTTGGCCCTTTTCAAAGTTGTTCAGGTCACTTAATATGGGAGTGGTGGTGGTGTCTAAAGCACATAACTGTTAATCAGGAGGTCACTGGTTCGATCCCCACAGCCACCATCATTGTGTCCTTGAGCAAGGCACTTTGCTCTGGGGGGATTGTCCTTGTAATAATTGCACTGTAAGTTGCTTTGGATAAACGTGTCTGCCAAATGCATAAATGTAAATGTAATATCACTGGTGACATTGAAGAGTTTAATAAGAGTCTCCACCAGTGGGCTCAGTAGAGAATTCAGAAAAGTGTGGGTTTTACATACGGGTAACGTGAGTTTGTCTCACATGCCAAATTCAAAGGACACGTTTCCAAACTGTCAGTGAAGTGGACATTGTCTCTTATGACTTAAAGAACAATGCAGAACAAAGAATTTCACTCGCTCTGCGGGGGCTGTGCCAGCCTAATGCATATTCAGCAGTTCAAGAAAAGGTGATGGTCTCTATTGAACATATAGTATGTCACCTCATCTTCAAGCTCTGAGCCAGGAGGGAAGACAGCCAAGCAAAAACAGACCACTGCAAGGAATACAGGTCTGACCTGAGGGACCTAAGCCCGGTGATCTTTGAGGATTTGATAGACGCTTTGCTGCATCATCGTTTGCAAGAGATCAGCCTACTCGATAGACAAGAAAAGAACAAGGACAGATGATTTGGCATTATTGTGTTATCACCTACTGAGCAAAAATGTAACATATCATAACATCTCTCAATACCCCATGAATAATCAATTTGGCTGAACACTTTTCTTTAAGAACGACTACTTATTTGTGTTGACAACAGCAGTTAAAACATACAGTTGAGAGTGTGAGATATCACAAAGCTTTCTTTGATTTATTAATAATGCATGTTTTCAGGTTAGGTAACATATGGAGCTGTTCAATACAGTTCAACAAAACGTTCAATACCATTAACACGCTCCACTATCATCCCTGCCCTGTGGTCATGAAGTCATTTGAGAGACTGGTGTTGGCCCACCTAAAGGACATCACTGGACCTTTCTAGATGCCTTTCAATTTGCTTATAGAGCAAACAGGTCTGTGGATGATGCAGTCAACATGGGATGCATCATATCCTGCAACATCTGGACAGACCAGGGACATATGCAAGGATCCTTTTTTTGGACTTCACTGGCTTTCAACACCATCATCCCAGCTTTTCTCTGGAATTAATTAAACCAGTTCTCTGTTTCCACATCTATCTGCCAGTGCCTCACTAGCTTTCTGACAGACAGGCAGCAGCTAGTGATACTGGGGAAATTCACTTCCAGCATGTGTATGATCAGCACCGGTGCCCCCCAGGGATGTGTGCTCTCCCCACTACTCTTCTCTCTGTATACCAACAACTGCACCGCCAAGGACCCCTCTGTCAAGCTCCAGATGTTTGCAGATGACACTACTGTCATCGGCTTCATCCAAGATGATGATGAATCTGCATACAGAAGGGAGGATGAACGGCTGGTTGCAGTCATAACAACCTGGAGCTGAATATGTTCAAAACAGTGGTGATTATTTTGAATACCCCAACATTGACTGTGGCAGCAGTGGAGTCATTCAGGTTCCTGGGCACTACCATCTCACAGGACCTGAAGAGGGAGACCCACATTGACTCCATCGTGAAAAAGGCCCAGCAGTGGTTGTACTACCTTCGCCAGGTAAGGAAGTTCAACCTCCCACAGGCGCTGCTATATAACTGTCTGGTTTGGTTCTGCTACGAAATCGGACATCAGAAGACTACAAAGGACCGTTCGGACTGCTGAGTGGATTATTGGTTGCCCCTTGCCCTCCCTTCAAGAACTGTACACTTTCAGAGTGAGGAAAAGGGCTGGTAAAATCACTCTGAACCTCATTCACCCAGCCCACTACCTTTTTGAACTGTTGCCTTCTGGCCGGTGCTACAGAGCACTGAGCACCAGAACCGTGAGGCACAAGAACAGTTTTTTTCCCTCAGGCTATCCATCTCATGAAAAGATAAAAACGATACTATATTTATGTGCAATACACAGCCTAGTCCTGTGGTACTCATTGCGTGGCCCGAGGGCAACATGCGGCCTGCTAACCCTTCATTTGCAGCTCGCTGTGATTTTCCTATTTTCCTATTTTACATTCAGTATACATAACAGTGATACAATTTCAATTCAATGTGTTTAATGCAGGCCTTATTCACATCATTCAATATATCTATTGTTTCCTGGATGGCAGATAGATAGCAGTATAGGGCAGCTGTTGAACAGAAAGGCCGAAATTGAACGCAACTGCTTAGCTACAGCAACCGAAACATATCAGTTTGCAAGTAGGAGGTTAAAGAATATCATAGAGTATAAGGAGTTTTTCAACTTCACTGAGAACAGAGATAGTAGAATAGAGAGTGAGATAGTAGACCTGCAGGCAAATGACACATTCCAAGGCGAACTAAGATCAGGTGTTACCCATTTCTGGAGCCTTGTGTCAGACACAGAGTATCCACTTCTGAAGCAGTGTGTGCAAAAGTTGACATAATTTTTTGTCAGCACTTATTCATGTGAAGCAACACTTTCAACAATGAACATTGTGAAACAAAAACAGAGAAACAGACTGACCAGTCTGGAATGCCTCACAAGGATAGCAACAACAGACTATATATGTAGAATAAATTCAGTCAAGGGGCAGAATGGACATTTTTGCTCATCCAACAACTGAAGTAACCCTTAATATGGATCTAATACATGTGATGTAGCCTATTTAATGTGTGTGTTTGTATGTATACATGTACATAAAATCAACTTCATGTGCTCTATTGCTCTGAATTTGCTCTCAGTTGGTAATATTGGAAGAAAAATACATGCATCATGTTCAGGGCTAGTGGGGAGAAAGGTGGTAATGATTCTAGGTCTTTGGGCCACACTACAAATTCTAAACTGATTTTTTAATAGGAAAGGGGCCCAGAGCAATATAGAGTCAGGGGTCCCAGATTACCTTGCTACAGCCCTGATCGTGTTATTAGATTTAAAAAGTTCTGGGTTCAAAATCCTACTCTTTGTACTGGCAGCCATATGTATTTTCACTTATTTTAGGTGGGTATATGCAAAATACTAAGAAAGATAGGGGGGCATACGGCATATACCTGTATATGCCCTTGACTACACTACTGGTGCGGCCCTCTAAATGATTGTCTCAACCCAAAGTGGCCCACTTACAAAAAATTGTGAGTAACACTGGCCTAGTCAATTTATTATTTAACATATTCTACCTCTTCTGCATTACATTCCCTTGCACTCTATATAACAGATTTGTACTTGTACATACTATATACTGTTTTTGTCTTATTGTGTATTTCTATTGCTTTTTATTTTTATTCTATTTATTTATTGATTTATTTTCTTTTTTTGTATCTGTCTTGTTGTTGTATTGTTTGTATCCTGGAAGCTTCTGTCACCAGTATTTGGAAGCATATCTTGGTGGTTTCATCTAGGACAGACAAGGTAGAATTAATATGATAAAAAAACATTTGAAGCCCAACTTTGTCTTTTGGTTGTCTCAAATACAGTGTACGTATCAAAGGAAACAAAGGTCTTGTATAAGACGGGAGTTCCGACAATTTTGATTGGATGAGCCATTATAAAATGACTATAAATGGGCGGCTGTGGCTCAAGTGGTAGAGCGGGTTGTCCACCAATCGCAGGGTTGGTGGTTCGATTCCCGGCCCACATGACTCCACATGCTGAAATGTCCTTGGGCAAGACACTGAACCCCAAGTTGCTCCCAATGGCAGGCTAGCACCTTGAATGGCAGCTCTGCCATCATTGGTGTGTGAATGGGTGAATGAGATGCAGCATAAAGCGCTTTGAATACCGCGAAGGTTAAAAAGGTGCTATAAGTGCAGATCATTTAACAGTTTTAAACAAACACCTTTGAACGGATGTTCTATTTTAATGCACCAAGTTGCTTAATTGCTTGGCCTGCTCCTCTGAAAACTGAACTTTTTTTAAATGCTCTCCATTGCCGCATTATTAAGAAAAGATTTAGATTAGAAACAGATTTTCAAGCGAAAACAGACTGGTTTGGATGTGGCTTTCGGCTAAAGAAATGTATAACTTGGTGGAAGAATTTCCCAAAGATTATTCTTCAAATTTGAATTGATTAGGACACCCAAGGGTACTTCATTCTGAATCAAGATGAAAAGCAAGTGAGTCTCCTAGTTGACAAATTCTTGCATTAGCCCGAGAGCAAACACATGCATTTTGGAATGTCATATCAAACATATAGCTATGTAAATGTCATATAAATCTATGTCCAATATATATGATGTAATATATATCATGTGTCATATGTGTCAAATATGTCTCATACGTTTTATCTCAATCTGCTGAACTGCCGTATCTGTCAAGAAAAAAACTACATGTATTGCAAGCCAAGATGCTTATAGATCTATGATGGGGTCTTCACTGTAGCACTAAACCAAATGGCTGCATGCACTTCCCATAGACTTACCAGTAATATGTGGATTTGCAGATAACAGATGTAATGAAACAGACAACAAAAGTTGACCTGCATAAGGACAATATATATTACTACATGAATCATCATACAGAGACATTCTCCCTCTAGTGCAATGGCTAACCACACCAGCAGGTGTTAAAACTAATTCAAGCACCAAGACAAATTGGCCTGCTATAATTATCTCTCAGGGCTACATATATGACAGACTCATAACACTCATAACTAGTTATGCAACAGCCTTGCATTTTAGCTTGGATATCCACATCTGCACAATAACTTGGTGCAAAGGACAAAAGGTTTTAGAATTTGCTTCTGCATAAATTTAATGCAATGTCTGAAACACTTTGCAAATGTTACGACATTTTGTTTTCAGTTGGCTGCACACAAGATCCATAACAAAGTCACTGTGCAGTGTGAAGGTGGCTAGAAATGGTTAAAAATGTCAAGGAAAACAAGACCAATCACAATTAAGTATGCAAATAGATAAGAGTATAAAGATCAAATGCAATTGGGTGCTACAGCCTGGTTACATTTACATTTATGCATTTGGCAGACGCTTTTATCCAAAGCGACTTACAGTGCACTTATTACAGGGACAATCCCCCCGGAGCAACCTGGAGTTAAGTGCCTTGCTCAAGGACACAATGGTGGTGGCTGTGGGGATCGAACCAATGACCTTCTGATCAACAGTTTACCAGTTATGTGGTTTAGACCACTACACCACCACCACTCCATGGTTTCGGAAGGAAATGTTGGTAACACTTTACATAAAATGGAAAAAATAACCATCGCCTGCCTCTGCCATCCAGTACCCCCAACCGCTCAGAGGTCTCCCGGATTTTGGTATCCAAATGTTGACAGGTATGTTTTCATGTGGATTTGAAAACTGAGCAAATAATGTCATGTAAATGTGACTTCATGATTGCTGTATCAAAATGAATAGCCATTCATATTGTAAAAGATGAGGGTGTAAGTGATTTAATGTCCATCGCAACATATGGGGAATAGTTACATTTGCCAAAGTCCCACTTAGACTTTGGGAGACATTTACTTGTTACATGTTACTTGAATTGGTGCCATTTTAGTGTGTTTCTACAGTAGCTTTATACTGGGGAAAACGTTGTTTGGGAAATGTTAATAACACATTATTGTTGCATTTTGTTTTGTTTTGTTTTCTAAGAAGTGACTGAATGCATTCAGACAGGAAAAGCATAGAAGCATTTTCAAAATCTTTGATTAATCATGCATAAATATTTTAATCAACTGATAGCACTACGTTAAATATATTGTTTCTATTCTCATAATCAACAACTTTAAATCTATAATTTTATCTTTTTTTTCCACCGTTTTTAATTCAATTCCATCATTGGAATTGCTTCATGGGATTGTAGTTTATTCCCTCATTAAAAGACATTATGTAAAAAGTTTTGTGCCTTTGTTTTTTTGGCCTGATTTTCAAATACTTTTTTTGCTTCAAATCAAAGATTGTAATGATATGATTCACCTTGGAGCTGGTTGGTTTGGTCCATGGCTTAGAACTCTTTTATGAAGTGTTTGGTGAAATCCCTATGAAAGAAATGAATGGGGAAAATAATTCCAGAACCAAGATGGCTGAAAAAACTGGGCGAGCAGTGCTTCCCTCTATTCAGTATTCAAATATTCCATTTATGTCATCACTTTCGGATACATTTTGAACGTAAACGATTTTAACATTTTTATCTTAAATGTCTTATATTGTACAGTGTACAAATTATAATAGATAGCTCACCTAAGGCTAAAATTATATACAAAACAAAGTTGGAATGGAGTCTGTACGTTAAGTGGTTAGAGCAGAATTAATTGCAGAAGATTAGTACATAGGTTTAAGGGTTTAGAAATACCCCTCGCCAGAATGTTTGAGGAATATCAAGACTGCAATTACAACACTGTAATAAGTACCATCTGTATCACTTGCTGGTGTAATTAATTTCTTGAGGGTGCTAAAATAAACATATTTTATATCATAAAACATATTTTATCTTTCATATTTCCTGACCATTTTATAAGTCTTTTGAAGTTCTCCTTGATTACAGTATTATTCAGATATGATTGCTAATGAGAGGAAATTAATGATGATTGAGAACTGTTTGAACCATTAATGTCACACTGGCAAACTATTTGCTGTATGACGCATGACTCTGAAAGTGAAATCATATTGATGACCTCCATATAACAAATATCCAGCAGAATTTAAGAGATATGTTTCATGATTCATGGTGAGCAGCTCTTTCATGATGATCCATGACATTTATCCTAAAAGATGGTTAAAGGTGAAGTTTGTCATTTCTGTGCCTTTAGCATCACCAAACAGAATTGCCAAAATAATGACTGGCTTTCTGAATATGCCCCTTGTCTCTCATTGGTCATACAAACAGATTTAAAAAATATCCTTTTCTGTTCCACAGAAGAAAGAAAAAGTCATGTGGGGTACGAACAACATTAAGGTGAATTTTCATTTTTGGGTGAACTTTCCCTTTGAGGTTAAGGTTTAGGTATGTCAAGATCACTACAGCAGACTATCTCATACTCAAACAACAACTTCAAAAATAAAGTTTATGAACATCAAAGGACACAGTCTCCTCCGTTCGCTTTTTGATATTTTCTGTTGAAGCTCACACAAACCTTTTTCTTGCAGCAAATGAAAGACTGATGTATTGTTGGATTGTATGGCTGCATGCATGCCAGGCTGACCCAAAAACTTGGGAAGTTCAGAAGACTTGTTGCATCCTCACAGCTTCAAAGATCCAACTGTCCTGGGATCCAATTTAGCATTTATTTTTGCATTGCTTTCACCGTAAATCATTACATGTGAGTGTGTGACAAAATAAAACTCTTGTAGAAGGAGTATGAAAGATGTGTTAGCAGTAGCGGTGGTTCATACACTTCACATGTTATATTTTCGTTCACTGATCACAACAAATTCGCAGTGTCTTTATTAATAGATAAAGGTCAAAACTGCTGTCAGCCCTTCTAGACATACAAGCTAAAAATATTAGCTTCCTGTTTATATGGTTTTCTACAGTTTTGAATCTTATGTCTGTGGTAACGACTGGAGGCAAAACCACTTCAAATATTACACTAAATTGTATAATATCTTTTTGACAGGATAACTTTCAATATCTTTATTTGTTGCTGTTAACGATGTCCTGATAGATCAAACTGTACAAACATCTGTTTATTTCTGTTGGTTTGCCATTGGTGTTCAAGGTATGTGATTATAAAGGGTCGGCTGTGGCTCAGGTGGTAGAGTGGGTCGACTGCTAATCGCAGGGTTTGTGGTTTGATTCCCACCCCACACGACTCCACATGCCAAAGTGTCCTCAAGTTGCTCCCAATGGCTGGCTAGTGCCTTGCATGGCAGCACTGCCATTGGTGAGTATGAGTATGAGTATGAGTATGAGTATGAGTATGAGTATGAGTATGAGTATGAGTATGAGTGTGTGAATAGGTGATTGGGACTCAGTGTAATGTGCTTTGAAAAAGCACTATATAAGTGCAGACCATTTACCATTATTTCATATACAGTTTATAATTGTTGCAATGTGATCAAACAGAAAATCGACATAATGCTTCTGAAAGTTCATGAAATCAACCACATACTGCTGAATTACTGCTAAGCACCAGTGGCGGAGCTAGGGGGGACTGAAGCCTGGCCACCCCATTGGCCACCCCACTCGGAATTGCCGTTTTTGAGCACAAGACTTAACGTGTACTGCCCGAAAATTTCTGTGCCACCACAGACTGATCACTGGCCCCAGCCCGGCCACCCCTGTGAAAAACTCCTGGCTCCGCCCCTACTAAGCACAATCCCCAATCAGACAATTTTTGCATCAATCGCATGTGATCACATTTCACTCTAGCACTACTGATACCTCAGAGACTTGTGTAGGTAATCGTGTTCAAATAATTAACATTGATTTGGATGTTGCATTTTCACTCCTAAATTACATTAGGCATAATTATTAGGGTTATATTTTTTATGTTAGGGGTAAAGTTAATAAAACATGCATTCCTGTGGACTGCATTACATCCTTTCCAATTAAAAATATAACTCGCTTTTGGCGACACACTGTAGTAGACACTGGAGCTCACACATGTCCATGCTTTCAACAACACTTCCATTTTCGAACACTGGGGGCAGTGGTTCAAATTTTTTGTGGTTCAGCAGAACTTTTGACCTACTGTTGCCATTTTCAAAATGTGCTCAGTCTGATTTTAACGGCTTATGATTGGTTTCATCACTAATTATGTCTTGATTATATCTGACCAAAGTATTCTGTATTATACAAATGATAGTGAGTATGACTTAGTAGATGTAGAGGCATACAATTATTGAGATAAAACTCAGATTAAATTCCACTGCTGGAAAGAGGGAGGTTATGTTTGATTGGTTTGGTTTGAATTTAAGTTTGACCCCGCGGGACTTGAAGAAAAGCTCAGTAACTGAGGGCACAGAGACAGACTGCTGGCTTTTGAAGTAAGTTCAGATGTGTATTCTGAGACCCTGCCACAGCCATCAGTGCTTAAGTAATGTTTAACTTAAGAATCAGAGCAGAAATACAATGGATGAAATGTGTTTGTTGCAGACTGATCGCAGGGTAAATTTAGTGACAGTAGGTCGAAAGTTTCTGATGAATTTGTTCCGTAATCACCAAATTTCAAATCACTGCCCCCAGTGGCCAAAGCTGGAAGTGATATTTAACGTATGGCACGTGTGAATGCGTTTCCGTTCGCCAAAAGCGAGTTGTATTAGTAGTTTTAAATAATGTTTTACAATCATAACACTAAACCCAACTGTCAGTGGAACAAACATTTTATTTTAGTTAAAAAATGCAGCCTCCGAATCACACGCACCATTGTTTACATGTGATTAATTCCTGGTTCCCGCGGGAACAGTAGAAAGGTTGATGTCAGGGTACTTTAAAATACAGAAGCAAACTTTTATTGATTTACTGTGTGATCATGTTGTTGTTTGAGTGCTATCTTTGATAATACACAGTGTATTATGAAAGTAGGGTGTTTCCTTCACTATGGGCACTTTTAGTGGATAAAACAATATAGTCTATTTATATTTTTTTTGTATTATTTTTTAAGGCATTTGAAAAGTAGCCAAAATACATGATGAAGGCCTGGAAAAAAGTTTCCAAGACCTTCATATGAATTCAAAACAAAGCTTTAATTCTTGAAAAGTTTGAAAGCTTTGATGAACCAATAGATTTGCCTAACATTTGGAAATCACCAAAAGTTTCAAAACATGAAGTTTCCTACTCTATTGTATGTAACATTCTGCACTACAACTTTTAGATCTTTATGTGCTTTTTGTACCTTTGGCCACCTTTTGGACCTTTGACTACCATTCACTTGCATTGTATGGAATTGCAGAGCTGAAATATTCTTTTAAACATCTTTCTTTGTGTTCTGCAGAAAAAGGAAAGTCATTCACATTTGAGATGGCATGAGAGTGAGTAAATGATGAGAGCATTCTCATTTTTGGATTAACTGTCCATTTAATTCATTTCTTCAATTATTTTTTGAAGAATTTGTAAAATGCCTATGGAGAAAATGAAAGACTAATATGGTTTAGAATAGAAGCAGTGATACTGTGGAAACATTTTCAAAGTCCACAGATAAACAGCAAGATCTCATTATTGTAATATTAGTATTTCAACCACCATATCTAATGTGTGAAAGGTGTTTTGAAAAACTCTTTTCTTGGGGAATAAACCAGCACTAAAAAAACTTCAAACAATTCTGAGTTGTCTCTGTAATTGTACCAGATGTCCATGCTGGACTTGTATAAACTAACACAATAGCTGAGGACAATGTTTGCTTATAAACTTTGAAAAGTACTTTTCAATGTGATTTTGCCAAATGTGAGGCACTGCATTACTCCATTACCCTTTGAATTTACATTATGCAACCCATGGTACATTATATAGACACAATGAACTTTAACCCCTTTATATTTCCCCAGTCCATTAGCACACAGAACTCTCAGCTTTACAAATGGGGAAAATGGAAACAGGAAAAATAAACTTTTTATATACTCAGATTTATTTAGTTTCCCCAAATCTGCCCTTTTGCCATGTCTGTTTACATTTTTTCAGTTCAGCTCAGTGATTCAGAACACAAGAAAAATGATCTCGCAAATCAAAAGCAAATGTCCATAATGCAAACATGCAATGATAGCCTTTCACGTCTATGACGATGCATTGATGCACCATCTTCACAAACTGATCAAACTAATGTACAGGACAGAATACGTAGAGGGGAGTCTGGGCAAGTTGTCTCATGGGGAATTTGTAAGAAGTGCTACAGTATTTGGAGTCCAGAAAAAAAGTCCTGTCCAGTTTTCGTTGGCAGAAGTTTTTTTTTATTATTATTATTTTTATTATTATTATCATTTTTAATTGGTTTCAAACATCTAGGTTTATTTATTATATATATATATATCTAATTTATTTTTTTTTTTTTTGTGAATACTACAAACAAACTTTTAGGAACATCCTATGTTTTGCTTTCTAAATAATGCTGAAAATCCATTGAATAGACTATTATAGGCTATTTAATGGCAGGTTCCCATTGTGGCAGCTTGCCTCATACATGCACAACATGCTCCGCTAATGGGGCAAAAGGTCAACGTGTTTTAAAATAACTATATCTTTATACCTAGGCAATAATGGTGAAAATATTCAAAAGCATTTTGTAACCAAATAGTAGACTTCCAAAAATAAACCTACTCTGAGTAATATTCACTAGCCCCAATCTCCCTTTTATAACATATACCCCCTTCAAAACACCCCTGTGTTTTATGAATGATATTTCAATTACTGCCATTGTTTTTTGCAGCTACTGTAATCACGTTTCATAATAGCCTGTCATATGAAATTGAACCATGCTTTTTTATAGTTGTTTGTTATAAAAAAGGATTTCCTACTCAAAAGCATCATAATTGATACCAGCAACAAAAGACTTTGTATTATAGATGAACACAAACACACACACACACCTTCTCTCTCAAGCAAAACAAAGAACAAAGTCCAATTTGGCAAGAACACACTAAAGTCATCTACACCTGACACTCATCATTTTCTATATTTTCACTCCAAATGAGCTTCGGCTTCTAGTTCCCAGCATGCTTTAGTGTGTAGGACTCTGTGGGAGGGCTGCAGCTGCCAGTCCTGTGTGGTACAGGCTAAGCACAGTGAATCAGTGGGGCAGTACATCTGCACTCTAGAGCCCCTTTCGTTATGATTAGTCAGACATACTCACTGACACTAGTGATGTCCAGTTTGTGAACGAATCATTCTTTTTAACCGGTTCTTTTTAGTGAACAAGTTGATCCAGTTCACCAAATCTGACTGAATCTTTTGAAACATTTGCACCTCGAGTCAACACTGATCCGCAAGATACTCTATCTTAACCTGTCTCTCAGATGTGCCTGACACAACAACTCTAATTTAGCCGATAACCAGAAGTAATATCATCCTAGAACTGGTGAGATCTGCTTTTCCTAACTCTTCTTTGCAATGAACCGCTCCAACTAGTTCACAAATCGGACTGAATGCTCTGGTCGCAACAGTTCTCGTGTCAACAGTACACTGAACTGAGAATCATCTCTTTCAGAGGTGTTCGACATACTGAGAACCGATGAGCCTCTGACATTGAGCATGCGTGTGTTTATGGGGCGAAATATCTGTATCAGGTATTTTTCTGAACACAAAGTATAACAAATATAACATACTGGAAATATGTTTATGATCCAGTCTACAGTTCTCGAGTCAACAGTACACTGTTCCCAGGACAGCAGTTCTCAAGTCAACAGTACACTGATCCCGAGACAGCAGTTCTCGAGTCAACAGTACACTGATCCCGGGACAGCAGTTCTCGAGTCAACAGTATACTGATCCCGAGACAGCAGTTCTCGAGTCAACAGTACACTGATCCCGGGACAGCAGTTCTCGAGTCAACAGTACACTGAACCCGAGACAGCAGTTCTCGAGTCAACAGTACACTGAACCCGAGACAGCAGTTCTCGAGTCAACAGTACACTGAACCCGAGACAGCAGTTCTCGAGTCAACAGTACACTGAACCTGAGAAAGCAGTTCTCGAGTCAACAGTACACTGATCCCGAGACAGCAGTTCTCGAGTCAACAGTACACTGAACCCGAGACAGCAGTTCTCAAGTCAACAGTACACTGATCCCGGGGCAGCAGTTCTCGAGTCAACAGTACACTGATCTCGAGACAGTAGTTCTCGAGTCAACAGTACACTCATCCCGAGACAGCAGTTCTCAAGTCAACAGTACACTGATCCCGGGGCAGCAGTTCTCGAGTCAACAGTACACTGATCTCGAGACAGTAGTTCTCGAGTCAACAGTACACTCATCCCGAGACAGCAGTTCTCGAGTCAACAGTACACTGAACCTGAGACAGCAGTTCTCAAGTCAACAGTACACTGATCCCGAGTCAGCAGTTCTCGAGTCAACAGTACACTGATCCCGGGGCAGCAGTTCGCAAGTCAACAGTACACTCATCCCGAGACAGCAGTTCTCGAGTCAACAGTACACTGAACCTGAGACAGCAGTTCTCAAGTCAACAGTACACTGATCCTGAGACAGCAGTTCTCGAGTCAACAGTACACTGATCCTGAGACAGCAGTTCTCAAGTCAACAGTACACTGATCCCGAGACAGCAGTTCTCGAGTCAACAGTACACTGATCCCAGGACAGCAGTACTCAAGTAAACAATACACTGATCTTGAGACAGCAGTTCTCAAGTCAACAGTACACTGATCCCGAGGCAGCAGTTCTCGAGTCAACAGTACACTGATCCCAGGACAGCAGTACTCAAGTAAACAATACACTGATCTTGAGACAGCAGTTCTCAAGTCAACAGTACACTGATCTCGAGACAGCAATTCTTGAGTCAACAGTACACTGAACTTGAGACAGCAGTTCTGGTGAAATCAGCTGAAATCGGTCTGTGCTTACCAAAATTCAAATCACTGCCCCCAGTGGCCGAAGCTGGAAGTGTTGTTGAATGTATGGCCACGTTTGAGCTCCATTTTCCACAGAATGAAAAGTCCACAGAATGACACCAAAAGCGAGTTGTAAATGATGTAATACAGCCAACATCTTTACCCAGTCTCCAACCCTAAACCTAATCAACAGTAATTTTAGAGCGAAAATGTAACCTCCAAATAATGCTTATCTTTGTTTAGGGGAACGCGATTACTTCCTGATGTCCAAGGGACCAGAACCCAGAGGTTGCTCATGTTACATGCTAAACATAGCACCTATGTCTAATGGGAGTCACGTGTCAGTAACGCGGCAGAATCGGGTCGATGTCAGGGTACTGGAACATTTGGTAGCAATATGTCGATTTCCTGTTATCCTTTTGCTATTTTTCGACTTTAAACTTTGTATAATTTGGTTTACTACATTAAGACAACGTGAATATTAACGTATTCTTATTCTTATATTAAACTTATTTTTTTCATTTTTATATAAATGTTAGCAAAGTCCAAAAGATATTGATCATTCATACTGTGAAGATTGTCCCACAGCAACATGGCTATAATGTCAAATTTTAATTTATATTGTATACTAAGATCCATTAAGCTCTATATATTATTTTATGATAAACATTTTCTGCCTTTTCATATGGTTTATTGGCTATTGTGGCACCAAATGTATAATGATTGGCGATGGATTTTTAAAATTTGTTCCCAACAAGGACCAGCAGCAGTGCAATTTTTGTTGTACCCTTGTGTGACCCCGCGTATACATGCGTGGATGTTGTATTTTGGCTTTGCTATATGCAATGCAAAATTAAATTTCATTTAAACTGACTGATTTCAGTTCAGGAGACTCTAGGCTGTCAGTAAAGTGTTAATCTTTCAATATAAGGAGTCGTGTAACAAAACAACATGGTGCCGATCACAGCGGAGTTGTCTTTGGGAGAAACACCAAAAAAACTTTATCTGGTATGAAACATTAGTATGTTTTTACTAGGGATGTGCGAGACCAGTCTACTAAACGGTTCTGATTCTGCTAGTCGACACTGGAATTACTAGTCGGTTAATATATTTCCCCAATAAACTGTTCAAAATGTTTACACATTTATGATTGGCCTTATATTATTTATAATATAATAAAGAGGCTGCACTTAAATTACTGTCATATTAATGTTACACATTTTAAACAATTAATAAAACAAATATTATTGAGAAAAAAAAAGGATATCTGGAGCAGATACAAAGTTTCATTTCATCTCAGGCTGCATGTGCTTCTTCCCTCTATCACTCGCGATGCGCGCAGGAAAATGTCCTCTCGCTAGACAAGCAAACTCAGCAAAGTTAAGAAGCAATGAAATCACTTCGGTGGTGGTACGGGAAGCGAATGGTTTGAAAGTTAGTTGTTTTCACATTTGAGTCTTATTTAAATCTATGCGTGCTTATAATTACATTTTCCACTGATCGGGCTTTCTCAAGAGTAGGATATCTGCCTCAGGTGAGTCAAGTTCTGTCTTTCACCGGACCATGTTGACGTGTTAATTTTGCTCATCAAAACATTTATGCTTTTGAGTAAGTAGCCTAGAAAATGCCTGTTTTAGGCTAGGATTGCCATATTTATTTGCAATCTTTTCATCTATGTGCACGTCTTTTTTTGAATACATTTGGTTTATTGTAGGCTACACCACAGGCCTTTTTTTCAATTATATTGCGTGGTTGTTGTTTTTTTTTTTTTTACATCATAACTGTTATTGGTTAACGCTCTTTACAAAACGGATTTCGTATTAGATCAATGGCTAGTACACGACTGCATGTTGTGAAATACCAAACGTTTCGCCGCATTTTTTCTCTCTTGTAGATTTGGCTTAACCTACCTGTTAATTATTTTCAACAATGTCCTGACTGTTTTAATATGATAAGTAACATTTACTTGGTGAATTCCATTTAGAATAGGCTATTTGGGTTGAGCTATTGGTCCTGCACTATTCATTCAATTGCTTTCAATAAATAAACTGCATTCACTAGGTTTTTATATGGAGTTAGGATGAAAATAAGGTACATTTCAAACTGTTCACACTGGAGGTTAAGTTATTCACTAAATAGGGATCAAGGCAGCATCCTATGCATAGCTTTCCTATGAAGTGTGTTCAATCCAAACTTCCTATCAAAAGTTTCAGGCTGCAGATGATGTTTGAACCCCTCAACATGGTTGGCATACACGGGGCAATGGCAATCAGTACATAGATTCAGAATTTATACTGTATCATATTATTTTAACATGATTGGCAGTGATTGGACAATGCTGGCCTTTACTTTTATTAGAATTAATTATGCTAATTTCTGATTGGTAAAATGATTCAGCACTAGCAATCACTTGGTTGTTTGACAATGCAAAGAGAGAACATTGAGATTTTGTTTCCAAAGTAGAAAAACAATTATTGAAACATAAAAGTCAAATCAAGTCAAATAATATTTTTGTATAGTTTTTTATTTGTGCTTTTCCCAAAACACAATGTTCCAGAGCAGCTTTACAGAAAATCAAATGTAATGTCTGTAACATCTCAAAAAAATTAATAACCAACATGTCAAATTGTCTATGTCTGGAAACATAGACAATTTGATCAAATAAACAACATAGTCCCACCGCCCACATAGGTGGACATCAATTTTAAGAAAACTATTTGCTCTCTCTCTGTCTCTCTCTCTCTCTCTCTCTCTCTCTCTGCCTCAATGGTGCACTTCCATAAAGCTCTGGTAGGAACATACTTCTTATATCCATTTGATAAAGAGACCAGTTATATTTATCCATAGCACTCTCTGATTTACAGTTTTAAAGTGTTTTTTTTTTAACTTTGGAGCAGCTCTCTCTGGAAGTAGATACTGATCATAAGTGCTCTTTACCTTTCATAAAGCTACTGCCATTTTTATATCATGAGCCATTATTTCCCATCTGTTAAATCATCAAAGCCCTCATTGTAAGCATTTCATGAGTGTGCATTGATGTCAAATATGTGTAACCTCCTTGTAAAACATGCACTCACCTGCCGAATGAACAAGCATTACCACTATCTACATAAAGGAATGGCCACTAACGCAAATGTCATAGATCAGTTTTGTTTATCGCCTCCTTATCAAGTTAGTTTAAGGGTCTGAAAAGCTACCTACATCAGTCTTTTAAAAGTGCAGCTGAGCCAAAAAGTCTCTTTAAGGTGAATTATGAGCGTGGTTTCATTGTATTTGTGTGTAAAGTGTACGCATACATTTTTGAAAGTTATGGTAGACACTAAAATGTACAAATGTACATGTACAAATATATAAACCATCTGATAGGATGATGTCAATTTTGATAAAATGCAATAACGGCATTATGAATTCAAAATGTTGATTCATAAAGATTTATAAGTCTCTAAAGTTCATATTTTAAAGGACGTTTTATATTTTAGATGCTGTAAATATATTGATACTCTACATTTACTTACGAATACCACTGAGACTTTTAATTACTGCAAAAGTAAACAGTGACAATAATTGGACAATAGCCTCAATAGCACACAATAATTGGACGATATCCCCAGTGGGAGATAAATAGATCTTTTCATGTTGTAGAAAATAGGTCCCTGTCATTGTATTCAAAAAAACAAAAACGTTTTCAGATTCACCAAAAGAAGTGTCTGAAAAATCTCAAAAATTGTCTTGTTCTGTAGGCATCAAATTGAATGTGAAATCAATGTTTTCACATAACAATTCCACTCATGTATCTTATGTCTGCCACCTGTTTCTCATTTGATTCACTCTGAATCACAATCATATATATATATAATTTGTTTTTTCAAATGCCAAGAAATGTTGATACATTTTCGATACATTCAGTGACTTGTTCCAAGTAATTGTTGGATCTTAAACGTGGCTGCAGATGAAATTTGAATGCAATTATTACATTATTTAAAAGCATAAAGTATTAAATTGAGTTGACCCCAAGGAGACAGAGAGTCACCATCCAATTACAGGTTGAATTGAACATGATCTTGCACGTATTAAACGCATCAGCCAAGTGAATTACATCAATTTCCATTATTCTGACATAAGAACTCATGATTCAATGTGTCAAACATTGTCTGCAACAATGGCACATCTTTGACTATACAGAGCACATCAAGAATGTGTTATATAATTACTTATTGCTTCTTGCCCACACCATAACCCAACCCTTGCTCTATTCAGATTCACACCTATATATTCATACTTATCTTTTTATAAATATATATTAAACAGAATGTGTATTTGCAGATTTACAATTATGTTCCAATTTCATAGAATCATTTTCTGTTTAGTCCAGTAAATAGATAAATAGACAGATAACATTGATACGACATGTATCTGCTGATAGTCAACAGATACATTAAAATAGCAGAGAGAAAAAAACATATTCATATGCCTAAAGCAATTTTCAAAGGATATTATTTTTAATAGTGGAATTCAGTGAAGAACTAGAATCATTAGTTACAGAGCCATGTGTCTGGTCTCTGTACTTGCGCGACATACTAATTTGCCGCCACAGGGATTAAAGTATTCAGCATTGAATGAGCCCAAGGCCATTAGCTTAAAATGACCAATCAAGCAGGCATTATCAGGTAGTGAGTGTTCAACATGGCCAGAGCCAAAACAATGACTCATAGATAGACTAGGTGTCTGTTTGGTTTTCTTTTCTTTACATGGAAAAATAATAATTCAAAAAAGTCTTATTTTAATACAGGTTCTTTGCATGCATGTAAGACTTGAGCAATCCATCAAGGGAAACGGATATTAATTTATATTCACATTAAAGTGGTCAGAGCGTGTAGGTTTCATTTGAACTGAAAACTACAGATCTGACTCATGGAGACTTGTTTCAAACCAGAATATACCAAATGTTGTGGATATAAAATGGGTTTGTTTAAGCAAACACCAAAAAGAAATCTGAACACATTATTCTGAATATTTCAAGAACGGCACAGTCGCAAAATAGCATACATGAATTCACTAGTTATTTAGTAGCGGCACACTCCGTTTCAGTTGAATTTTTAATTTGAGTTTTAGTTTTGTTAAAGTTTCGTTGTAATATTCTTATGTGGACCGGAAATGTGAAAAGTGAATGAGAATGCTAACAGATAGCGTTCTCCAGTTATTGTAGACCTCCTTGGTAATAACTATTTTTCAACCTCATTGAAATAAATGTAAATTACATTGCAAAAACATATTTATGTAAGACGCTTCCAGCTACGCAAATTTGATTTCCTGCATTGTTGTGTTCTAAAATGTGTCAGACAGTAATTTTTAACAAGTTGAATTCTCAGTGTTGCCACAGGGGGTGGTATAGTAGACATTAGTGTCAGCTTTTACCAGCCTGGTATCATGAACATAATGTGACTGTGCCAAAATATTTCCAAATCAAAATGACGTGCTTCATAACATGTTTTGCAGCAGTTTTATATTGAAATGTCCTGTGGGGGGCGACATAAGCGAGTGAAATGGTATCGTAAGGTTTTTTAGGTGAATATTAGTCAGAGGTTTTAATGAGTAAAATGTACCTGCCCAGTCTAAAACTTTAACCTGAACCTAACAAATAGCTTTTAAATTTTTTTTTTTAAAAAGCAAATGAAACACACATCCCTACCCAGACATGGTCACAAGTCCCTGAGGTCCAAGCCTAAGTCAAGCCTCAAGTTTTTGGTCAGAGGTCCAAGTCAAAGTCTTATATATATATATATATATATATATATATATATATATATATATATATATATATATATATATAATGAAATATTAAAACTGACTACTTTAAGGAATTGCCTTTTTTATTTATTTATGTCTGATTTTATTTTTATGCAGGAAACAATTTTTATTGAATTTTTTTTGCATAAAAAGAGAACAGATTTTACATAGAAGGAAAACTTGCTTTGTACATAAATATTTAGGGCTTTAACGCCCTTTATTCTATTTTGAATTTACCCTTACATGAAAATGTACGTCTAGGTTACATATAACCTCCATTCCCTGATGGAGGGAACGAGACGTTGTGTCGAAGAAGTGACACTAGGGTTCTCTCTTAAGCGCCGAATATGCCTCTGATCTATGAAAAAAGGCCAATGCGAATTAGGCAGACAGTATTTCCATACCCCGCCATGGACATACGGGTATAAAAGTGGGCAAATACGTCGAGTTCATTCAAGATTTTTCTGAGGAGCCGGAAATGGTCCGGCCACTACAGCGGCTCGGCTCAGCAACGTGGCCGGGAGGACACAACGTCTCGTTCCCTCCATCAGGGAATGGAGGTTACATACATAACCTAGACGTTCCCCGTCTGTCGCTCTCTCGACATTGTGTCGAAGAAGCGACACTATGGGTCCAATTCAAATCATGCCATGCGCTGAGCCGTGTACGTGTACTGCTGACACAAGAGCGAGCAGGTTTTTCACATGCAAAAGCGACCAGTTGTGTCAGACTGCACATACCCTTCCCCAATGCCCCATAAAAAGTCGTCGGAATCCTTTTGGTTGCCCTAAGCAGGGGAACAAGGCGATGCTTGCCAATCTGGGAACGGGCCGAGCCTAGCCGGGCCTCTTTTCTCTCTATATTTCTCGTATAGAGCCAAAGCGGCTGGGGCCCTTACACGCATCGAGGGAAGGGGGTCTTACCCAATTTCCTATTCTTTCAGGGGGAAAAGACCCTGCGGAGACCACACCTGCCCGGAGATGGGGAGGTAAGTATTAAATACATCACATGGCCATTCAGGTCACATGTGGAAACATGGCGCGGTGGTAGATCCAGCCTCAAGGAGGGGGGAGTTGCTACAACACGGTGACCGGGGGCAGCTGGAACTGCCCAAGGGAGACGCGGGTCCACTCGCAAGGGGACCGTACCGCTGAAAATACACACAGGAGGAGTCCAAGCAGGAGTCCCGACCTGCGGAGCACCTATTCCAGTACAGGGTAGATTGAGTACCCGCAGTGGATTGGATCAGCGAATTCCTCCGCTGAATTGTGGACCCACAGGGCTGGGGAGGAATCGTCCAGGATCCGAATGTACGGAATCTCCTGGGAGAGAAAGAGCACAAATTCACCTCAACCGAGGGAAAGGGTGCTAGGTGCAAGCGATCCACCCGGCCAGTCCATCAGCGTGTTACCGAGTTCTACTGGCTCGAACCTGAGAAACCACGGGATGATACTGACTCAACCCTGAGACTGTAAAATCTTGCAAAGATATTGGGTGTTGCCAACCCGCTGCTCTATGTCTGCCAGGGAGGTCTCCTTGGCCAGTGCCCACGAGGACACAACACTCCTTGTTGAGTGTGCTCGGACCCGCAAGTGGGGGGGCACGGCCTGGATGTGATAGGCCAATGAAATGGTGTCCACTACCCAGTGGGAAAGCCTCTGTTTGGAGACAGCGTTCCCTTTCCGCTGGGCAGTGGGAGGTCTCTCGGGAGGCAAATAGGTCTACCTGGGCCTTGCCGAATCATTCCAAAATGATGATTCACTTACGAACAAAACATCACTAATTGTGAGTTCTTTAACTGGAACTTTGTAGTGAATGCTTAATTGTCTGGCAATGGCATTAAAAGAACTATGAAAATTAACTCCCTTCCAAAAATTATTCTCCCATCCAAAAGCCCCAATCCCCCAAATCTATGCCTAAGAACCATACAGTTGTGTCCTTCAAAACCACTGGTTTGGCTTCAGTTACCCACAACAGATTTAGGCTGAAAAACAAAATTCAAGTTCTGTTGGTTCACGATTCACTATTGATTGGTTCTGCTTTTTGGCCTTTGCAGGTTGCACTTTTTTGTTCAGAACAACCTTCAGAGGTCTCTTCAGCTTTCATTTGGTTGTAAACTAGAAAGAAAGAAAGAAAGAAAGAAAGAGAAAGAAAGAAAGAAAGAAGTTTATTTTGTGTCTTTTGCAAAAATGCCAAAGCAGGCTCAGATTTCAAAACCCCAGTACAAAGCATATTCCTTTATAAACAATAAATTGCCAAATCTTCTCAAAGCCGAGATGAATCTTTCATGAATAAGACACAATTCCACTCTTAAATAGCAGAGCAGAACATGGAAAATGTTCACACACACAGACACATTTGCACATGCAATATTTTTCAGTAAGACAATGCCTGGGCTCAGAAAACAAAAAGTGAAGCTGTTCGCATTTCTCCCACCAACGATGTGAATTATGAATAAGGCTTATTAATTTGGAGAAAGTTGTGAGCTGATGATTCTTTTTCAAGGCCCCAGTTACTTCTGGACTCTAAGAGAAAATAAAAGACAGTTTTGGGGAAAGGGGTTATTTTGGATCTTTAATATTTCTGTATAATTTAATGATTCTGGTGCCAATCCAAATTCCATTTAACAAGTTTATTAACAGTTCTTTTAGTAATGAATAAGCACCACCACCCCCCCCCACCCCCGCCCCCCCAACCCCAACCCCACCGAACTGGGTCAAGACACTAATAAACACCACGATGTGGCATAACAGCCAAATACGTCTGTTCTACTGCATGTTTACATAGACCAACAATTAAAACTTAACAGACAGATTGCAACAACATATTTTGTGTGAAAAGCCCCTCTGAGTTTTTTACTCCAACGTTTGTTCACATCGGCAGAAGAATGCAAGAACCGATAATGAAACAAAAATGAAATTAGTTCTGAATTAGAACTGATTCTTGATTGCCATCCTTATATTTTTGTCAATTATTTTCTTCCACTAAATTTACTCACTCTTATATTCCACGAAAGTAAGTAATTTGGTTTTAGAACAGATTGAGGGTGAGTAAATGATGACAGAATTTTCATTTACTTGGGTGAGGTATCCCTCTAATAATTTTCTCTTTCACTCGCTCACACATACACATCCTCTTAATGAAGTTTGACTGTTCCAAAAGACACCTTTATCATATTACCTCTACACATGTACTATCAGACACCCATGACAGATTACTTCGGCAAAGCTTTATCCATCTCATTTGTGACACTTGCAAAAACTAATTTGCTATGAAGACACCCACGTCCGTCGGAGTCACTCAATTTTATGAGGTGCTGTATTAACCTTTTCTATTTTCACTCCTTCTGTATAGGGCATTTACTGCTAATTTCACAATTGCATGTGTGCAGGGGAATTTAACTTAAAATCTAATACGGGGAATCTAATTTGAGTCCTTGATCCACTGTGTCTATGTGTAGAGCAATAAATAAAGACCAATAGTAGGAATATTACAGGTTTACAACTTAAAGGAATAGTTTACCCAAAAATGATTCATTGGAAAAATCATTTATCAATCTCCCCTTTCACTATCTTTAACATTCTTCTTCGTTTGTTTTTGGCAATTTGCATTATTTGTGCATATCGCCTCCTACTGGTCACCCTTACAAAAAATCTAGAGTTCTGGCAAACTAGCCGCAAATTTGCCATTCACTATTTTCACTTGCAAATGAGCTTGTGATTCGCCACAACCGTTTGCCAGACATTTGAAGCTCTGCTGGTTCACCGGTTGCAAACCTTTGGAAACAATGGACAATTTGCTGCATGTTTGCCGCAAAGCTCATTTGCATCTGAAAATGATCAGTGGCGAATTGACTTTCGATTTTTGTAATGGCAGGGATGAGACTTTATAGTAAAAAGGACTTAAATATAGCTGTAAGTGATTTTAGTGTTCTGAAGCTTTCACGTGACTGAGCCCCTCATTCAAAAACCCTGCACTCCAATAATAATTTTGATAATTTTGAAACCAAATCCAAGCAAAAGAGCAGCATTGTTTGTTCCTGTGGCCGTCAAATTCAACAGTTTCACAATAGCGCCCTCACTTGACAAACATTATGAATTATAGCCTCAATGACCGCTTCAAAAACAATTCTGAGAGAACAAGCAAAATGATGGCATGAAAAGTGTCAGTGTCCACGGTCTGCTGTTTACAAAGTCTACAGCTGTCACAGAGACCAGTGAGATATCTCAGGACTATTATTTCATTAATATCTTTATTGGAGTAGGAAAACATTTTGCATGCTTTTCCATGAAAAATAGCTTACAGGATCTTGAATGCATTAGCTATCAATATAGCTAATGCATTCATTCAGTGAAAAAAATAACAAGTTTAAAAACAAATTCACACTTAATCATGCCCACTGACCGTATGAAAATTCTGTAGTAATTGTAGGTTTGTTTTTTCTACCAACAAGCAATTCAAGCTTGAAGTATCACAGTTCAGACAAGTTTTTGCGAGTCCTAGTCAGCAGGGGGTAGTCAGCGCAGCTTCAGCTGTATAGGCAGCAAAAAACAACTGTGGGAGGGAGCTGGGCAGAATGGTCTCGAGACATGTTTTTTGTCATTTAGCTTCACACAGCATCCTAAAAAAAGGGCTAGAGACACTGAAAACCAGTGAAAAGCAACACACCCAGAGTGAGATGCTTCAAAAGCATCCGTCTGTTTGCAAGTGCAGACATAACTTAACAATACCTCCTGAGAAAATAGCCCAAATCCACCTCAGACATCTAATGTTGTAGCCTATCCACCTCAAGGTTCGATGTGTTGTGCATTCTGAGATGCTATTCTGCTCACTAACATAGTACAGAGTGGCTATCTGAGTTACCCTTGCCTTTCTGTCAGCTCAAACCAGTCTGGCCATTCTCCGTTAACCTTTCTTATCAACAAGGCGTTTCCTTCTGCAGAACTGCCGCTCACTGAATGTGTTTTGTTTTTGGCACCATTCTAGAGTAAACTCTAGAGACTGTTGTGTGAAAATCCCAGGAGATCAGCAGTTACAGAAATACTCAAACCAGCCTGTCTGGCACCAACAATCATGCCATGGTCAAAATCACTGAGATCACATTTTTCCCCATTCTGATGGCTGATGTGAAAATGAACTGAAGCTCCTTACGCCTATCTGCATGATTTCATGCATTGCACTGCTGCCACATGATTGGCTGATTACATAATCGCATGAATATGTAGGTGTACAAGTGTTGCTAATAAACTGTTCAGTGAGTGTATTTGCTCCTAAAGTTACTTTTAGCAAATATTGATATATGCAAGTAATTTGATTGACAGCCCTACATTTTTTGTCTTCATAATCTTTAATTAAAATGTATTAACTTGCTCCACCTCTGAAATGACTTTTTGGCTGATGTCACCAATCCCTCTCATAATGTTTAAACCCCTACCCTCCAGCCAATTGTCTCCATTCTTGCATGGAATGCCCACTTTTCACAATCCAGTCTGTTCCCGTTAGATAAACTCTTCCCTATAATAAATTATTTCTAGACTGAACAATGTCAATGGCAGCATGTTTGTGGCTTTGTAGTCAAATCCATGTTGTTTTTATTGTATTACACAATTGTATGGCCTTTTTAGCATCCAACTTTTTAAGTATAAGGTAAAGAGGGCTGGTTTGTTTGGTGGTTTTATGCAAGCCAATAACATACTTGACAGACTTGGCAGCACTTGTATTGCAACGACTTCAGATGTATATGTGTATCATTTTAAACATAGCATAGTATGAAAGACGTTTTTGCATATTAGTGTGTTTTTAAGATGTTCTTTCTTTGAGGAAAGAAAGTCTCTTGAAAGACTTTCCTTACATAAGCTTTTTTTCCTCTGTTGTATCTTTAGAAGACCCATTAATGCTGTCATTGGTGGAGCGTTACGTGTTGACAGCAGCGTTCAGCCTAAGAGTTTCAAGGCCATTATGTAATCTGAACTAAGAGGAGAAAATAACTTTGAGCCAATACAAAATATACCAAATTATGTATAATCATTATTTTTATGCATTATTTTATTAAGCATATACACTTTACACTCTCTTGTTAGTTTATTTGTCTATGTATATGTCCAACAGCAACACGTTTCACACAAATTGCACGAGGAACGAGAGATCTGGCAATTGATTTTAAATAGGGACGCTTCAATAGAGACACTTTAATGATGCAATACTCTAACTTTAAGCATAAAGTACACCGCACACACAAATATTGGGTAAAATAATAGATTTTTAATTCAATCTGAAAGGAAAAATATGTGAACTATGCCATATTATGACAGTGAATGAATAGTGATTCCCTAAATTTAAGTCACTAATCACTCTGAAATCAAATATAAAATGGTGGCTATGTTAATAAAGTCCTTTTTGGTCTTGCAACTTTACATCATGATGTTTAGTCATGAAACTTGATGAGAACCAGAAAGGTTTGATATCATCAACGAATCCACCACGCTTTTATAAATGATTGAATCAATAAAGACATTTCGTTCATCACATAAAGTGATTGTATCACTGTCTTCAAAAGACTTGGAATATAGTGCATGAGTCTTATTGATTATTTTACTGTTGTTTAAGGATTTGTTTTGACACAGCAAGTCACAATTCACTGTCATTATATGACCAATAAACCCTGTTTAGTCTTTTTAAAATTCACCTTTTATTTTCAATGGAACAATGCACCTATGAGTCCTTAAAATGCTGCCTCCATAGACAGCAGAAGTCTTTTAGGTTTGATCAAAATCAATCTGTATGGGCCAAAAAAGTGCCCTTAGTTGAAGAAACACCCATAGACAGCTTGTGCCATTTGTGTTCAAGTGCTCTCTACTGTAGCACACAAATGCTCTTTTGAGAAGATACTGTAATCAAGTTCTTCACACTCACTTTGACCTGGTCGTTCACCAGATGCTGACAGTTTTCCACTTCAAAGCACACAACATTCAAGCCTTCAGTCTTGCCTTATTGGACAGCAGATCAATATTGAGATTGTAGTCATTCAGCAGTGATCAACGTGTAAATAAGGACAGTTTGGACAAATGCCACTGTCCTGCCCTTGCACTTGTGAAACTTACTTACGTGGGACTCTTTCGAATTACATTTTCAGCCACCATGAAATTGCACAAAATTGTATTTACAGAAACCACCTAGATGGAGTCATAAGTCATCATATTCTCATATCACAGCTCAGGTTCTTTTTCTTTGAATATTTTTATGTCTACATTATGCACAATTTAGAGACACGTTAACATAAAAAATAAAAAAAAGTTATGTAAATGAGGTGTATGTCACTGAACCTATTTGAGCTGTTTTATTACACAAACCCTTTACCACGATAACCATAAAGACCTATTTCTATAAAACACCATAGCTAATACAAGTATGTACAAGTACTGTCAACTGTACATGACAGCATACATAATCAAATATTTGAAGGAAGGATGTCAACTGAGAAAGTGTTAAATACACATTGTTCTACGGGGCATGCACACAAGACCAATTGTGGTTCAATTAAAGTGTATACATGCTGGAAGAAGCCAAGCTACAATCGCATTATCTAGGTCTGTTAGACTGCCTTTGCAAAAATCTGACTTGATTTCACGATTTTATTCAGACTAAAGAATTAGCATAACATTTTTAAAAAGATTGATTATTGTTGTAGTTTGACTTATATCAAACTTTTCACTTTGTGTGACCCCTTGCAGACATGGGTTGACATTGTATTTTGACTTCGCTAAACACAACACATAATTAAAATTAACTGATCTCAGTTCAGGAGAATCTGTGCTGTCAGTAAAGGGTTAAACTTTCAACGTATGTCATGTGACCAAACAACATGGTGCTGACCACAGCAGAGTTTATCTTTGGGAGAAATGGCAAAAAAACTACATTAGTAACCTAATTAAGTTTTACAATAAAACCTGTTTGATGAAAAGATTAGAGTCTCTAGTTTAATGATCCAATATGCCATTTTTAAAAAATTTAAAAAAATGTATTATTATTATTTACTGTGCATTTTTACAATGAGAATCAATAGGTTCATCTGAAAACAGTAAAATGTTGCTTTCAGAGGATATTTTTGGAGTTAGGATGAAAATAAGGTGCATTTCAAACTGCTCTGAGACCAGTGCATACAGACAGCACACTGCAGGTTAAGTCGTTAACTATATAGGGAGCGAGGGAGCATCCTACAGCTCTCTATGTGAATTCAATCCAAACTTCCAATCAAAAGTTCAGTTTCAGACTGCAGATGATGTTTGGACCACTCTACATGTTTGGCAAGCATGGGACAATGATAATCAGTACATAGATTCAGAATTTTCATTTTATTTAACATGGTTGAAAGTGTTTGGATAATTTTGTCCATTACATCTGCACATTTCTGATACAATGTCTTTAACATGAAAAACTTGAATAATCAACACTCCAAAAAAACTTTCTGTAGCTTTGTATTATTTAAAATTTTGTAACTTAGTCCCACTGTCCACATATGAGGACATACATTTTTTTATAACGATTTGCTCGAGAATTATTATTATTAATTTGTATACATTTTTTTGGTATGTTCATTAGTTACAAATCAAAAATGAAAATGGAAAATGCACACAGCAGTCAAGCTTGGGTTTCAGGAGGTTAAAGTGCATGTAAACTAGGCATATAACGATACAGAGATATCTCAATACGATACAGTAACCTTACGATACAATATGACGAGCTCTCACCTCGGCTATGTTGATGCTGCTAAAGACTCTGGGCTGCTTTTCCCAAAATCATTGTAAGCCTAAGTAGATTGCAGAAACCATTGGCTCCAAAGTCTCTACGATCAACTGAAGCTTGCAATGCTTTTGGGAAGCGCAGCCCCGAATGTTTAGTAAGCATGAATGCTAACTACCTAGCCAACGATCTCTATTTAAATTTGTCCCAGCAATGGCCAGGAAAGTTTTTGGTGAGAATATCACACTTCATTCAACATTGACCTAGCTTTGACCTACCCCCCTCTGTCTTTACCTCAGCCACCCTGGGGCTAATCCGCACAGCTGATGTAAAGAGAGTCACCTCAACACAGGCCGTCAAATCTCAGATCAAGCCCCATGACAGCATGAACCCTGTTCAACAGAGGCCTATGTGCTTCAAGGCAAGGCGAAGCCAAATATGTATCGTTATGGGATTTCTGGAACACCGCAGGAGACTTCAGTCCACGCATGTAATGCTGGACTGACCAGCTTTACGTCAGTTTGGCTTTGATCTATTTTATTCTGGAGACGCCCAAGGTAAAGTTAGCAGAAACTTTTAGGGTTAATAGCGGGTTAGAATGCTTCAGGTAAAGGTTTGACATCCTGCTGATGTTGAACACTACGTCTAACTGCCCTTTGACGTCAGTGGTGATTTATGTCAACCTGAGACTGAAAATACCCTTCAGAGTTTCTTGTCCTAACTGTAATGTTTTCTGATACTTCTCTGCCCACCATGTAAAAGACCACATGGATGAATACATATAATTTGGTTATCCTATATCACATGTTTGGATTTTGTTATTTATTTTTTGACCTGAGGTCCACTTACAATGAGCCGAGCAATAAATCTGTGTACAGACACTTTCCATTTTATCCTTTTAGCAGATGTTTACATTTACATTTATGCATTTGGCAGACGCTTTTATCCAAAGCGACTTACAGAGCCCTTATAACAGGGACAAACCCCCCGGAGCAACCTGGAGTTAAGTGCCTTGCTGTAACCCGCACAAGAAGAGACAGTCACAATGTAAGTCAAAACTGCGTTTTATTGCAGGCAGGCAAAAGTACAGCAAGGCAAATCCAGTAGAAGAATGGTCAGGGTGAGCGATAGGTCAAAAGCCGGGGAATCAAGATATAAACAAGGGGGGCAAATCCAAAGAGAGAGGTCGAGGAAGGCGTGGGGTCAAAGCCGGGGTAATCAGAATCAAAGCAACGAGATACTAAACAGGGGAGCTAGGGGAACACTAGAGTTGACAAGCTAAGGGGTAAACAAGAGGAGAGCAAAACTAGACGAGACTAGCGGGGGGCAAAGACACGGGAAACTAAACACAATAACCAACAAGCGGGAGACGAATGTGCTGTGATATTTAAAGAGACGAGTGCAGGTGTAAACAATGACAGGTGATAGGGACGAGTGCAGGTGTATATAATGAACAGGAGTGCAGATGACGCGAGTGCAGGTGTACATAATGTTCTGGCGATAGAAGTGGGCATGTGAGCCCGAGGGGGGGAGATAGTGTACGAGCATGTGAGCTCGTAGGAGTAAAACGAGCGTGCGAGCTCGAGGGAGCGAAACGAGCGTGCGAGCTCGAGGGAGCAAAACGAGCGTGCGAGCTCGAGGGAGCGAAACGAGCGTGCAAGCTCGAGGGGGCGGAACGAGCGTGGAAGCTCGAGGGGGCGGAGCGAGGGAGCGGGGTTCGTGACACTTGCTCAAAAACACAATCGTTGAGGCTGTGGTGATCGAACCAGCAACCTTCAGATTACCAGTTTCTGATTATTATTTGTTTAAACAAATCTAAAAAGCCACAATATCTACAAGGTGGTTCCCCATGAATTTATGCTCATCTCAAGTTGTCTATAATGAAACGATTTCATAGCACAGTAATGTTTATTAATTTGTTGTGCATGTAACCATCCTTCTGTTTACTTCTAAATAAACTATTAAAAATGTATTATTGTAATTGTTATATTGCATATTTCTGCGTATTATTTTCATGTTCAATTAAGTATTTCAACATACCTTGTTTTGCATTTTTATATTACAATAAAGTCTTTTATTGTTTGCAGTGCATAGACTTACTATTGTAGTATGACGGTTCACTTGTATTGTCCACTGCACTGAGGCTGTAGATTAGGGGTTGGCAACCTATGGCATGCGTGCCAGCATTGGTGCATGGAGGGGTAATCACTTGCATGCCAGCAACGGCGAGAGAGGAGTAGACTATTTTATTTATATAAATTCCACACCTGCATTCCAATCTACATATTGATGTGTTTTCATCAGCTGAATGGGAGGCTAAACAAAAAGTTCAAATGTGACAAGACTGCAGTATACCCAACAGACTCGTGCAGCACGTCCAAGCCATTCGGGCATCATGAGCTGGCAGCGCTTCACTTTCGGTTAATCTAACTATTCAACACACCCGCATTGCTTCGGTCAGGCTCCGCGGATGACAGCCTTGAGCTTACATTCCATGTTTCATTTGTTTCTTTTTGTTTTCAGAACAACACGTGATGTAATGAAAACACCACTATAAAACCTTGACATTTCCAACCCAGCATGACTAGCACATGCAACGCGAGTCTCTTCACACTTTAATAGTGTTTAGCCTCCCATTCAGCTGATGAAAACACGCAGCGTGATCACGAGGAAGGATTATGCTACATCAAGATGTAGATTGGAATGCAAGTGCAAAAACTTCATATAAATAAAATAGCCTGCTACTCTCTTGTTGTTGCTTGTGTGCTAGTAATTACCCCTTTGAGTGATTTTGAAACATGTATGACATAATATAAGAAATATTTCAGATTCCACATAATTTTGTGATCAGTAATCAAATAAGCACATGAGTTGTTAACTCATTTTGTACAAAAGGACAGGTTCTCTTTCATTCAAGAAATTTCAAAAGATGCTTTGGCACTGCCTTTGACCACGAAAATAAGAAGTAGCACTCCATGTAAAAAAGGGTTGCTGACCTCTGCTGTAGATTGTAATATAAAAATAGAGTGTCTTCAATTGGCCATTATCACGATTTTCATCTCTTAATATGATATCAGGGACGGATTACCAACTGGGCCAATAGGGCCAGTGCCCAGTGGCCCTCTACTACCAGGGGGCCCTGACTGCCCAGGGGTTCCCTTTGTTTTAAGGCTGCATGATCTAGTTTGGTGATCCCCCGCTTGAAAACCCTTTTGGGCATAAACAACGATAAACACCCCTCAACAACATTTGGGTGGAGGGGGTTCCTTGGAGATAAATGGCCCCAGGGCCTTTGTAAGTCATAATCCATCCCTGTATGATATGTGAAGTACAATACAAACATTGTGTATTGTGTAGTGAATAAAATGCCTAAAAAATGCCTAAATAATCATATTAAAATATAATTAAGAGTGTTTATTTTCCTCAAAGTAAGTAATATATCGGTATGGAGGTGGAGGCGTTGCAGACCGCCGTGCTGTTGAGAGTGAAACAGGGGAGGTGAATGGAGAATGACTGCCACCTGTGCTTAACACCTGTCTTGTGTTTTAGTGAGGAGTGGCTGGGGCTTTTAAGGACAGGACACAGTGGCAGTTGAGAGAGAGCGTCCAGCTGAGAAGCTGCTCATGTGTTGGCCGCTGCCGTGTTGCAATTTTTGAGTGTTGGCCAAGATGGGTCCCCAGTTTGAGAGGGCCGCGGCGGGGTGAGGCTGGCCCCAGACACAGTGGGCAGTCCGCCTTGTATCTCTTTTGTAGGGGGAGGCTCAGCTCGTGGCCCAACAACTGCCGGTGGCTAACCTGCTGGAGTATTTTCACAAACCCCACTCCATGGGCCCAGGGATTTCTGGCCACCTCTACCCCCCTTCTGTGTATCCTTCCCTTTCCAACCATGTTGGAGAATCCGAAGCCGCATGTGCGGGAGAGTGGAGTCTGGGCCGGTGTGCTGGTGCTGTGGGGAGCCAGACCACTTCCAGGACCAATGTTCAGCAATGTATGTGGGCATGTCAGTCCGGGTCCCCGACACGTCACATACCGTTCCCGACCGAGCAAGGATATACCAGATACCTGTATACCTGAATATTCATGGGGTAAATACCGCGCCTTAGTGGATTCGGGTTGTAATCAAACCTCTATTCACCAATGCTTGGTTCAACAGGAGTGTGAAGGTTCTTAGTTCATGGGCAATGGAGGAGTCAGGAGACAAGCAGGTTCCAGGTCACTACTTTTATTCTCACACACACAATCGACAGTAACCATCAATAATAAAGCAAATGATTTTAACTAAATGAAAACACTCTAAACAGTCCACACTCTCTCTGTGCTGACATGCTTTCTGGAAACTCTCTCCTCTGCCCGAAGCTCTGGCATACCTTTTCAGGTCTCCCTCCACCATCACTATAATGAGAGACAGGTGTTATTGATAATTACGACCCAGGTGATGAGCCTTACCTCTCTCCCTCTCCCGCAGATCGATACATGACCACGTCCCTCTATGCCACAGGGAGGCTTTGGGTACAGCATGTAGTGTGAAGGTGAGGTATGTGCATTGGGATGCTCACGAATATACCTTAGTGCATATGGCTATTCAATTGAGGAAAAAATATAGAATAGAGGCTGCGGTTAGTCCTTATCTCACACATCCGCTGATTTTTGGTGTGAATTGGCCGGCATTTCAGTAGTTATTGGGGAGATTTTGCACTGAAGGGTCCTGCACCAAAGTGTTTTGGTGTGTGGTTTGTGATTTGCTGGCTGGGGAGGTGGAGCAGGTGCCGTCTGTGTTAGTTTCGCTTCAGGATGACGCAAGGGAGGGGGCAGTCCCTTAGAGGTTTCCCTACTGGGGATTTCCCTCTGGAACAGACACGAGATGAGACCCTTGGGCACGCCTTTGATCAAGTGAAAATGATTGATGGTCAATGCCTCCGGCTAGACATTGCACTCGCATATCCATACTTTTCTATTATAAATGATCGGTTGCATCGAGTGACGCAGGACACTCAGGCAAAAGAGGATACAATCCAGTTGTTGATACCGAAAAGCCGTCTGGAAATGTTATTCCAGACGGCTCATCATAATCCGATGGTGTGGCACTTAGGGCGAGAAAAAACATGAAATCATCTAATAGCCCATTTCTTTTCACAAAGATGTTAGCAGGTGGTATGCGGCATGCCATGAATGTCAGCTGGTGAATCCACCGCCCAGATCAAGAGCGCCTTTGTGCCCGCTTCCTTTGATCGAGGTCCCCTTCGAAAGAATTGTTATGGACCTCGTCAGGCTACTAAAGTGGACAGCACGCAGAAATCGCTTTGTGTTCTTTCTGGTGGACTATGCAACATTTGCAACATTGCAACAAGGAAGCAGTGCCTCTACACAACATTTCAGCACGGAGTGTTGCAAAAGCCACTCTTCAGAATAATAAGAGCAGTGCCTAATCTCAACTCACTTAAAGTGTTGCTCCGCAAGTAACTTGCAGTTTTTTGCTTCAACCGCTAGAGGGCCAAAAGTTACATAGTGTTGCTTTAAGTAGGTTTACACAAATAATCTTCCGTTCACATCCAGAATGCAAAAATGTCACATCATATTCGGGGAGAACTAATCGTAACACCATTTTTGAATTTGAATGCAATGCGGGCTACTTGCAAGTTTCAGCTGAGGGGAAGATAATCAGTGAATGATTTAAACTTTGGTCTGTTCCACACAAAAAGCTATCGTATGGCTTCAGAAGACTTGGAATATAAGTCATATTGAGAACCTTAATGGTGCTTTTATTTTATTTTTGTCCTATTTTGAGCTTGGCAGATGTGTTCCCAATGAACTAGGGCTGGGCAAAATGGCAAAAAAAATAATGATCACTATATTTTTTTCTTATTGTTTGATAACGATATTTGTAGTTAGTGGCTATCAAGCCTCATTGCCAGTTTTCATGACAGCAGGGCTACCTGCTAATACTTCGTAACCAGCTAATTTCATGACTGTGATTCAGTTAGCTAGTTGTGCGTATAACTTTGCCAAACTGCTTCCGTTTTTAAGCGACATGTTCCTAATCTGATTGTCTAGATGTAGAACATATGCTAAATATAGAAAATTACTTAAAAGATTATCATCGATATTGAAAATGTATATTTTTCAAATAAATATCTACTGTATATTGCCCAGCCCTACTATGAACCGTCGCTGTATGGAAAATAATTGCATAAAGATGCTAAATAAATAACAGAATAGGGGTTTGGAATTATATGATGGTGAGTAAATAATGAAAGCATTTCGATTTTTTTTTATTAAATATTCCTTTAAAGTATTTAAACTGAAAAGGGATTGAGCTACTACACTACATAACTTAGTGCTGCTGAGTTCCTCTCAAGTTCTTCCTTGACATTTCTAATCCAGAGCTATTTAGCACTCTCACTGCACACTCCCTTTCTCAGTTCTCCCTAAAAACATAGATTTCCTCCCTCTAAGTGACCATAAATCTCTGATCTAGCACCTTGGGTCATGTAGGTACATACATTTCCTTGACCTAATCTAACCTTCGTCTCCTGTCCATTGCATCCTTCCTTATAAGAAGCTTTTTCATCTGTCGAAATAGCTTTGAGACCTCCCAGGCTTTTAAAATTATCTCTCTATCATCTTTCTCTCATCTGTTCCATGTTCAGTCTCTCTCATTGTCCAGGGAGGGCCTTCATCCATCTATGTTCATCCTTTGAATTCTTTGTTATGTTTCCCAGGGAGAAAGACAGGGGTTGTTTTCTGAAGGTTGCATGTTGAAACATACACACTTGCAAAAAAAAAAAACATTCTTGGTCCTCTTTGGTGTTATTTTTTCCTGAGAAAAGGTGTCAAAAGTCTTTGCCTTAAAAAAAGATGTCAAACATCACCCAGAACAAACACATTGATTTGAAAGACAAAACTCATTTGGGAATCAAAGCAACGTTCCAGGATGAGTTGGACCCAGTTTGGTTTACTGTCTTATGTCAAGCGACAAATGTATTTTCCATTGCACTTGATAATGTGAGTTCCTCAAAGATTGTATTTGAATTGAAGTAAAACAGAAAACAAATATAGCTGCAAGAAGCAATTACAGGGACAAGCTAGCACCGAAAGATCCTCCATAAGTTAAATTTATAGGATATAGCATCCTTGGTGATGATTTTTGGCAAATTAGTTTAAAAGCGATAAGAAAAACTTGTAACACCGCACAGTTGCCTATGTTTCTGACCACTAGGTGGCTCTGTCTCTAAATTGCTCAGGTAGCCTTAGGGTATAGAGTTGATACCTTGTACCAAGTTTTGTTTCAATATCTCAAAGCATATAGAGCCTCACTTCCTGTTTGCATCCTGATGGTCACATTCATGAGACCATTTCTCGCCAATGGTTTGGAACAAGTGTGCCGCACAAGCCCTCAAAAGTGAAGCCAAAACGTCTCGATCGCCCCCCGGTGACTGGTCCTAGTATAGGTCATAAACCCCGCCTCCCCATGTTATTCAACGGGAAGTGAGACCAACTAAACAATTAAATTACACTTCACATATCTTTTTTCCAAAGATAGTTTCTGTCATTTACTGTAGTTTCTATCACGTTGATGTCATTTCAAGTGTTTGTTTTCAAAATAAGTTTGTTTTTATTTAGTTAAAGTATAAAAACGGTGCTGTGACATCATGATTGACAGCTGTGATTGACAGATTCTCTGAGCGAAGTAGTCACTGAAGCACCAACTGACTTTTTTTCGGGATCTTCGGAGGACCGAGGAGATTGGAGCTTTAAATTATATATCTAAATTTCTATAATTAATTACTTCACACCGTCATCAGTCAAAAGTCAAAAGTGCAGGGGCGTGTGCTTGCGATTTATTCAGCCAGAGTGAGGGCGGGGCCTTGATTTCGTGGTTTACTTCCTGCTCACTACTGCGCAGGTCTGGTCCCGAAATCGCAACTGTGCAGACTCAAGTCCCGAGATGTCAGCGCCATATCGGGACACTGGCGGCTTCAGTTCTCACCAATGGAAAAGAGCGACGGGGCGTCTTCCATCTTTTTTTACAGTCTATGGTTTGGAATATCAGAAATCCAAATGATAACTTTTGATCAGTGAAATTTGGTCAACATTGGACTGGATTTGTATCCAAAGTTTTAATATAATTCAGTTGTATTATAATTCAAATTGCGGACAGGCAATATGGCCGACCTTGGCAAATTTTGTATCAATGTAGTCGGCTTATAATAAGACAAGTTTCATGACAATAGACCAATCTAATAAAAAGGTATAAGCAAAAATAAAACATTTTCAGATTTCTTCAGCACTAGGTGTCGCTTTCCACCAAATGTGCATGCACCCTCAATTTATGATGGAGATTAAACAGTTTCGTGTCAGTATGCTCAAGCGTTGCAGATTTACTGCCTGTTTGGCGTCCACTTTGTAGCCTACGTAAGGTCATTTCTCACAAACTGTTTTAAATATCAAAATATGTCAGAACTTTTGTGCAGCTCATTTTGACGATCATCTGGGTAAAATTGAGTGAAGATCGGACGAAATTTGAAGGAGGAAAAGCAAAAAACGAAGAAAAAAAAACTGCTGGCCAGTATTTTCTTGAATGCTCTTTGTTCTGGTGGCATTAGTGGTGCTGTTTTTACACTTCACCTTATGTTCTATACTTCATGTCTGTTCAGACCTCTTTGATTATGACACTGCACTACGAGGGCCATGTTTGACACAAATCGTTACTGAAAACTTACTCACAAGTGCTGAAAAGCTATCAGAGGCTTTTGCGCCACATTATCATTGCTGTTCTCAAAAACTTTCATACAATTTATCGCCTGTCCGGAGCTGGGAAATCAGTTTTAGGGTCACACAGCAACAGTTTGCAGGGTAAAGTGCTTATAGGCTCAGAGTGGGCTTGTGAATAACTAAGAGTCTGATTCGGGATGACATCTCTTAGATGGGGACAAATGGGGGGCCGGTCCCTCCTCTTGCATCCTCTGACCCCTGACACAACTCCGTTTGTGGTGCTGCGAGGGGGTTGTCACCTGTGTTTTTCGGAGAGAACCAGATTAAAAGGTTAATGGATTCAGTTCAGTCCACCTGCCAATCCTTTACTGTGGGCACATTAGGGTGAGAACACATTTGTCCGGCATATTGATGCTGGAGGAGGAAATTTTTTAAGGTCTCTGCTGCCCTCTTTGGGCATGTATGTGACATTACAAATTTGATACAAAGAGAAAACAGTTACACTGCAGGTAAACTTGATAGTTTAGCAGATTATAGTTTTTGATTTTTTGATTTAGTTTTTATTTCTATTTTTAAGCAATCTGTCATTCCAAATTAGTTTTAGTTTTCGTTATTTTTCACAGTATGTCTGTTAGTTTTAGTTTATTTTATTTATTTCAGTTTCAGTGCAGTTTTAGCTATTTTTACTTTCGTGTTTAATTTGGACTGTAAATGTTGCAAATGTTATAACAGGATTAACATGACAAAGGACATTTAAATTTGATTCCCACTGTATCCATTTGAATTTCCTTAGATGATTATAAATAATTTCTTATCTAATCTTTGGGAAGTAAACAATTAAAGGGGCAGTTCACCCAAAAATTAAAATTCTCTTATAATTTACTCACCCTCATGCCATCCAAGATGTGTCTGACTTTCTTTCTGTAGTTCCATACAATGCAAGTCATCACAGTACAAAACCTTGAAGCTCCAAAAAGCACATAAAGGTAGCATCCTTTTTTTTACTGTAAATCTTGACATCAGCAGTCTCATTGGCGATCTTTCCTGTAGACTACGATTGTAAGATTTATAGTGTAAACATTTTTTACATTTTGGTCTTTTCTCACCCTAAACAGATTAGATTTCTTCAGAAGACGTGAATTAAACTAAAATACTTAAGGATTACTTTATGTTGCCTTTATGTGCTTTTTAGAGCTTCAACGCTTTGGACCCTGTTGACTCGTGTTGTATGGACCTACAGAGCTAAGATGTTCTTATAGTATCTTTATTTGTGTTCAGCAGAATTCTCATTCCATTCAAGAGTTTTAACCATTTAAGAAAAAGTGGCCACCCCCACTTTGTATGTATTGGCATACTGTTGCAACGGTGCATCAAAAGTATTTTTTATAATTATTGAGAATGGGACTCCAGAGAACCTTTCTGCACTGATTTGGTTCTGATCGGGTGAACGGCCTGGGACTAGTTCAAATAATTGCTAAATGTTGATTGGTCGATGGCTGCCATGTGCTCATAGAACTTTATGGCACCTTGGACAAAGACATTGCATGCAAAATGTCAAGTCGATCGAACCAACAGTTCCATAGTTAGAGATATTGTTTTGATTTGTAATTATTATAGCGCCACCAAGACAACATGATCACATGTGAAGTCGGCATTATGTTTCCGATAATTTCAGTACCCTAGGATCGGCGACTGTATGCTGGCGCACTGACATGCAGCATTCTTATCAGACATGTTTGTGACAATGTGTTTAACTTTCATCTGGCATGATTGGTAGTGCATTGCATCAGCTGCGTGGGAAAAAAAAAGCCAGGTAGTAACCACGTTTGAATAATCAATGACGAGCATGATTCAGAGGTTTCACTTTTCCCTCTAACATTACTTTTTTAGTCCACTAATGGTGTGTGTGTGTGTGTGTGTGTGTGTGTGGTGTGTGTGTGTGTGTGTGTGTGTGTGTGTGTGTGTGTGTGTGTGTGTGTCCTCAGAATCACCCCAAGAATATGTGTACCAAATTTGGTGATAAATTCTCATTCCGTTCGAGTTCTAACTTGTGGCCACGCCCCCTTATGTACATTTTGGCATACCTTTGCAATGATGAATTGAAAGTTCAAACTTTTTTTTGATAATTATTAATATTGGGAAGAATATTTATTCAATGGTTTGGTTCCGAATGGGCAAAAGGCCTAAGAAAAGTTTGTTCTAAATTTTTTTTCCAACAATCTAAAATAGTGGGAAAACAAGGGGGTGGAGCGAAAATTGGCCAGTTACTGTTACATAATGATTTATTACAAAATATAAAAAATTTATTCTAAATACTTTGTAGGGATTTGGACAAAATAGGGTCTTCAAAAGTGCTATGTCTCAGTATCACAGTAAGAATTTCTTCAATTTTGCTTTTGTCTAAGGTAGAAGACTACCTTCTTCAAAGGTATAATGTCAGGTTTTTTATAGTAATTTTTTTAGTTAACAAAAATAATTTTTGATCATTTTTAATTTAGGTTTTGTTAACTATAATAACACTGGTGTATACAACATTTTATGGAAGTCCATTAACAGCGAAGATGTTCCATAACACTTCAGTTGTTATGAAAGTCTTACTTTCAACAACTTTGAATGAATGTCAATGAGTAAGCCTGCTAAAAAGTTCTGTTTATCTTTCTCAGTCGAAGTGGATGCTTTGCAAAACACAAGATAGACATTCCTAAACTGCAAACCCCAATAAGTATATCTGTTAAAAGAATTTACCATGGCAACTATATCTATTCCAAAATAACATGGTTACTACATTTATTGCTAAGTACTGCAAAATGTATATGCAATCATTATAGAGTACAAGAGGTTTTCAGAATCTTTCTGTCATTTTATTTATTTTAGCTGACTTGATTTCATGTATTTTTTATTTGGTGGTGAATATCAAGTTATTCGTGTCTTACATTAGTATAGCTACAGTCCCCCTAGCTAACTGTTAAGTGCTAGCTAAATCTCAAAAGATTTAGCTTAGCTTTAGCGAGCTTAGCTTAGCCTTAAAATGACTCTGAACATCTTTGCAATGTATTAGCAAATACTGGAAAAGTTGTTAGGCCAACTCTAACATTATGGCAATGTGTTCTGCCTATGCAAACATCACTCATATGTTCTAGTTTTTACGTTAGTCTAACGTTTTGTTACAAGGGTTCAAAATGTAGCTAAGCCTTCGGTATTTTGTTATTATGCTAATTACTAAACTTTTAAACTTATTTTTTATTTTTTATTTATAGTGTAATAGTATTTTTGAAAAATATGTGTTTAAAATGATGTACACTCACATGAGATGAATGCTTTTTGAGAAAAAGTTGCTATATTCTACATATAGAATGCATACATATGGTGCTGGGCCACATTCATGAGCGCTGCCATATTGAGATCATGTGATCAGCTGAATATTACTTGCTTTATCTCAATTTATCTCTGAAATAGCGAATGTTTACAATGAGTAACAGATCTTTGTTTTGTGTGTGATTTTGCATGTATACTGCTAGGTGTCACTGCAACAGTGGCAGGCCGTGCATTTTAAGTCAAGACCTGTAGTGTGATTCATGCCATTAAGAAAACACAGTTTCAATGAATAAGACACCCTATGCCTTTGGGCATCATACATTATAACTAATAATACCCGTTGACATTTTAAAAACAAAACGAAATTACGAACGAAAGACAAAACTTAAAAATGACACTTAATGCTCAAGCACACCTAATTGTAACTGCAGCATGACTGCAAAATCAGTTTCCGAGTTAAATGAATGCAGCACTACTTTTCAAAACTTGATCCGACACTGAATGCTCAAGCAGCCTAAAGAAAACTTAGAAAACTCCTGATGTTGCTATAACAATGCAAAAAGCACTTTATGTTATGTTTTTAGCTTTTTATGTTAAAATACTTTCTCCTGTCCTAGATTAATATGCAACATTAAGTAGGCAATTCATAGGTTGATTCCCCAAAATGTGTACACTGTGTCTCTGTGGCGCAATCAAAACATTGCTCTGTTTGTTTGAGCATCCGACCAGCCCGACATAGCAATATTAGCTCAACCATTTGTGTGAGTTTGTTCTGTTTGTACCACCAAAACAATTGAAACAATTGTTCTTTTTCCAATAAGGTGTTGAAATAGCGTTTCTCTTTGAATTGTAATGCAATACTAAGGAGAAATTTGCGTCAGTTTGTTTGAGCTAGACTACTACAATGTCACATACAGAACATTTTCCATATGTGTGAATAAGAGCAGAGAGATCAATAGCCTATTTTGTTTAAATTATTCATGATGCTGTTGCTGGACACCAGAGAATAATGCCCTTCAATGGAGAGAAATGCCTCTGTCCTTTTTTTTAATGGCTATGTTTCCCAAATCCCTGTTGACTGTGGGTTACTGGCTCGCCCTACCAGCTTTTCATTAATTCTATCTGTATTCGTTCCCTCTCGTATGCGTCTCTTCACTTCGGGACTCTTTTGTGTCCATGAGAGTGTGATTTGAAGATAGGTCATCAGATCTCGCTTTAAACCAAGAGGATGGCTGACACATAAAAATATGGAGTCCTTCTAAGTGAGATAAATCAGGGAGAGGTGTCACTGTTGCCTATTTTTCTAGTTCCAACCCCATGATTGATGTTGTGTGGTTTTCTGCTCTGTGATAGATTTTGTCACCCTTGTCATCAGCCTCTTTAATTAAAGTCTAAAATGATTTACACACCAACCGTCACGCACCCACCCTGACCCCCCTGGCAATCTGTGGAGGGCATAAAAGCGGTTTTGAACTGTGGCACATAAATATTGCATACAAGTGGATGTTTCTTTTGTTCTGCCGGTTACATCAACAACCACTGGGTTGTAGTCCATCATCATAAATAAAACATTATCATGCAAAAAGAAATACAATAAAATCACACATCTAAAGAATTGTATGGGATTGTTGGACTGTCAGAGTTTGTATAGGAAAGATGTACAGAGGGAATCTTTTAGAAGCTATATACACTTCAAAGCACCAGGAACAACATTGAGTGTCAGAAATCAACATTATGCCACAAATCAAGTTAAATTAAGTTAAAATCTGAGACAAAGTTGATACAAATATATGAAGCACAGAAAGGGATAGTCCACCCAAAAATGAAAATGCTCTCATCATTTACTCCCAGATGTGTATGGCTTTCTTTCTTCTGCTGAACACACATCTTTAGAAGAATATTTCAGCTCTGTAGGTCTATACAATACAAGTGAATGGTTACCAAAGCTTTGAAGCTACAAAAGCATATAAAGGCAGGATTAAAGTGATCCATGTCGATGTCAGTGGTTAAATCCATACCTTCATAAGTGATATGATAAGTGTGGGTAAGAAACAGTTACATTTTAAAGTCCTTTTTTACCATAAATCTCTACTTTCACTTTTACATTCTTCTTTTGTTTTTGGCGATTCACTTTCTTTGCGCATATCGCAATCTACTGGGCAGGAAGTAGAATTTTTAGTAAAAGCTCTTTAATATTGATCTGTTTCCATCATCCACACCTATCATATCACTTCTGAAGACATGGATTTAACCACCGGAGTCTTATTGATTACTTTTATTCTGCATTATGGAACTTCAAAATATTGGTACCCATTCACTTGCATTATATGGACCTACAGAGCAGAAATATTCTTCCCAAAATATTTGTTTGTGTTCAGCAGAAGAAAGAAAGTCATATCTGGGATGAAATGAGGGTGAGTAAATGAAGAGAGAATTTTCATTTTTGGCAAACTTTCCCTTTAAGTCTCATGAGCTATGAAGAGCAGAGAAAAAAAAATCCTCTGGGAATAGTATAATATGATATAAAAGCATTTTGTGTCATCTAAACAATAAACAGCCTGAATCTGAAGAGTCTTTAGTGATATTTCTTCATAAGCCAGAGAGAGTTTTAAAAAAGACAAAATGTCAACTGGACTGACAGTGTGGAAATTTCTTAAAGATCTACTCTTCACTGCCTCTAAGTTAAGGCCCGAGAAACTATTTGATTTCCCTTGAGAAAAAAGAGAGAAACACACACACACACACTTACATGCAAGCCCTTCAATGAAGTTTATGTCCTTCATGTACAATGAATCCTCATCAAGGCCCTGCAGCCCTTTACAGTGTTTTCTTTAACTGGCTTTCATTGTTGTTTGGCATGAATCTCTTTTTGGCAGATAGTATTAGATTCCCTAACATAGAAACATGACAAAACATTGTTGGAGACTGGATCTGCATCTACTAAATGTTACTTATTGCATTGTCAGTAAATTAAGGGTCATTTGACATCATTACATTGTTGAAAAGAGAAGAATATTTTAATTGTACAGGAAACAACATTTGTTGACATCAAAAATATGTGTTCTGGCTTTTATTAGTTAATTTGTACAGAATGAAATGAAAATGATTTTATTCATACCTAAATGTGTCATGTTAGGATATTGATGTAATGTGTGTATATATATATATATATATATATATATATCAGGGCTGGACTGGGAAGAGACACCGGGATTTTACATGGCAACTGGCCCAAAAAGGGGGTGTTCGCTGTCCTTTATCTGCGCCTTACTGCGGTCCGTACTGCATAACGCAGCAGCTCATTTGAGTTTATCGTGTCCCATTCGGCATGTTTCGTGGATGACCGACCAGCTTCTCCCGATGGCCAGTCCACCCTTGATCAACCCCAAAGTGTGTCGGCCCACTGGAAAAATGTCCGGTATGCCAGATTACCAGTCCAGCCCTGATATATATATATACAGGTGAAACTCGAAAAATTAGAATATCGTGCAAAAGTTCATTAATTTCAGTAATTCAACTTAAAAGGTGAAACTAATATATTATATAGACTCATTACAAGCAAAGTAAGATATTTCAAGCCTTTATTTGATATAATTTTGATGATTATGGCTTACAGCTTATGAAAACCCCAAATTCAGAATCTCAGAAAATTAGAATATTACATGAAATCAATAAAAAAAGGATTTTAAATACAGAAATGTCGGCCCTCTGAAAAGTATAATCATGCATATGTACTCAGTACTTGGTTTGGGCCCCTTTTGCATTAATTACTGCCTCAATGCAGCGTGGCATGGATGCTATCAGCCTGTGGCACTGCTGAGGTGTTATGGAAGACCAAGATGCTTCAATAGCGGCCTTCAGCTCTTCTGCATTGTTTGGTCTCATGTCTCTCATCTTTCTCTTGGCAATGCCCCATAGATTCTCTATGGGGTTCAGGTCAAGCGAGTTTGCTGGCCAAACAAGCACAGTAATACCATGGTCATTGAACCAGGTTTTGGTACTTTTGGCAGTGTGGGCAGGTGCCAAGTCCTGCTGGAAAATGAAGTCAGCATCTCCATAAAGCTTGTCTGCTGAAGGAAGCATGAAGTGCTCTAAAATGTCGGTAGGCGGCTGCGTTGACTCTGGACTTAATAAAGCACAGTGGACCAACACCAGCCCGATGACATGGCTCCCCAAACCAACACAGACTGTGGAAACTTCACACTGGACTTCAAGCATCTTGGATTGTGTGCCTCTTATATATATATATATATATATATATATATATACACTCACCTAAAGGATTATTAGGAACACTTGTTCAATTTCTCATTAATGCAATTATCTAATCAACCAATCACATGGCAGTTGCTTCAATGCATTTAGGGGTGTGGTCCTGGTCAAGACAATCTCCTGAACTCCAAACTGAATGTCAGAATGGGAAAGAAAGGTGATTTAAGCAATTTTGAGCGTGGCATGGTTATTGGTGCCAGACGGGCCGGTCTGAGTATTTCACAATCTGCTCAGTTACTGGGATTTTCACACACAACCATTTCTAGGGTTTACAAAGAATGGTGTGAAAAGGGAAAAACATCCAGTATACGGCAGTCCTGTGGGCGAAAATGCCTTGTTGATGCTAGAGGTCAGAGGAGAATGGGCCGACTGATTCAAGCTGATAGAAGAGCAATTTGCCTGAAATAAACACTTGTTACAACCGAGGTATGCAGCAAAGCATTTGTGAAGCCACAACATGCACAACCTTGAGGCGGATGGGCTACAACAGCAGAAGACCCCACCGGGTACCACTCATCTCCACTACAAATAGGAAAAAGAGGATACAATTTGCAAGAGCTCACCAAAATTGGACAGTTGAAGACTGGAAAAAATGTTGCCTGGTCTGATGAGTCTCGATTTCTGTTGAGACATTCAGATGGTAGAGTCAGAATTTGGCGTAAACAGAATGAGAACATGGATCCATCATGCCTTGTTACCACTGTGCAGGCTGGTGGTGGTGGTGTAATGGTGTGGGGATGTTTTCTTGGCACACTTTAGGCCCCTTAGTGCCAATTGGGCATCGTTTAAATGCCACGGCCTACCTGAGCATTGTTTCTGACCATGTCCATCCCTTTATGGCCACCATGTACCCATCCTCTGATGGCTACTTCCAGCAGGATAATGCACCATGTCACAAAGCTCGAATCATTTCAAATTGGTTTCTTGAACATGACAATGAGTTCACTGTACTAAAATGGCCCCCACAGTCACCAGATCTCAACCCAGTAGAGCATCTTTGGGATGTGGTGGAACGGGAGCTTCGTGCCCTGGATGTGCATCCCACAAATCTCCATCAACTGCAAGATGCTATCCTATCAATATGGGCCAACATTTCTAAAGAATGCTTTCAGCACCTTGTTGAATCAATGCCATGTAGAATTAAAGCAGTTCTGAAGGCGTAAGGGGGTCAAACACAGTATTAGTATGGTGTTCCTAATAATCCTTTAAGTGAGTGTATATACTCAGGGACAGAAAAGCATACAGTAGACTCCACCTTGAATGCATTAGACATGACCAGTAGATGGGGCTCATGCAAAATCTATAAAAAAGTCTATTCAAGCAGGGCAAGGTTACTTCAGGACATTTGTGACTGTCTTCCTCAGGATGTCTCTTAATTTTTTTCACACCTGATTTCTTATGGTTACGAACAACTTTTTCATCATAAAATTAGTAATATATACATATTCTCAAACCAAAAGAACAATATAGAGAACTTGGATATGGTTTTCTAAAGTTTATTACACAATTATAAAGCTGTGAAAAGCTCCACTGTAAAAAATATTTTGGTCCATTAACCTATAAAATGTACTCTATTTAGATACTTTAACTTTTTGTACATATTTTATGCTTTTTTTTTCTTTTTTTTTCAAATCACACAAATCATTTATATACATGTAAGGCATTGTTAAGAGTCAGATCAGTCAGAAATAGCAAATATCAAATGCACAAATTAACTTTTTTAGTTTACATTGTAAAATAAGTTAAGCAATTTGATATAGTTTAAGTAGTCATTTAAATACTGCTTCACATATTGTAAAAATCATGATACATTTAGTGGTTCAGTCCGAAAACATCTGGCAGTTACTGGCAGTGCTCCTGGAGCTTTATGGGTCTCCTGTGATTTCGCTTCAGCTGCATGAGTCAAAAACTCTGATTGGACTGTGCCAGATCATGTGACAGGATTGCATTCCTCTCACAGGGATTCTAGAGTTTCCAAATGCTCTGTCTTTCATTCTTCTGTGCACTTTCATTTATGGCTTTCGAAACACTCAGACATCTTAACTGTGCTCCTGGTGCTATTTGTGTTTTTCCTGTTGCCATGAAAGAGCATATATTCATAAACCTTTCCAGATTAAATAACTTCACATTTATATTGAAAATACATATTATTTTGATGCACATTTATTTGTTACTCTTAAATATGATGTCATACTTAAGGTATGTTTGGTATCAAGTTGAAAATGTGTAACAATAGTAGTGAGCATTTTAATAGTATATTGTCTAGAATTAGTTGGTTGTTTTTGACAGAAAAGAAAGTGACATAATACAAATTGTGATACCTTTTCCAGCAATTTTGCATATTAATTCCCTGCTTGGTCTCTGGACTCAAACACCGCAGGATTTTTTCAGTTGTGGTAGTAGTATTTGCAGGTTTTAGTGTCAATCTGCAAACAAGAAAATCATACAATTAATGACTCTTAAAATAAGTCTTGATCATGTAGTATCATATCAACGAAGTCTAAATTGATATACCTATTTACATGTGCAATTATTTAGTCAAATTCAAGATAATTAAATGGTTTATAAACCCATAAATTGCATCTTTTATGTTATAAACATGTCACAACAAATTGGTACCTGTAACTAATATAAACATACTATAAAGACCAGATGCATCAAATGATATCACTTCAAGTATAAGTTATAGCATTCTAGGGTTCAAAATGTAGTGACACTTACATGATTTCAATATATTTGCAGCGTGCTCTTTGAGGAAAAATTGAGAATTCCTCAATATCCTCTTTTGAGACACGCTTCTTCAAAGGATTCAAACACCAGCACCTGTCAGGTACCGTTTGAGCAAAAACTGAGAGAGGAAATAAGGGTAGAAAGATTAATAAATGCTCAAATGCAACATTCTAACAGAAGACATACTTTACAAAAATATCTTAAGCTAATTTCAAAACAGCCAACACATGCAACATTCAATATGTGATTCTAAGAACACTTACAGATGAAGAGATTTAGAACTATCATTGAGAGCTTACCTCCACTTAACTGGATACAAACTGCTGCGAGCTGCAGCAGAATGAGTGCTTTGGGTAAAATGGCCATATTTAACAGATTGCAAGTGAAAGAAATAGGTTAGAAATCCAGAGATGATCTGCTCCAATGGTTTGCTGAGCTTTCAGTGAAAGTAGTGTTTGGAGCTTAGTGTGAAAGTGTTAAGTGAAGACTCTCTGTTTTATAGCCCTCAAGGCAGATTGCCAATCATTCAGCATTTCCCAGCAGTCAGGCAAGGGGCGGGGGGTGAGGGGAATGAGAGTAAAAGTGAAGACAGAAAGAAACGCAGGAAAGAAATCAAATACTGACTCATAGATACACATTTTGTCTTAGAGATTAGACTAATGGATCGATTTTATATTAACAGAATAACTAACTGCAACTAAAGTTTTGTCCCTTAATCTAGAAATGTACTGTTTAAGGAATGATTTAATATTCTGGATTAAGCTTGAAAACATGGGTTAAACCCACGTACGCATTTTAAAGACACTTTTATCAGAAGTGATTCAGGCCAGAAACTTTACACGAGTACGAGAACACAGACCCGAGTACTTGGCCATGCGCGGTGCATTTGAACATACATAATGTGCGTTATTGTAGCGGTAACAAACCTCATATTCAAGGATTCAAGGGGGCGAAATAGTTACCATTACATAAGTCCATTACAGGTGCACTCAGTGATTCCTGAGAAACACTGTTGATATTCGTACTCAACTGCCAAAACAACAGCCCCCCCCAACCACTACCACAGTCTCTACACCGCTGAAAAGCCTTGTCAATGTTGACCCGTCTCCTAGCCCTCAATTTATCATAATCCTTTTTTATTTTATATTTGTCTTACCTTTTTCTCTTAGTCTGTTTCTCAGTCATTTGTCCTCCTAGGAGTTTAGAAAGTTCACATCAGCCAGATTTGCCATCGCTCCTCTAATGAATTTCCCTCTCGCTCTGCCCCCAGCCCCCATCCTGTGCACGTGCAAGAACAACCCCCTGTTGCTGACTGGCTGCAGTAGTGTCGTGTGGATCGGTTTGGTCCACTTTGTTTTTGTCCCATTTACAGAGCCAGGGCTGTGTACAAATACTAGATTGTTTTTTCAGCCCACCCACAAAACGGACAGATAGCAGACTGTGAAGGGTTATTTGCAGAATTTGACAAAACGTGTATTGGATTAGAATTACTGAGTGCACCTTTAAACTGAATATGGTATTTTTCAGCTAAGTTGCTATAATTGTATTCAAACTGTTGCTCTATAGTTGACTTGAAAGAGAAAACTCACTCTAGAAGCGAGTCACACTAATGTCCACTATAGTGCCCCTTGTGGCAATTCTTGGAATACCTGCATTTTGTTAAACCCAAATTATACTTCGGTCAGACACGTGACGCAAATCTTGTCATCAGCAGAGTGCGAGAACACTGAATGCACGCAGCCGAATTTTCTAACCATGTGTCTTTGAAAGTGTAGAATGCACATGCGCCTGGAGTTATTTGCACTAATTAGTGGGTCCACAACGTGGCAACACTTACATTTTAAGCAGTTGCTGTCACAAAGAAGCACTAGAAGAAGATGTAATTGCCACTAAACATCAGGAGATGAATGTAAAAACAACAACAGCGGATGTGCAAGTCATGCGCATGTATGAAGAGGTCTGGAGATACCAGCCTTTGTACGACTCGAGTCTGAAGGAATATAAAGGCATCTTTATGTGTCTAAACCCCTGAAGAGAAAGTCTGGTGTCTCTTGACAATCGTAGCACACATGCGGCAACCACCTTTGTATGCATGCATAGTTGTCTGGGAGTATCCTTTGACAGGCTCGGGTTCGACTGTACGCAGATGCTGAACGTTCACTTCAAAATGGAAGTTTACCCAGGGCTTATGCTGTGGTTTTGACACGCACGTTCAGCGTCTGCGTACAGTCGAACGTAAGCTTTTCAAGCATGCACAGGTTGTTTGTATATGCGCTCTATGACTGATATGAGGTACTTGCTTATATCTTCTCTGGATATTAGACACATGAAGATGCTTTTATAGTCCTTCAGACTCGAGTTATACAAATACAGATCTTACTAACCTCCACAAAGACAAGCTTTTGAAGCGCACTTTCACTGTTTTTGCTTCGTCTCTTATATTTTATACATATTTTATACAGCAAAATACAGAGATATCCTTAATGAAAACCTGGTCCAGAGTGTTCAGGACCTCAGACTGGACCGAAGGTTCACCTTCCAACAAGACAATGACCCTAAGCACACATCCAAGACAACACAAGAGTGACTTAGGAACCACACTGTGAATGTCTTTGAGTGGCCCAGCCAGAGCCCGGAATTGAACCCAATTGAACATCTCGGGAGAGACCCGAAAATGGCTGTCCACCGATGGTCCCCATACAACCTGACAGAGGTTAACATGACAAAATGTGGATATTTGAAAAAATGAAGGGGTAATTACCAAAGGAAATGACTCGTGACTGAAGCCGAGGAGATAACATTTAAAGCTTGTGACTGCTTTCTGACAAGTTGCGGCAGATAGCTGATAATCATGCTTTCTGGCAATGAAACAACCTCCATTTAAGAGAAAATTTTCCCTATCCCCTTGTTTGTTAAGTACTTCAGTTTTGATTTATGATTAAATGAATTCCTTTCTGTTCTCGTAACATTCCAGCTCAGAGATTCTCAAGTTTTAACAGCTGAAAGTCCAGAATTTGCTTTTGAATTCATTGTCTTCCTATGACCAATAGAGAATCAATATAGACCATTTGTGGCTGAGGAAAATAAAGTTGATGCTGTCCCTGATAAGCTACAGTCATATCATTATTTTGTGGTAAAACATCTCACCTGCTTAATCATGCACAAATAAATATTGATGTGACCTATTTTTTAACTTTTTCCCCAGATAATTATGAACATCAGACAGAATGCAGAGGAGGATGGGAAATTCCAATAAGTCAGTCTGATCTAAGAGTGAAACTAGAAACAGGTGGATAAGATCTTTAAATGCCCCTAGTGGCCAAAGCGGTAAGTGTTGTTGTGCACATGTGAGCTAATTTTTATGGATGAATGGCGGAGTGCCAAAAGTGAGTTGTTTTCAGCAGTACAGGATGTAACACAGTGAAGAGGAATTTATACTTTATAAAATTGAAACCAAACAACATAAATCAAATAAAGGCTGGTTTGTGCTAAAGTTAACACTTTCTACATGATGAAGAATCAACTAGCCTATACTTTATATTCAGGAGAGTGTCTTTTAAACATAACAGCATTTTGATATGTACCTTAAAATATAACTAAAAAAGTTGTGTTGGCATATAAATCAACTGATGTTTTCATATCAGCAATCAAGTTTCAGGCTGGCAACCATATTGTATTCATCAAGCTGAGATGGTAAATCCCCCAATGACTACATTATTTTGCTTTAGATGTTGGTGTACATGTGCTTTTTGGAATAAATACTCAAAAGTGAATTTGGTTCAGTGCTGGAAGCCTATGTGTGCAACCTAATTCCAATTCCAGAAAAAAGGATTATCCAGAGGCAGAAAGTAACTAATTACAACTACTCTCGTTACAGTACTTGAGTACATTTTCAACTTCACTACAGTTATTTTTCACCACAATTACAAAATACCAAAAATACATAATATTTCAGAATTCTGGGGAAGAAGGACGCTATTAGCACTGAATCTGTTTATAAACTAAAACGCTCTTTGCGTGGCACGACGGAAGCCCGAAGGGCACAGCAGCTTACATAACCTGCCGCCAGTGTCCTCTCTTCTCTAGCTTCTCCAAGACTTTCTTTCCTGTCACTGTACAAGAACTGTTATATAGTGATTTTCTGCATATTTCATTTTATTCTGGAAAGGAGCCGTTAATTCAGGTAAGAGGAAACCGTCAGAAAACGTTTAACACTGATCAAACTTCACTTGTTTTAAGGTAGGTAATCTTTTTACTCTGTCAAACATTAACACAATGTAGTTTCACGTATATGTAGGGATATCTTGTTTACTTGCTACTATATGTCTAAAATAAACTTTTAAATAACTTAGAAAGATACAATGCCAATAGTGTCGGAAATTAATAGGGACAAAATATGGAGGTAAAAAATGCCCATGCAACTAGTTCCCGTGTTTTATTAATAACATATGATATAGTTACAATGACATACATTGCAATCTTCTTTTGACTTTTCAATGAACATAACTTTTTTCCCACCGTCCTGTTCCACGCACAGACGGGGCTCTCCAGCCCCATCTGGTGCCTACTGAACTTTTTGTTTATTGTCGGGCATTGGGAGCTGCCCATGGGAGGGATCTGTCACATTTATGTGAGTATGTGTAGGTCCATATGTTATTAGTTCTGTCTTGTCATTGGATGCCTTGTTATGTTGTTACGCTTTTGTTTGTATTTAAGCCCTCATGTTAGCCATTGTCTCTTGTCCAGTATTGTTGGTGTAGTGTTGTTTGTAACGGTAAAATCATTTATGATTGTTTTGTTTTGAATTCACGTTTTGGATTTCCACGTCTTGTAAATAAACTGCGCTTGGGTTGTTCGCATCATCTCGTCTTCGCTTGCTCCTGTCTGCCTGTCCTGCTCTGCCTGCCCCAACATTACAGTTGTACTCCCACGTTAAATTCCATAACCGTTCTCCCCTCTTGTTCAAATAAACCGTCCTAGTGTGTAACACTCTCGCTAATGGTGCTGTACAGTACTTTCATGCCCTGTGCTGATGTTTATCTGTCTGAAATGCCTCACGCTCGAGGCCAAAAGGGTGCAAGGGATGTTATATAAAGAAGGTATGAGAAATGACAAAACAATGTAACCAAATGCTACAATTTACTTAATGATAATATCTCAATGTGTTAAATAACCAGTTGTAATAATAAATACATATTCAATGCAACCACTTTTAGTTTTTGCATCAATCAAATCTCTCACTAAACACTGTGTGAAATGTTTATTCTGTTGGCATGTAGGAGTTGTTAACAGTTTGCTTAATAATGTCATTCCATATATGAGTAATTGCTGCAATATCATAGAGGATACATTTCTTCCTCTATGCATTATATTCGTTTTGTACAGTATGTTAACTCTACAGCCAAAATACTTGGACATACATGAATGAGAATAAACCAGAAATATGAATCTGTTTCAGTCACAATACACATTATGTAGTTTAGAGACGATTTAGAGACATTTAGAATGTTAGGGCTATTTCTATTTAATAAATGTTGTATTCTTAAAATGTTGTTTGTCCAAGAATCCTCTTGCAGCAATGCAGGTCTTTGGCATTTAGAAGCTTCTGGGAGGAGTCTGTTTCTCAAACTAGAGACTGTGATTTACGTGTCTTTTTATTGTGCATCTGGGCCTTCCACTTCCCTCTCTATCCTGGTTAGAAATTCTTTTTTCAAAATATTAATGCATGGAATAGCCTACATCTCTCTAAAACAATAGACTTCAGGAGAAAATAGTCATTCATGAGAAATGTGTTTCTTTTTGCCTATTTTTAAAACCCAAATTTGACATGCAAGTGTAAAGCAACTTGTAAGAACTTAATACCTCAGCAAATGGGGGAAAACCCCACTGTGTTGTGATTTCCGCATGGTAGCGCAACCATTTTCAATTGTTCTAATAATAAGAAACTTTCCTTGAGTACCAAATTAATACTTTAGAATGTGTTTCTAAGGAATAGGTTACAGTATATGTTTGCATCACGGGTAAATAAAAATGGAATAAAGACTTAAAAGAAAAGTTGAGTTAAGTGGATATAGACACTTAAAAAAATTATTTCAAACTGTAATAATAATAATTTGCAATTATTGATTTTGGTAGTATTTTTGATCAATTTAATGCATCAAATTCTTTAAAGAACAAAAATTTCTTTGTGTTCTAAAAATGGAAGTGTATATACTATATATAATATAATTTTCATTAAGTAACTTGTAATGTAATTACTTGAGTAGTTTTTCGGCAAGCTACTTATTTAGAGTCATAATAATTCTCAGTACTTCTACTTGTACTCAAGAGAATTATTTCTTCAGTAATAGTACTTTTACTTAAGTAATACAAATCAGTACTCTTTCCATCACTGGGATTAACTGCAATAAACAATTGCATTAAAGGGGCAGTTCACCAAAAAATAAAAATTCTCTCATCATTTACTCACCCTCATGCCATCCCAGATGTGTATGACTTTCATTCATATGCAGAACACAAACAAAGATTTATTGAAGAATAGCTCAGCTCTGAATGTCCATAAATCACATAAAGGCAGTGCAACCAGTGGTTGAATCCAAATCTTCAGAAGCAATATGATGAGAAAGAGATCAATATTTAAGTCCTTTTTTACAAAAAAAAATCTCCACTTTCACCATCACATTCTTCTAATTTTGTTTTGGGCTTTTCACATTCTTTGTGCATATCGCCATCTACTGGGCATGGAGGAGAATTTATAGTAAAAAAGGACTTAAATAGTGATCTGTTTCTCACCCAGACCTATCATATCTGTCATGAAGATATGGATTTAACCATTGGAGTCTTGTGTATAATTTTTACGCTGCCTTCATGGGATTTTTGGACCTTCAAATGTCTGGCCATCATTCACTTGCATTGTATGGATCTGCAGAGCTGAAATATTCTTCTAAAAATCTTCATTTGTATTCTGCAGAAGACAGAAAGTCATACACATCTGGGATGGCATGAGGGTGAGTAAATGATGAGAGAACATTCATTTTTGGGTGGTAGGATACATTCGAAAAGGTCAAAACCACTGAGGTGGAACAGGTCAAAATCACCATTTGAAGTGTTTAAAACTAGAGATCCTTCTTTTCATGCTAGGTTAATTTTTTATAATAGTTTATCACATCTAATAGTTCTCACAAAAGAAATAAAACTTGATAAAAAACAGGCATGTCTGAAAGAGAACATCTGTGCCAAGTGTTGCTCATTCAATTCAGGTCTTTTTCCCCCTTATTTGTATCTGTTTTGATTATAAAAAGACAATTGTTTTTTTTGGTACAGCAGTTACAATTATCTGCAGAACAAACAAGCCAGAAAGCTGCTTATTGCGAAATAACTTGGCTATCTAACTCCTCTCTCAGACCTTTAAACGCTTAGTAATAACAATGCATTTACTGTTAAAAACGTTCAAACTAAATGAAGTCAATTGCTTACATTATCAGTAACTATGTAAATACACAGCACTCTGCCTTTCATAGCAGGATAGCATTCAACGATTTGATCCAGAAGTGTTGCATTTGTTAAGTTTGTTAAAACTCTGTCTGGCAGAGTGACAATTTTATTCTTTCTTTTTTTTTGGTGAAGTAAATCATGGCAGATGTATCTGGGAACCACATTGACTTAGAGGAAATCGAAACCTAACTCGACTTTGTTTATTAGAGCATGGTTAGAAGATGAATTGCTTTCTACTTTTTTATTTAATGCCAAACTGAAATGTTTTATTCAGTTACTTTGCATTATTAATCATAGAAAAACATAATACAAAAATAAATCAAATAATAAAAACGACTGTTTTGAATTAAATGTTTCATAACCAACATAAACCACTGCTAGAGTAAACAAACAATTGTGCAATCTGACTTTTGACTTAAAACCTTATAGTTACTGAGATATAGGCCTTATGACTATTTATTAGTTAATAAATCAACTGTAAATCTTAAAGCATTTAATAAATTAAAGAGAAACAGATATCAGTCTGTGCAAACCATTGCATCACATGGACAACTTATTCACATTTTAAATTATGTTATATACATATTAGAAATAGCATACTAAAATACTTCTTTAACTGTTTCTGTTTATAGTATGTACTGTATATGTATAAGTGTAGTATACTTTTATTTTAAATGTTTATCTTTGCATAATGCCTTGGCTGAGTTTTGAATGCATACTACCATACTATTCTTACTATTTCTGCCATATCTACATATAGTATAATAGTATGTCATTCTACTATGGCCCTATTTTAATAAAAGATACTACACTGTATACAGTGTGTACTGCACAGCAATTCAATTCTGAACCCAGCCTTTATATTTTGTACTGCATTGTACCTGCCTTATCCCATGGATTACTTAGCCTTTCTTTCCTAGACAAAATATTATTCATATTTTTTTCTCCATCATGGCTAACATAAGAGTGGCACCACACCATGCTGCACTTGTCCATACAGCCAGTCCAGAGGGTCCTGATTTGAACACACAGGGGGCTTTGAGTTTGTCAAGGTTAATTATATGTTTTCTGGTCCAGTGAGGGTCCATGGTTTATATGCTAGGACAGTACTAGCAGTGGCCAATGACATGTTGGGGTATTTGGTCATGTGTAGGGTGGAGAGGTGGGAACCCTGGAGGGGCCCACTGAGAGGGTAAGTCGTTTGGGAGAGCTCTTGTATGGAATCCATGTAGTTATCCAGACTGTGGGCCTGAGGCTCACTCTCCTGAAGCTCTGTGATGGTGGGGAGGAGATCCACAGAGGTCAGGAAACTCCTGGGCTTCATCCTGGAACTCAGATAGTGATAGACTTATGAAAACACTGGATCCAAATTTTAGAATGTAAGTGCAGGCCTGATTTATCAGTTAAGTATTTAGTATAATTTTACTGTAAATATTTTATGAAAAGTGAACTGTGAAGCGCATCATAATATCCCCAAAACACCTAGTATTTAATATTGAATTTCAGGATTGAAAATAAGTAATCTGTTTACACAGTGAATCACATAGTGTCCGTATCATCCAGAGAGCCAGAGAGCTGCTTCCAGCCAGATATTCCAAGCTCCTTGGAATTCCCACCCTGCTACATTATCTTTGTGTTTTTAGTATTTCTAATGGTTGGGATTTCTCTTTCGTCAAAAGCAAACAGTACAGAATATCAAATATGTTAGACAGATCCATAATGTTTCAATAATGTATTAAATATGTAATTTTATACCACAACACCGTTGAAATCTTTTTTCTGGTTGGTTGACAGACATTCTAAGGAGTTGATTTTCTTTTTCAGTAACTTCTTTTTCATGACTATGAAGTAGTTCCAGGTATTGACTGCATTACGGAGTCATATAACTTCGCCAAATGATTTCAGTTATTTTAAAGAGCCATACAGCCTAGCATAGAAAAAGAACCAAATAAAAACAAAGACATTGGCTAAGCAAATCAGATAAAAATGACAAATAATTTCTAGATTCTCCAAAATTACTTTTCTATCAATCTATCCATCCATCCCTCTATATATCTACAGTATCTATCATCCATCCATCCATTTCTATCTACTGTATCAATCTATCCATCCATCTGTCTGTCCATCCATCCAACCATCTATATATCCATTTCCATCTACATTATCTATCATCCATCCTTCCATCCATCCATTTTCATCTACAGTATATATCTATCCATCCATACATACATACATCAATCTACAGTCTCTATCATCCATCCTTCAACCATCCATTTCCATCTATAGTATATATCTATCATCCATCTATCTAATTACATCTACTATATATCTATCCATCCATCCATCCATACAGCCAGCCATCCATTCATCCATACATCCATCCATCCATCTACAGTATCTATCATCCATCCATTCATCCATTTCCATCTACAGTATCTATCTTTCTATCTATCTATCTATCTATCTATCTATAATCCATCCTTCTGACCATCCTTCCGTCTATCTATCTACAGTATCTATCATCCATCCATTTCCATCTACAATATCTCTCTATCCATCCATCCTTCCAACCATCCTTCCATCCATCCATCCATTTCTATCTACTGTATCTATCTATCTGTCCATCCATCCATCCTTCTATCCATCCATCCATCCATCCATCCATCCATTTCCATCTATAGCATCTATCATCCATCCATTTCCCTCTACAGGATCTATTTATCCATCCATTCATCCTTCTGACCGTCCTTCCATCCATCCATATACAGTGTCTATCATCCATCCAATTCAATCTTCCATCTATCAATCTATAAGTCCATCCATCAATCTATCTACATAATCTATACGTCCATCCATCCATTTCTATCTACTGTATCTATCTATCTAGTCTGTCCATCCATCCTTCTATCTATCCATCTATCCATCATTCCATCCATTCATCCATTTCATTCTATAGTATCTATCCATCCATTCATCCATCTATCCATCCATCCATCTATCATCTATCTATCTGTCCATCTGCCTGTCCATCTATCTATCTTTAGTTATATTACAGTCTTAGCCTGCGTAACCCTATTGTACTACAGTTTGGGCTACAACTCCTTTGGAGCAGCATTTTAAGTCTCACCTGTTCAACAGAAGTGTGTTTCCTTTTCGCTCGTTGTCTCTTGAGTGTTTACGGTCAATGCAGATCCAGCTAAGATGACTTGTTTCATGTGCAGTTGAGTGAGGACTGTGTTCTGCTGGGGAAAATCCTCTGGCAACGAGTTAAAATGTACTAAAAATAAACTAAAGTAATACCCTGGCTTTGCTGCACGAGTGTGTGTAGGTGTGCTGTTTTGATCAACCTTTGAATATGTTTTCCATAGGTAGAAAAGTGTTACATATTATAAAGCCTCCCTGTACTATCTGTAATGTATTTGACTATGATCTACTGTTTTTCATTAAACCTTGCACATTTACTTTCATACATTTGTATGTTCTTTTAGAATATGCACCTCCGATATACTCTGATCAATAGTATTGCGCAGTATTTCAATCTTTAATCTTCATCTTTGAACATATAGTTATACTTCCTGTTGGGTAGTATTTCAGAAATATGCAAGTTTGAACACACTTGACTGATAAATTGTGCCTATGTATGAATTTCTATACAAAAAAAAAGTATTTATTTATTTATTTCAATTATTAATTTAACAGAATAGTGAAGGAAATGCAGCCAACACGTGGCCAGCACACATAGGAACTCCTTCAATAATGTTTAAAAAGCATCTCACGATGCATCTAATGAAGTTGCTTAAGAGAATGACCAGAGTGTGCAAAGCTCTTGACAAAGAGACACTTTCAAGAAGCTCAGACGTAAGATAGTTGCCAACATACTTCATAATTTGCATTCTTCCATTTGTGTTGTTTATTCTAAAATATGGAAAATAGTATAAATAAAGAATGAGTATGGAGTGTCCTAACTTTTGACTGGTAATGTAGTTCTACACATGAGAGAAAATATTTACTGCCACATTTTGTTATGTATCTCTGAGATTCTTATTGCAAAACTCAGTTCTGAATGTGTGCCATCTCTCTTTAATCATCCAGACACTTTCCCACACACCAAACAATTGATGCATGGTTTGATGATTTAAAGATAAATGACTCTTTAGTAATCACCACTATCTTGCTTCAGGCATACAGTAACTCACCATGTTACTTTCACAGAGCAGGTACGTAGGTCTGTACACAGCTAATGACAATTCATTCATTTTTCTCACCCATCTAACATAGTTAGATGACATTTTAACAATATATTCCTTGCACGAACAAGTACTTCTGACGGTACCAGCATTTCCAGTCATAACTTTGTCTTTCACTGCAGTTATTTCGGCAGACTATTTGTACTTTTTAAGGCTATCAGTTGATTATAATAAATAATTGTGTTTATAATGCCAACATTGATCTCAAATAATGAATTTGCTCAAATTTGCCTCTAAAATATATATTTAAGTGTGTATGATTTTTGGGACGACATTTTACCTGTATCTCATTTTCTTAAAAAAACTGGGTTAGAGTTAGGCACTTATAATTGAAGCGAATGGGGCCAATTCGAAACATTAAAATACACTTTATTTTACAGTAACCTTGTTGTACATATTACTAACAATCAAATATGCATAAAAACAAGCAGCTGACCCTAAACCAAACCCTTACCCTAAACCTACAGTAAGTGCATGTCATTACTCGTGTAATTACACTATAACAATATTTTAAGTTCAAATAATACACAAGTTTTAACAGAATAATTAATGTATGTGCTTTTATTATAAGCTTCATATTTCTGCCTTTAAACCCTCCAAAAATTGTCCCATTCACTTCCATTTTGAGTGCCTCACTGCAACCTTGATTTTTGTTTTGTTTTTTGTGGTAGTAAACATTGTGACGCAAATGCTGTCAGTTTTTGCTTAACTTGCATTGAAACCGGAATATTTCTTTAAGTACGACAAGAAGCCAAGTGCTTAGCTTTTTTGAGTTCCATCTGGAATTTCCAATGGGCTTTTAGAATGAGTGTTTTTGATTTATGAATGAGGTCTGTGGTCTCTGTGATCATTACTTGAAGAGACTTTAACATTTTGTTGTACAACAGACCTCAAACTTGAGTTTTATAACCGCTGGTGTTTTTTATAAACATGAATTAAAAAAAGTTGCTGACATGGTGCAAACTCAGGACTACAACAACCACAAAATGTATGCATTTATGCTAAATTTATAACAAATTGGACAACTGTTGTGTAGTCCATATATAGCAACTTGATAGCAAATTAGCATTTTTAAAAGCACAGGGGTTTCAAAATTCACATATGAGTTATGACGGTGCATAATGTACAATATATTTCAGAAACAAATGTGAAAGTCTCTTCAAGTAATGTTAACCACCTTTTACTTGATATTCTAAAAACCCTTTGGAAATTCCTAAGGGGTCCCTTGGCAAATTAGCCTTCTAGGATGGGCTTCATATTGACATCATGACTGAACTGCTCTTTACCATAGAGACATGATTAGAGTAATGATTACTCTTCGAAGTCTTTAGGAAAAGTCTTCAAGCTTTACAAAATAGGAAAGGGAAATTTCTCAGAGAGCTGGATCAGGCAATGTATGAAGAAAGAACTCAAACATGATTGTGATCATACAGAGAATCTTTCCATAACTGGAGGGAGAAGATTTCAAGTGATTAACGCATGACATCCGATATGACATCGCTCAAGGCAGATGGCATAACTCTACATGCTTAGAGCATAAGACTTTCTGCTATCTTGGCTTGATTCCAGTAAAGGAGAGGAAGACATGGGAGAAAATTGAATTATTTTGCTAATACTGAACTGCACTGTTGTTTTCATTCTGAACACTCTTGGCTAAAGAAGAAATCAAGTATACTCAGTGGTTGAGCAGACAGGCATTTACTGATTCAAAATCAGTTCTGGGAAACTCCTCTGCTCCTCATTATTATATTTTTCATTTTAGTATTATAGGACATTTGGGGCACTTTCAAAAGGGTGCTTGTTCTCCAAATGATTGCATCAATGTAGCAAACTAAGAAACCCCATTTTAAGCCTCAATTATTTTTAGGACAATATCTCAGCTCTGTAGGTCCATACACTGCAAGTGAATGGTGACCAGAACTTTGAAGCTGTGGGTGAGAATCAGATACATTTACATTTACATTTTATCCAAAGCGACTTACAGTGCAATTATTACAGGGACTATCCCCCCGGAGATACCTGGAGTTAAGCTCCTTGCTCAAGGACACAATGGTGGTGGCTCTGGGGATCAAACCAGCAACCTTCTGATTAACAGTTATGTGCTTTAGCCCACTACACCACCACCACTCCTATAGATACATTTTTAGTCCTTTTTTACTATAAATCCTCCTTCCCGCCCAGTAGGTGGCAATATGCAGGAAGAATGTGAATCAACAAAAGCAAAAGAAGAACTCTTAGGAGAAAAGAAAGTGAAAGTGGATATTTATAGTTGAAAAGGACTTAAATATTTACCTGTTTTTAACCACTGATGCCAACCAAACAAGCCCAGACAGCCCATGTGTGGACAGGTATGTGGAGCTTCCTTTCTGAAGGATATCTCTGGTTGGAATACATAAAGAAAGTTAATAAGTTCCAAATATCCATAGTGTTTTATAGTATATTGCATGATCGTAAAAAAAAAAACTATGAAGACAATTACTGGAAAATCTGGGTCTCCAAAAATATTAAAACATAAAGAAGTGAGCTAGCTCTGCTTTTTAACATTTGCAGATTAGCACATTCTGAGAAGGTTTTGCAAATCACATTAAAACATATCACAGCTGTATGTGATTTCAAATGTTTTTAATTGATTCAAGTGTTGAGAAGCAGCATTAAACAAATGCTTGGTTGCTACCAAATTTTCCCAGTACCATGACATCGATCCCATTCGGCAGAGTTACTGACAAACACCATCTCCCATCAGACATCTTTGCATCAATTTAAACATGTTTACCTTTTCCTGTGGTGTTACTGGTGGCGTTTTGCACAAGCAGCATCAAAAACACGTTCGTTTTCCTGGATCAGATGACTTGACTTCATCGGAAATGATGTAGTTGTCCAGCATCGTGGAATGCTAAACCAATCATATTAGGATTCAGATTGCTGCAACCAGAGGTGGAAGTCATATAAATATGGGCAGAGAAAATCAATCACTCTAATTACATCTAATAATATGACAACCTCAATGATGGCTCAAATGACACAGAATGGAGCTGGATGAGATCTTGTTACTCATGCCTGCATGCTTTGGAGAGAGAGTATACCTTAAGTCATTGCTGTATTTATAAGTGTAATTAGTTCTGATGTACAATTATTATTTTGTATTTGTTTAGGGAGGCTTATTGGAAACTTGGACTCTATAATAAATTATTTTGTAATCAGCGGCATGGACTGGGGGACTGGTCAGGGTTTAAGGAAAACTGAACACAGCAAAATACAGAGATGTCCGTAATGAAAACCTGGTCCAGAGCACTCAGGACCTCAGACTGGGCCAAAAGTTCACCTTCCATCAGGACAATGACCCTAAGCACACAGTCAAGACAATGCAAGGGTGGTTAGGGACAACTCTGTGAATGACTTGAGCCCGCACTTTAACTCAATCGAACATCTCTGGAGAGACCTGAAAATGGCTGTCCACCGATGGTCCTCATCCAACCTGACATAGCTTGAGAGGATCTGCAGAGATGAATGGCAGAAAATCCCCAAATCCAGGTGTGCAAAGCTTGTTGCATCATACCCAAAAAGATTTGAAGCTGTAATAGCTGCTATAGTTGCTTCAGCTAAGTTCTTAGTCAAGGATCTGAATGCTTATGTAAATGTGATATTTCCATTGTTTTTTCCATTGTTAGTTTTTGTATGTGCCTATAGTAATTGTGCCTTTAAAATATTTTCATTAGCAAAGTCTTTATCTCAATTATGAATTGAATATAATAATTTATAGAATGTTAGTAATGAATGATGAAATTCTGTAGCAACCAGAAACATTGGTTAATGTCATTCGTGTTAACTTTTACATGAAAACAAAGGCTGTTTTTTTGGAGCTACCTTATTTACACCCTGAAATATATAATGTAAACTCAGAAAAATAAAAAGAGGGAAAATTATTTTTTAAAAATGTTGGCTCAAGTTTTGTTTAAGCAGTTTATTAGGATGATAGTCTCATAATTTATTATTATTTTTTTTTTGTAGAGTTATAAGTCTTTTATTTTGGGCATGCCACTGAAACAGGAAATCACCTTTAAAAACACTTTCAGAGCTTAAAGGGTTAAAATAGATAGAAGTTTCAATTCAAAGACTTTAAACAGCAAAAGAAAAACACCAGACTTGTATACCTCAAATCATTTAGTGTCACTTTCTAGCTTGTTTATAATTTAATTCAGTTTGAATTTAAATGTAGTGTGTTACAGTTGCCCCCATTACAATTGCTCCCAGTCTCTCCTACTGTAGCTTTCTTTACAGTTAATGACATTTTATAATGACCTGAGACAGGAGACTAGTGTCACAGGGATGTAACAGATCATTAATGTGCTTACAAATTTTTGGCTTGGGAAAAAAAGTACAGCATGTTCATGCGTCATGCTGATAGTCATGATCTCTTCCATGTAATTGAATGCGTTAGAGCTCAAAAATGTTGGGCTCGACTGTTTGGATGGAAGTCTGATTGCCTGGACAGAAGTTTCCATGGGACAGGCATGTTGTGAATTTGCCAGCTAAGGCTGTTACATTATTTTAAAACAATTTTGACATAAACAACAACTGTGGCTTTACTTTAGATTAATGCTATATTAAAGCACTAGCATTAATATAAAAGTTTTTCAAAAACCTTTACCACACTACCAGTCCCATTCTTTATTATCATATTTAAAATAATTATATAGTAAAGTCACCAAAGTCTAAATTTGAGCTTCTTCATCGTAGCCACCCTTGCATACATTTCAATCAGTTTCACAAGGTACATCCTGGGCTATTCTATGGCTTTTTCCTGTTCACATAGATTTTCCAGGGCAACTATGCAGGGTCCTGGGCAAGCAATAAAGCAGTCAACCCCAGGAAGATTAGGGCCATGCCTAATTTAAGAGTTACTGTAAATAGGGATAATCAGGGATTAGCTTCAACTTCCCTGATAAATTTGGAAAGAGCAATTCAGTCGTGACATTTATTTACCATGTTATGTTTAGCTATGTGTGAAATTGGATTTACTGTAAATTATTGCAAAAGGTAGCCTATTACAGTTATTACTCACACACTTGAAGCACAAGAAGTTAAAGAGTAAGTCTTAAAAACCAAACAATTAAAAAAAAATCTGCACTGTCATCTAGTGGTAGCTTAGGTCCATTGAAATGCTGAGCACATAAAAATGCATTTTTGTACACGCTTGATGGTGCAGGCAAAATTCTAACCTCATTTTGACAATCAATACAAATATCGTCAGCTGACCTCTGACGTCACAATGGTTCATACACAATATAGAAAGGGGGTAAGTTTTCCAACACGTGCAGAACTCTTTAAAAACAAACAATCTAGACACATTCTAAAAAATGACATTTAACATTTTAGGTTAGGTAGGTTGTAATATATATTAACCTTCTTAAATACACACACACACACACACACACACACACACACACACTACATACTATATATATATATAATATATATATATATATATATATATATATATATATATATATATATATATATAATTAGAAGAAGAAAAAAGAAAGTCTTTATTATGGTCACACATTATACATACATTTTTGCCTATATACAGTGAAATATTTCTTTTCACATATCAGAGTGCAGGGGTCAGCCATGATCCCCCTGGAGCAGATAGGGTCAAGGGCCTTGCTCAAGGGCCCAACAGTGGCATCTTGTTAGTGTTATAGTCATATACTATATATACTATGTGTGTATATATATATATATAATTTACAGTATATACTATATTATATACTGTATATTCTGTATTTAAGATGGTTTGACACTAGGTGGCAATGTTGCATATTCTAAACCTGATTTGTTTTGATGCCTTTAAAATGGTCAAATGTAAAGCCTTGTTATTTTTATAACAGTGATTATTAAGAACAACTTAATAAAGTATGGATGTCGAAGCATAGTTTCAAAACTGTAAAAAGATTTTTACAGCATGTGTTGAAGCTGCGAGCTGAGACAGATTGTGTTTGGATTCTGAAATCTGAAGATGGTATAGATGTCATAACAAATGTAGGCCTAAATAAAATGCATAGATCCTGCAGAGACAAAATATATGTGCACATGCTCAGACAGGTCTGGCTCTGATAGTCTGTGTTTTCCTGTCTCTACTTTCACAAAAAAAAAAAGAAAAAGAAAGAAAAACACCAGTCACCAAAATCTCCATGATTCGAAATATATGGGGAGCAAAAATAGATTTCTGAATAAATAGGCCTAGAAGGCCAACAATGAAAATATATATTCTTATTTAAAATCCTTAAAGGCTTTTAATCCAAATTAGATTCTAAACGATGTTATTCGTTTAAACATCCAGATCTTAACCTCCATTTAAAAAGTCACACAGGCACTATAAATTCAAATTCAGACTCCCCAGCATGTAACAACAGTTGCTGAGAAAACAGGGTTTACAAATTAATCTTTTGCTGTCTTACTCTTATGACCTTTTACAGTATGTATGTTTTTAAAAATGTGCATTATTGCATTTCTACAAGAAAGAATTGGCTAACAGAAAGAAAAGAAACTAGGAGAAAAGAGAAATTCTGAATTAGACATATTTAAAGGAATATTTCTCCCAGAAAATGGAAATTCCCTCTTCATTTACTCAACCTCAAGCTATCCCAGATGTGTATGACTTTTTCTTTTGCTGAACACAGAGAAAGATTTTTAGAAGAATATTTCAGCTCTGTAGATCTGTACAATGCAAGTGAATGGTGGCCAGAACTTTGAAGGTCCAAAAAGCCTATAAAGGCAGCATAAAAGTAATCCATAAAACTGTAGTGGTTTAATCCATGTCTTCAGAAGCGATAAGTGTGGGTGAGAAACAGATCAACATTTGAATCCTTTTTTATTATAAATCTCCACTTTCACATTCATCTTGTTTTTGGCAATTCACATTCTTCCTGCATATCACCAAAACTAGGTAGGAGAATTTATAGTAAAAAAGGACTTCAATATTGATCTGTTTCTCACCCACACCTATCATATCACTTCTTATGACATGGATTTAACCACAGGAGTCATATGGATTATGTTTATGCTGCCTTTAGGGGCTTTTTGGACCTTCAAAGTTCTGGCCATCATTCACTTGCATTTTATGGACCTACAGAGCTGTTTGTGTTCGTCAGAAGAAAGAAGGTTATACACATCTGGGATGGCATGATGGGTGAGTAATGATGAGAGAATTTCATTTTTGGGTGAACATTCCCTTAAACTTCATCGTAATTTTAGCTTAAAATGAGTTAAATTGGTAGGAATAAAAGGACTAGACATTTTCTAAATGATGACTACTGGAAAATGTCACAAATTAACTTTATTGTAGGCCAATCTTTTTTTATTATTATTATTTCACGTGCTATAGTGCTTTGTTTTATATTTTGCAACAAAGCCTATATTGAGAAAACGCTATTGTCATTTCCTTAATGTGAATGTGTGTAAATGGATTTTGGCACCATTGATTACCCAGTTATCTTCAGCGATACAATTGACATCATACGTGAGCGACAATTCAGTGGAAATCCAGCGACAAGCAGCTGATGCTTCAGTGAATCTCACACACACACAGCCATAATAACCAGCAGCCATCAACATCATCGACAGAGAAGCATTGCCAAGACAATCGGCAGGAAAACCAGTGAGTATCTATGTTCCATTTATTTTCGACGAAAGAGAGATGGTATATTATTCTGTATCCATCTGTCGTTTTTGCGCTTTTTTTTTTTTGGCTCAAAACCTCTGGACAGCGTCTATTGCGTGATTACAAAAATGCGGGGGGAAATCAGATGTATTCAAGTAAGAGTTCCCCCTATAAAACTACATAATTTTCCTTTAGTGTGTCAACAACAATAAATGATTGGCATCGTTCTTTTTCTTAAATTATAGCCTACGCATCAGTGAATCCGCATCTGGTGTGTAATAATGGTTCATTATGAGCGGTCCATACGCCTGACATGTCAACATTGGCGGAGGCGTGTGTGATGAATTCCATATACTTACATTTGCCCATGGTATGAAACAATATAGCATAATTTATTATGACGTCATTTATTGTCATATTTGCTCAGCGTTGAGTAGCGTTGTGCGTCATCGATAGTGGTCTGTGGTCGAACCCTTTTCAAACCCTGTTTAATTTCATGATTTCAGACCAGTATGTATATATATATAACACAATACAATTTAAGGAAAGCAAATGAGACATACACAAATTTGCTAAAATAATTATTTAAAAGATTCTTATTTCACTCAATATTTACTCCTCCATTCCCTGATGGAGGGAATGAGATGTTGTGTCGATGTAGTGACTAGGGATTGAACTTGAGAGCCCCGATCACCTCGGATCTTTGAGAAAAGGCCAATGAAAATTGACGAGTGGAATTTGCATTCCACTCCCCCTGACATACTGGTATAAAAGGGAGCTGGAATGCAGGATTCATTCAGGTTTTGTGCTGAGGAGCTGAGACACGGTCCCAGCCATTTCAGGGGCTAGTACAGCGTTGTGGCAAAACGCCCCAAAACATGTCATGTAGTTCCCCACATCCCTGAAGCGACAGGGCGACTGTACCTCGGAATATACATCACAGGAGTTACTGGGGTAATCGGCACCTGTGGAGCACCTCTCCCAGTACAGGGTATATTAGACCCCGTAGTAGGGCTGGCTGCGAACTAATCCGAGTTCACAAACCAACGAGCTAAGGAGATACAACCAGCCAGCTGTTCCGTATTACCGAACTCTACCCGTTCATACCTGAAAGAACACAGAACAAAACCGGCTCAACCCGGAGATTGTAAAATCTCACAAAGATATTGGAAGTTGCCAAGCCCGCTGCTCTGCAGATGGCTGCTAGAGAGGTGCCATTGGCCAGTGCCCACGAGAACGCCACACTCCTTGTAGAGTGTGCTCGAACCCGCAAGGGGGCGGGCATGGCCTGAGTCTGGTAGGCCAATGCAGTGGTGTCCATGATCCAGTGGGCTAGCCTCTGTTTGTAGATGGCATTCCCTTTCTGCTGACCACCAAAGCAGACAAAGAACTGCTCAGAGCGTCTAAAGCTCTGTGTGCGATCCAAGTATGTGCACAAAGCATGCACTGGACACAGCAATGACAGGGATGGGTCTGCCTCCTCTTACAGGGCAGCACTTACAGGTTCACCACCTGATCCCTGAAGGGGGTTGTGGGAACCTTGGGCACATAGCCCATTCAGGGTCCCAGGATCACTTGAGAATCTGCTGGACTGAACTCCAGGCAATTTTCACTGACAGAGAACGCTTGCAGGTCCCCAACCCTATTGATGGAGGTGAGTGCAATCAGGAGTGCGGTCCTTAAGGAGAGGGCTTTCAGCTCGACTGACTCTAGCAGCTCAAATGTGGCTCTATGAAGGACAAGGAAGACCATGGAGAGATCCCATGAGGGGAAGAGGTATGGCCTGGGAGGATCAAGCCTCTGGGTGCCTCTGAGGTCATGTTTCCCTAGGGACTTACCATCCACTGCATCATGGTGTGCGGCTACACATACCTTCAAGGTGGAGGGGGACAGCTGCCCCTCCAGCCGACCTCCAACCTCTCCTGCAGGAAGGAAAGCACTGAACCGACTGCGCACCTCTGGGGTTCTTCGCCTCGGGAAGAACACCAGTTCATGAACAGGCGCCACTTCAGTGCATAATGATGCCTTGTAGCGGGAGCTCTGGCCTGAGTGATCGTGTCTACCACTCTTCCGAGTCCTGTCCAAGGGCCAGACGTGGAGGTTCCAGAGATCTGGCCGTGGGTGCCAGATTGTTCCCCATCCCTGAGAAAGAAAATGCTTCCTCAGAGGAATCTGCCAAGGAGGTGCTGTCACAAGGAGCGTGAGGTCTGAGAAACAAGTCTGGCTGGGCCAGCTCCCATCAGGAATACAGTGGTAGGATTCCCGGGAAGCGAACAGGTCTACCTGTGCTTTGATGAATCGACTCCAAATCATCTGGACCTCCTGGGGATGGAGTCTCAACTTTCCACTGAACGTTGCCTGCCTTGACAGCACGTGCCTGAACACCAAATCCCTGTGCATGCACAGCAAGTCTCGAGAGTGTGATAGAATCAGCCAGTTTTCAAGGTAGTTGAGTATGCGGATGCCCACTTCCCTTAACGGGGCAAGAGCTGCCTCTGTGACTTTTGTGAAGACACGACGGGACAGGCCGAAGGGGAGGACCTTGTACTGATACGCCTGGCCGTCAAAAGCAAACCATAGGAAGGGTCTGTGTCCAGGTAGAACCGAGACGTGAAAGGATGCGTCCTTCAGGTCTACCCCCGCAAACCAATCTTGATGCCTTTCCCCATCTCAGCTAGAGGGACAGGCTGTATCTCACCCTTGCGAAGAAGGATCGTGATCTTCACACGCCGAGTGGCGGCATTCTTGCCCAGCACCGAAGTGAAGCAGACGCCGCTGAGCCGGGGTGGCGCATGGCAAACTGAATCGTGTAGCCAAGTCGGATGGTCCTGGCCAGCCACCACGACGGGTTGGATAGCGTTAGCAACACGTCCAAGATCTGGGTGAGGGGCACTAAGGAGACAATCGCGTCTGACGTATTTGGGGGTGGAGCCTCGCAGCGGGGGGAGCAGGAAACGCCATGTCGAGGAGTGTTGCTTCGACCTGTGGCAGCTGTGCTGAGGGGGGAGCTCAAAGCACTTACCTTGCTCTGTGAATAGGCATAGGGCAGGTTAGCGACTGAGGAGGAGGGCCTCTTGGACCGTCCTCGATACTAGTCACAACTGGCTGGCCGTAGGTGTGGCACGGACGGGTGCGGGGCCCTGGCTGCAGGTGCTCCATAATAACGCTGGCTGTGGACACTGATTATGTGACCCATTGAGTGAGGAAATTGCTCTTTTTTTTTACAATTTGTGTACCGCAGCCTGTTCGAGGTGCGGCAAACAATAAGGAAAGGAAACAAAAGATTTACCTCCTGGCCCTCCACCGGTGCCTGTCCAGCAACACTGTAGGCTTTGGTTACCATAGACGACGTAGTCCTACAGGCCCTGGAGGGTCTGCGGGCACAGGTGCATCGCAACTGCCTTATCCACCTGAGGGACCTCTGTGTATCTATGGTCCACCCCTCCATCGAGGGTAGTGAGAGCAGACGAATCCAGAAGCAGCAAAAGGTGCCCTCCATGACGAGTTCGTCATGCACCTCCGGGAAGAAAGGAACCAGGGGTTGGGGCGTGGCCGTGAGTGGCGCCCCGAACCCTAGAACCAATCATCGAGCTGCAAGCGCTCAGGGGAGGCTGGAGGGTTCCAGTCCAACCCAATACTTGCCTTAACCCGGGCAAGCATGGCGGTCAAATATACGCAAACCAGCGCCACGGTCAAAATAACTAAGATCACATTTTTCCCCATTCTGATGGTTGATGTGCACAATAACTGAAGCTCCTGACCTGTATCTGCATGATTTTATGCACTGCACTGCTGCCACATGACTGGCCGATAAGATAATCACATTAATTTGTAAGTCTACAGGTGTTCCTAATAAAGTGCTCAGTGAGTGTATATTGGTCTTTATTTAGTGATTGTCCTGTTTTTGTGTTTTGTTATCTGGAGCAATATCTCTTTAATAGTTTAATAGGAACTGTAGGGGGAGAGAATAAGAGCAGTAACCTATCAGATGTTTTCCCTGGTCTGCTAATGAGTAAGGCATGAGCGAGTCTGTGTGAATTAGTAGGAATAGACATGCACAATGACTCATAATGACATGAAGAGAGACTCACAGTTACTGAATAAACAACATCACAGAGCTCAATCAGCAGAAACCTCAGAGTCAGACATAATTTAAAGATATTTACAGACTAACAAGTGCTAAATAGAAAATATCATGCAAAATCAGATGTAGTAATGTCAGAGATGCTAATCCTCTCAGGCGGGTGATGCTATGGAAGGAAATAATGCAACCCACCTGCATTATTTAATGTCAACAGGACCTTCAATCCTAACTTTTAATTCCCTCAAAGAAAAGATCAGCGATACTTCTTCCAAGAATTCCGACCTAAACGGTGTACAGAAAATAATGGCTTTTACCTAAAAGCTCGTCTACTTTTTTTAATGGCTGAGAGCGATGTAGTTGATGGCTGATATACTGTATGTAATACAGTTTAAAAAGAATAGAAAATATGTACACAAACTTGATGAATTTACAGTCCACGAGTTTGCATATTTATATAATCCTTATGATATGGAGGTTAAAAGATTTAAGATGGAGGACTTGAGCTCGAGAGTCTACTATTAAAAAAAACGAATAATAATAATAACAATAATAGTATGCAATCATATTAGAAGGTATCAGTTAATGATACCACATAGCACCTATTAAATTCCAATATCGTAACCACCTGAAAAAGGTTGAAAGGTTTTAATGTTTTTTAAATAGAAATACTTTCAATTTGTTAATAAATTAGATTGGGAACAATCTTGATCCACACTGCCTAAGACACTACAGAGAAAATGAATAAGTAGGAGCCCAAACGAAACAAAAAATTATAATTTTTATTTTCACATAATTTGTTTTATATCTCTCCGCAAGTTATATTGGAGGTTCAAAAAAACGTTTTTTTTTTATTATTCTGAAATATGACAATGGGAGAAGTTTTGTGCTGAAAGTATGAAGGAATCCAGTGTTAGAGCTGTCTATTTGTGGTGGTGTATTTTATCCAAGTGCTGAAAATTCTCTCCTCTAAGATTTGACTGTTTGTGTTTGTCTCAGAAATGGTTAAACTGGGCAGTAACCTGGTAGAGAAGGTGGAGAGACAGCCGTCAGTGGAGGACGGTTTCGACAACATCCCCCTCATCACTCCACTGGAGGTCAGCCAGTTACAGCAGCCTTTCCCTGACAAGGTAATTACCATTCATGCATTAGAGAGTAGAGCCCACACATAGCTCCATATTACAGACCGCAGTGGCCCTCTGTTATTCATTACTCTCCATAGAACTTCATTTAGGGGAAGAATGTCACAGGAGACCGGAGGTGGACAAGCAGACATCTAGTTACACTGATACCATCAAAGACATGCTCAAAACCACCACGTTAGATCCTACCAGAAAGACTGGCATGGAAAAAAAAAATCATGTTACAGCATCAGGATATTCACTGTCATTGCATATGATATTCTTTGACATTGAGTGGCTGATGGATAATTAGCAAACTATATGATCATGCAAACGCACTTGCACTCATGTCAGGGCTATCACAGATGGCTTGTGTCTATTCTTAGCCTTGTAGGAGGCAAGTACAAAGAGTGTAAAATCAGTTTGAATTTGCATTTAACTTTATAATGAAACTAATTTTAAAAAAATCACACATTTTATAAGATTAGGAGATAGCTCTCTGCATTTTTAAAGGTACAGTTCTAACAAAAATGTTGTCATTGTTTACTTAACCTTGTATTATTTTCTTCCTTCTGTGAAACACACAAAAAAGATGTTATGCAGCTGCTTAATGTCCAAGCTGCTCATTTTCATAAAAAGAGTGAAATATTTGTATGGTTATATCTACTGCCAAACAATAAAAAAGCACTACAGAAGAATCATAATAGTATTCCATATGACCTGTGTTCTATATTTTGAGTCTTTATAGAGATTTTAGTCATTGTTTATTGATAAACATCTCTGCCGTAAATGTAGTTTTTTAGCCTTGTCTGAAAGTTTTAAGTTTGATGGTTAGATAGATAGATAGAGCAACATAAAGCAGATCAAAAGCCTTGTTTACGTTTGAATAGTTGACAGTTGGAGTTTGAATTAACGAGCATTCTGTTGGCTAATTTAAACATTCCCTCAATGTAAGTCTATGGGATTTTTCCCATTTTGTTATTGTCTGTGAAAACTGTAAGTCTGATCAGTTAGAAAAGCACACAATTCCAGAACAGTCTGAATGTCTGTGCCAAGTTTGATGGATGTAGCCTAAACTCTAGGAGTTAGACATTTTGGTCTCGATTAAGGGATTTTGGAGAAGAAAAAACTAAACTAAATTGATAGAATAACAGTATGTTGGCTTCGGCTAGCCAACATAATAAGATTAGTGAGCTCTTGCAATGGGGAATATTATCATTGAATAACTTTGGTTGTATGGACATGAGCAGCTCAGGCATTCTGCCTAACATCTCCCTTTGTGTTTCATGGATGCAATATAGCAGGTTTGGAACGTTAGGGTGAAATGATGTAAGAATTAAAATTTTTGGGTGAACTATCCCTTTATGTCCCTGAAGAAACATTCTGTGTATCCTTTATACTGTATTGACTGATCTGATTGCTAGAGCAATATCATTTACAAAGACATACTCATCCTATCCAAGAAATGAATCATACATTAAGCTTAAATCAGAGTAGATACGACTTGGTTGGCATGTCCATATTTTGGCTCTCCCAATGGTACTTTGAAGAGTCATTGTTTTTCACAAATCAATTTACTATGATCAGTCGGTTCTGAATGAAGCCATGTATCTGTGTTATATTAATGTCAAATATTTTGATTGCAATGATGCTTTGTTTAAATAAGCATACTAGTTATGAAACCAGCGGGTCTTTTCTTCTGCTTCCAGTTCATTACATGGACTGTTTTAATAGTTCATCTTTCTTTCTGTCTCTGACTTCATTCTGTAGGTGATCGTGAAAACCACGACAGAGTATCAGCTGAAGGAGAAGAAGAGGAAGCTGTATGTGCCGAGCATCAAGAAGCTAAACATAAACCTTTATGATGAGATGTCAGAGAAGGTCAAGGTAAAGCAGTCTCTGCTACAGTATGCTACCAGGCACTACATTCATCCTGATCAACCTATACGACATCTGCCCTATAAAGCCGATTGTTCCTATAAATTCTTGTCTCTTTGTTTTTCAATGTGAATGTAATTTGAAAAGAAAACTGGAGGGCAGGGTTCGTGTATCTGGTAAACCTTATGGGTTAAGGGGTAAGTGGATGTCCCCAGTGGTGTCCACAATAAAGAAATTAGAATTACCACTGGCTTTATTTAAAAACTATAGAAGTCTGTATGTCCTTGTTTAGATTGTATTAGTTATTCTTTTAGTTATTAAGTACATGTGTGTGTTGGTGTATTTTCATATGTATATTGTTAAATGGTATGCATCCATGAGTATCCAATTATGTGTTAGGGGTCATCAGGCTTGTTTTAGGTCAAATACCTTGGTGGATAGAAAGATACAGAAATGTAAAATTGAGTGTTGGATTTTAAGTATGACGTGTCTGTGTATTTTCTAGCTGACTGGGCTGATTGTTATCACCTTGGCTTTCTTGGCTTGCCTGCTGCTGTTGGTCATGTATAAAGCACTGTGGTACGACCAGCTTGGCTGCCCAGAAGGCTTCATCCTCCAGGTATTCAGCCAAACACAATCCCTTTTTTTCTATCCATTCTGATAAGGAATATTGGTGGTCTACGTCAGTGACTCTCAACTGGTTTCTTGTCAGAACCCAGATTTTACTTCATCAAGTGGAAACTTAACACAATAGCAAATATTAAACCAAATCACCCCTTCAATAAATCAAACAGGATCCTCTAACCATTTTGAGAAAAAGGGCTTTTCACATTACCTGTCCATGTTGGTTAGCTTTAACCATTTGACAGGAAACGTTGTGCCAAAACACCGCTTAAGTGGATGCACGGCCCACATCAAAAACAAACTCTGCTGCACTACATCATTTTCCTCATTGGGTTTAGAAAGGTTTGTTCTTTCTTTTCCTTTCAGGGAATCATCTTAGTATGACAGCATAAGACAAGATAATCAAACAGATGATTATAACATAAATGACTATTACATATGACATTGTTTGTGGCTAAGCTAAGTTGTACATCATTAGACTTGCAGATAGCATCTTAAGTAGTGAATTAGCAGTGGCGGTGTGTGAGAATTTCAGAATTAGTTCTAACCACGACTAAACTGTGATTAAGGCCTGCAGGTGCATCCACCTCACTCCCTTTGATGCAGAAAACACTGCTGTAATTAGGCTGCCACACTAACATAAAGTTGCTAACTAGAAGAGCGGGAAAATAGACTTTTGTTAAGATGAAACGAGCTTTATGGAACCTGAGGCATGTTGACAACACTTGATTGTCTTTTTTGGGATGAATAACTTTTTCCTCAACTGTTTCTTCCAAAACCGAAGTAGTTTTACAAATTGGACATTTTGGGGAAAACGCTTGAAAATTGGAAGGGGGGTCCATTGTTTACATTCAAAAGATATAAAATTGTGCAAAACTTTGTTACTGCTTCGTGTAGTATGACAGTAAAAATATATTTGAATGATATTCTGAATAATGTTAAATGAGATCATACAAATAACAGTTCAGGAAGTTAGCATTGTAGGTATTTGAATATGTGAATCTGTGAGGGCAGGGGTGTAGATTCTGGGGGAGGGGGGGGGTTAATAATCAAGACTAGCAAGTACAACCACCCCCCCACCCCCGCTTCACAATAGAACTTCCCAATGTGTAAACCACATTTATTTTTTTCTTAAAATACAGATTCCCCTCTCTCTTTTTGCTTTTGGTATATAACGGTCTATTTCATACGTAAGATTACTTATTACTTGGGGCGGGGTTACGACTTCCGAGGCCCCAAGCAACCATCCAGTTGGGCCCCCTTTTGCCGTCCAACTAGGGCTGGGTGATTTGGCTCCAAAAATTATAGATAATATATAATAAAAATATATTTAATAAAATATATTTATTGCTCAGAAATGACATAAAATTGATTCTAAATAATAATTTTTTATTAATCCAAGCCATTGTAGCCAAGTAGATTCAAAATCTAGTTTAAGATCATTTTTTTCCACAGTTTTTCAGTAAATAAAGACATGAAAGAATGGTATTTAATTTATAATTTAATAAATATAGGTTATATGCACTAATACAACAATACAGTAATAAACAAATTATATATATATATATACGTTTACAAAAAATATTTGCAAATGAACACATTGTGCAAAAACTACAACTTCACTCACTTATACTTTAGAACCCAGTTAAATAGTTTCCAGTCAAGTTTATTATAATAATATGTTACTGAATTATTATTATTATTATTTTGTGGATTTGTCTATAAATCTAAAATACATTAAATTAGATTTGCATTGTATATATTTTTTTGTGTATTCTGTATATTGTTTATTTGTGGCACACAGAGTTTGAAAATTGTTTTCTTTTTTTCATTTTTTAACAAATGGAGCTAAGTTAGGGGCCGTTTTGCTGAATCTGTGCTGGTTTTAATTGTTTTTTTTTAAGTAAACTGCACTGACATCTTTAGACCATTAAGTTGCGTTTGCTGTTGTTTTATTTTCAGCGTCTCGTGCAGGAGCAGCACATTTTTTAGTTAACTTTTCAAAACGTTTTTCAAGACACCTACGTTCGGTTCTGTTTGTTGGACTGCATCTAGCTTTTTTTTTTATGCAGGAAAGCATTCTGTCTAAAGAGCCTCTAAAGGCCAATGTATACTTTGGTTTTCCAGTGCCACTATGTCTAGCGCATAGTGTGTGTGGTGGACATTTTGTCATCAGCACATACGCACTGAATTTGTCCGCATCTTTGCGCATCATCTGCACGTGAACCTGGCATTGACTATACTAAGGAGTATCACAATGCAGTAGAAGTGTGCATTAAAATGTGTCCGTATGGGCTCGCAGTCAAAAGAGTACACTTTGAAAGACTAAGTGCGAAACCAAGCGCGAGAAGTAACGCGGCACATGGAAAAACGAAGTATACTTTTAAGCATCTAATTTTTAGAACAACCTTTGGAAATTACTTAGAAAGAAAGGTCATTACATTATTGATCTCTCCAAATGTATGCATTTGTGTAAATAGAAGTGGCAGAACCGCTGGGATTTAAAAGTTCAACATTTATTTCTGACATTGTGAGGGGTAGCAGTCAGCGGTTTGGCCTCCATAACAATGCTATATCAAATGGAGTGCTGAGCTATGACACATTCACCTTTAAGTTTGATTTATTGGTGCACCTACCTGACCTTCTTATTTCTAGTTGATGTGTTCTCATATAACCTTTATATGCAAACCTCAACTTTCTAATCCAGCACAGGCACTGCACACCGACAGCTCTAGAGATGTACTACCCTGAGCAGGATTCCAGGGGCAGCCTCTACACCGCAATGACCCACCTCAACCAGGCCAAGAGGAACATCCCAGAGCTGTCTTCACCATGGCTACCGGTCATCAACGCTCTGAAGGAGGCCCAGAGGGCCAAAGAGGAGGCAAACCACTCGTAAAGATAATTGGAGACAAGAGGAGGTGGGGCGTGATGTTTGGTGTGGTAGTTTACACTGTATGTAAGGTATGTGAGGACTCAATCCTAAAGAATTGATGTTGAAGTAGTTCTGAAAGGGATTACTGCTTATATGTGTTTATTGTTTGTTTAAGACAGACAAAATTCCTTGAATATGACTGGAATAACTAATAAGTTTTACTGTGACTCACATAATGTCTTTGCAGTGATCTTTTTAGACGTCCGTGGAAGTTTCTAGGTTTGGAATCTACTGCGTAGGCATTCTGCAATACAAATGCTTTCAGCCTCTCAGAAATCTCATGATGCTCAATATCATTTTAGAAGAAATGTAGAATTTCAAAGCTTGTTCTTAAAGCGTTTTAAATCTCACCACACCATGTTTTGATGGTACATCTGACTGTGGCATTGTAGGTTTAGTTGTGCTGCTTGTAATTCTTGCAACGTTTGCTAAGCGTTGTTTCTCGATTATGGTTTAATTTGAAGTAATTGGGCGCAGTGGAACGGATTGTGCATTGGCTGTTAATTGCGCTCTAATTAATTTCAATGCGACAGAGTTGATTTGCGAGACAAAAGCATTCCAAAAAAATCGGATTGTTTTCTCCAAGCACCTCTGAAATTCTGAATGTTGTCTTTAAGCAATGTCTCTTTGATTTAAAAGTAAAAAAACGACTACAACCCTGGAGCTTTTTTGTACATTATACTAAAGAAAAAAAATGAAAATCTGACTGACGTTAAAATTGTAAGGAAGAAATAACTCGACTTTATACACATTTGCATGTTTAACTTATTCCCACAAAACTGCAACCCATCTTAGAATTGAAACTAAAGCTTAAGATTTTAAAATCAAGTTGTTGAATGTAAACTGGATTATCTATTTTTAGATTTTAGTTGAAAGTATCAGTGTTTTGTTCGTGTGTTGAAACATTTACACAGAGCACCAGCAGCCATTTAAGTGTGTAATTAATGTTGTGAATTATTCTTTAAAAAGTTCAAGAATGTGATAAAACGCCTCATGCAGGCGGGTGACCTTTTGTGTACATTAAGCACACCTTCAGCAAATGAGTCGATGCTGTTCTGAATGTATAAACTGACAATAGCTGTTTAAAACGTGTTTCCCCCTTTAGTTACTGGTTTGTTGTATTCATTTAACATGCTCTGTATTTATCTATTGTGATATGTCAACTTTTTAATTTTCATTGGTTTCCAGTTGCTATATATATATGTAAAGTTATAAAGTATTTATGTATGTATGTACCTTTTTTTAATTTATTTTTTATTATTATTCATGCTTTAGTTTACTGGTACAAGAAGGATGTAAGCAAGGTTCTTGTTATCATAAAGCCTAAAGTATTAGTCATTTCTGTGTGTGACAAACTTCGATCTATCCTCAGTGGATAATAAGAATAAAGGTGTCAGTATTCACCAGCTCTGTGTTTTGTCATTAAAAGCGTTGTCATTTGAGCTATTCAGATTGTAAAATCATGGAACAATGATGACGCTGTGAATTCAAGGCAATGCATTATAAAATATGCAGGCAAATATAGCTATTTCAGATCATATTTTAATTTAAAAGCAACTAATTACTATTATAAAATGAATAAAATGTAGTTTCTCTAGCTCAACTTGTACTTGAACTATAGCAACATTTAAGATAGGCTTACATCTAAATGCAAACTATAAGAATGGGAATAAATAGCATCTGTAGTCATAATGCTGTGCAAGTATGCACTTAAATTCAATTTAAGGCTTATTTGTTAAATCTGGCCAATTATAGTCGATTATAAATGTGACAATATTTATATGTATATGCATCACAATGTAAAAATTTAAAAAGCTAACTGAAATCTCAAATTCTAATAGACCATGTTTTATGTACACAGAAAACTGCAAAACAAAAATTAACTAAATCTTATTGTTAATGAAAATTTCTAAGTAAATCTTAATGGTATGAAAGTTAGTAAATTCTACTTGACTTTATAGCATAATATTGATTAAAGTGAGTTCATTTAACTTAACATAACATTTTAGTAAATTCAGTGACTTTTATATACAAATATGATATAAATGTTACTTAATTAAACTTAGTAAAATGTAAATAAACATCTTATTATAACATGACACATTTTAAATATTCCTTACCAAAATATGTACTATATGACAATTGGAAGTCTCCCACAGGGAAACATTATGCATACTATGCAGTCTATGAGACATACCCTGCATTACTGCAATAAAAGCAAGATAATAAGCTGTGCACGCAGACTTTAATACTTGATGCATAAAACACAATGATGGTGGCAATCAACAGATAAATTTTTTGATCATGAATGGATCATTTTGAGTAGAAAATTAACTTCAAGTAGCACAAAACAAGAAGTTACCAAACGTTACAACAAAATGAACAGTACAAACGGTGTAAATTAACTTGCAAACAGTGAAACCATGCAAGCTCATTCATTATTCAAGCACAATGCATGCTGGGAACACCAGCTTCGAAAATAAGTCAAATTAAAAAATAATTGACTTATTTGATTTACTAGTGAAATGTACTCATATGATCAAATGACAAGGTTTTCTACTTTAGCAATAATACATGACGAATTGCAAAGATAACAAACAATCATATATAATATTTACTTATAAGCAAGACAATTTATTTGTACATGTTTGAATGTAGAATTTACTTAATACTTTCATGTTCAAGAAAGATATAATATGAGACACTCAAAAGCCAGAGAACCTGAAACAGAACAGGATCGTATACTATGTGGCCTGAAGTTCCTTCTGAAATAACATTATCATTCCTTGTACTGTATCTCACTCAGGCGTTGAACCAAATAATGTGTTCAAAAGTAATTATTAGGGAATGCACAGTCAGCACACAGCTGGTGTTGCCGGGAGAAAGGCTGTACATTTGAACGAGTGTGTAAAGGGCTTGTGGGTCAAGCCGTGTGTGTGTGTGTGTGTGTGTGTGTGTGTGTGTGTGTGTGTCTTTAATATGAGACTCAGTATGATCTCCCAAGTGCTGGCGCCAGCAAAGAATGACTCTCATTACAGATACATCTCTCTCTCTCTCTCTCTCTCTCTCTCTCTCTCTCTCTCTCTCTCTCTCTCTCTCTCTCTGTGTGTGTGTGTACCTTCCTCCCTCTCTTTAACTCTCTCTCACACACACACACTCACACAAACATTAGCAGATTAAAATGAGGTGTCAGAATACTCATCTCAGTTTGGCAACCTACTGTACCAAATGGACCGTCTAAACTAATGTTCTGCTAAATCCTCCACAACAATCCTCCCTCCAAACACACTACCCAAACAACAGACTCTATTTTCGAACTAATTTCCCAGATTTTAGAATAATGAAAATTTAGAAATGTAAAATGAGAAAGACTATGAAATAACACAAATTGAAATGTAGGAATTATGAATTGAAACACGCTGGACATTCTCTCAAGAATCTTTACCTGGGATGCTTTTTACACTAAACATTATTGTTGTAAAGGCGTTTCCATTTGTTGGCTGATTTTTCTTCAACATTTGGTCCAACTTATCTATTACATTTTTTCAAGACATGTATACGTAGGTACAGTTTATCTACACACACACACACACACACACACACACACACAAAGCATTTAGGTCAACCATTCAATCAAAAGGTTTTTAAGGGAAAGTATAAAGAGAAATATAAAGTTAGTCATGTGTTTCCAAACTGGTAAAGTGTATGTCTGCACAATGTACTTTCACTTTAATGGTGCTAAACACACCATACAGTAACTGAACTGCACTCCATAAGCCTAAATATCTAGATTACATTTAATTAAATTTGCATTGTATATATTTTTGGAGTAATACTGTATATTGTATATTGTGGCACTACACTTCTGGCATTTTTGCAACAACAACAAAAATGATTTTATATATATATATATTAGTTCTATATATTTCAGTGGTACAAAAAAAATGGGGGAAAATATATATATATATAATTAGTATGATTTATTTATTTTTGTACCACTGAAATATACTGTATATAACTATTTATATCTCATTCTGGTAATGAGAAGAATGACAATACATATTATTATACTTGATTTTCCTGTACTGGTGCTGTAGAGCAGCAAGATGATCTCAGACAGACAAAAGAAGTTCTTCATTATCACTCCATTACTGTCGACAGACATGTACGTATGTTTCACACAGCTAACACACATTCTCACACTGTGAAAACTAACAGGCTTTGCTTTGTTCTTGTCAAAATAAACTCATACAGGTCATTTCCCAAAGATCTTCAGGCGCTTGATGTGGCCCTGTATCTGCCGAAATTCAATAAAGGTTATACAGATCCAAACTCTGAATGCTTCGAAAATGAGAAAGCATTATATAATAATAAGCATTGTTTTTTTTGTTTTTTTTTGTACAAAGTACTTTAATATTTAGACATGAACCTTTACATAACATAAATAAAAATAAGTGTTTTTGTTTTGTTTTGTACAAAAGGACTTTAGTGTTTAGATATGTTTGAGTATGAATGTTTGTATTGTGTTTTGTTTTGTTTAATTTGTTAATAACAAGAAGCTTTTTTGGTAGAAAAGTACTTTGAAGTTCAGATCTATTTAGATATGAAAGTTTGGATAATGGTAAGAGTTTGAACCATTTATTTTATTTTATATAAAAAAAAAATTGTAAACTGTAGAAGAGCACACTGATGTTTAAATATTAACCGATAAATAGCATTAATAATGAAATGATATTTATATATATATATATATATATATATATATATATATATATATATATAGTACAAGAGAACTTTGATGTTTATATTCACTCATTGAGCACTTTATTAGGAACAATCTGGTCCTAATAAAGTGCCACAAGTGGTCTTCTGATGTTGAAGCCCATCCGCCTCTAGGTTCCAAGTGTTGTGCATTCTGAGATGCTATTCTTTTCACTACATTTGTACAGTGGTTATCTGAGTTACCGTAGCCTTTCTGTCATCTCAAACCAGTCTGGCCATTCTCTGTTGACCTCTCTCATAAACAAGGCATTTCTGTATACAGAACTGCCGCTCACTGGATGTTTTTCTGTTTTTGGCACCATTCTGTGTAAACTCTAGAGACTGTTTTGCATGAAAATCCCAGGAGATCAGCAATTACAGAAATACTCAAACCAGCCTGTGTGGCACCAACAATTATGTCACGGTCTGAATCACTGAAATTTGTTCACCATTCTGATGGTTGATGTGAACATTAACTGAAGCTCCTGACCCATACCTGCATGATTTTATTACACTGCTGCCAAAAGATTTGGCAGATTAGATAATCACCTGAATAAGTAAGTGTACAGGTGTGCTTGGTGAGTGTGTATAAATACAGTATATATATATATATATATATTTCAGTATCATTGTCAGAACTGAACTCTTCTATTAAATGGCAATAATTGTCCCCCTGGATTCGTTTTTCCAGGGGCATTTTTTCCCTTTATGAGACTATTTTTAGGGCATTTTTATTCAAATCAATACACAATATGACATAATAATATGTTATCTTTTTATGCCAAATTAATTTCATTAAATGCATGTTCAATCTGAATAATCAGATAAACTTTTAGCTATAAATTTAAAAGAACACTCAGTGAGTGTATGTTTATATATGAATGTTTGGATAATGTTAACAATACGTTAATTTTATTTTGTTTTGATTTGCTTTGATTTGCTAATAAAGAGAAGATTGTTTATTTTAAGCACTTTGATGTTTAGATATGTTTATATATGAACGTTTGGATAACGATAAGAGTTAGAAGCATTTGTATTTGTTTTTTAGTACTTTGATGTTTAGATATGTTTAGATATGTTTAGATATGTTTATATATGAATGTTTGGGGTGGGGTTGTAAATTGTAGAAGAGTACATTGATGTTTAGATATGAACCTATAAACGACATTAATAATTCAATTAACATTAATATATATGTTTTGTTGAGGTGTACCTTGATGTGGGACCTGTATATCAACAGCAGAACTTGGATTATACAATGATATAAACAGACAAAAATTAATTTTTGTTTTGTTTTGATTTTCTTTTCTTTTGTGATGAAGGTATTTAAATGATTTTGCAAGAGTAATCAAAATGAACCCTGTAAATTGGTTTTAGTTTAGATCCCAAATATGAAATGTCTAAATGTTTACTTAATGTGGCATAGCAACTTATAATCAGCACATACTGTGTACTTCAGTGTGTCTTCAACATAATTTAAGAAATTATTCCAGCTTTAAACTATACTATTATTTACTTGATTTACTAGGGCTGTAAAATTGCCTTACCATAGATTGAGAAGAGTTGACAGCTTTTGGTTTTTTCGTTGACTCTCTGTTTCTATAAATGTTTAAATTGTGAAATGTGTGTTCCTGTTTTAGCACTATGACAGGGAAAGTATAGCTGAAACAGAAGAGTGGAAAAGCCTCTAAACCTTTGAGTTCGGACAAAAAGAAAAGCTTTCTTATGTCTCTCTATGTGATCATATGCCCTTCAAATAAAGGGTGCATTACAGTCATAAAGCGATCAAAGAAAAATCAAGTGACGTACAACTGTCAAAGCATAATAACAGCTGGCAGGCTTGCAGTGACACTGAACAACTGCCAATGTACAGTGTGTGTTTTCAGTTTTTATTGAATGTAGGATCTGTTTTGAATGACTGTCTCAATGAATCTCTCGAGCTGCTTAAGGGCAAAGTTTAGCCCTTGATTTATTCGTTTAGGAATGGTTTGGCTTGGAATCATTTTCCAAACTCTGCAGTTTGCAGCAATTTATGCTTCAATGAGGGAGAAACCCACAGAAACAAATATTTGAGTGTGCTCCATAATGAAATGGCTATATTTATGTGGATCAAATTAAGTCACAGGGCCATTTTAACAAAGCCTGGCTGCACAGGGCAACTATTTTAGATCCTTATATTAAATAGCAGACTAGGACTGTCCTATAGGGCCAGGAATAAGGAACATAAGAGGTATGTAGTAATTGTGGAGGCAATCTAACCTGCGGTCAATGTTCTTTATTTGATCTTTAGTCTTGAAAATTTGATTATTAAATGCAGTATAATAAAAGTAGAATTTCTTTGTTTATTATATAAGAAAGGGTTGAGAATGTATGAATGGATTCATTATGCACATTTTTTCTCAAAGTTATACAGTTGTGGCCAAAAATATTGGCACCCTTGCTAAATTTGTCTTTATTGTTTGTCTTTTTGATCTTTCATTCAAAATATTCACCAAAAAATCTATCATCTAATGGATATCAAACAACTGCAAACACATTTTTGTACACATCACAAGTTTAATGATGGTGGTGTAGTGGGCTAAAGCACATAACTGTTAATCAGAAGGTCACTGGTTTGATCCCCACAGCCACCACCATTGTGTCCTTGAGCAAGACACTTAACTCCAGGTTGCTCCGGGGGGATTGTCCCTGTAATAAGTGCACTGTAAGTCGCTTTGGATAAAAGCATCTGCCAAATGCATAAAATGTAAATGTAAATGTAATCAAAAAACACATATTGTCAACACAATACATTTTGAAACCACCCTTTGCCAAGATAACAGCTCTGAGTCTTCTCCTATAATGCCTAATTAGGTTGGAGAACACATGAGAAGGGATCTGAGACCATTCCTCCATACAGAGTCTCTCCAGATCCTTCAAATTCCGAGGTCCACTCTGGTGGACTCTCGTCTTCAGTTCACCCCACAGGTTTTCTATGGGGTTCAGATCAGGGGACTGGGATGGCCATGGCAGAACCTTGATTTTGTGGTCAGTACCCAGTGGTCAGGGGTGCATTATTTCTTTTGATTATAATGTGTGTTTTGGATCATTGCCCTGCTGGAAGATCCAACCAGGGCCCATTTTAAGCTTTCTGGAAGAGTTGGGTTTTGATTTTTAGATAGAGTCCATGATGCCATGTAGCCGAACAAAATGTCCAGGACTGCTGGCATAAAAATCCACCACCATAACCATGCGCATGAGGTACTTTTCCATATGGCTACCTCTCTGTGTGCGCCAAACCCATCTCTGGTGTTTACTGCGATCATTTTTAAGCTCTATTTTCATTTTTTCGGACCATAGAACCCAGTTCCAATTGATGTCCAGCAAACTGAAGACACTTGAGTTTGTTGTTGGATGAGAGCAGAAGATTGTTTTCTTGAAACCCTCCAAAACTTGTGATGTAGGTGACATCTGATTGTAGTTTTGGAGACTTTCTGACCCCAAGATGCAGCTAACTTCTGCAATTCTCCAGCTGTGATCCGAATTTTCGGCCACTCGAACCATCATCCTCACAATGCGTAGAGGCAATATAGACACGCATCCTCTTCCATGTTGATTCTTAACATCTCCAATTGATCGGAAATTATTAATTATTGCCCTGCTGGTAGAAATTGACATTTTCAATGCTTTATTCTTATAGCCACTTCCCATTTTCTAAAGCTCAACAAACTTTTGCCACACATCATAACTTTATTCTTTGGTCTTACCCACTGTTATAGATGACTAAAGGAATTTGGCTTGTGTTACCATATATTTCTACCCCTGTGAAACAGGAAGTCATGGCTGAACAATTTCATGTCTCTAGTCACCCAGGTGTCCTACAATTTTTTATGATTTTACAATGTTTTCGAGAAAAATATGTATGTAGTCCCCCCCCTTCAATTCATAAACAATATTTTTTCACAACCTTCTTTGCTTATATTTACCAAGGGTGCCAATGCAAACTGTCGTTCCGAAATTCTGTCATCATTTACTCTCCCCCGTGTTGTTCCAAAACCAGATGACTGGCAAACAGTTACAGTGTATCTAAATTCTAATTATTTTGCTGAAAAACAGTCTCCCAGGATCACTGGAGCCACAACGTCATCTTCCTGTTGGAAGAATGCAGAATTCAAGAGCAAAATTAAAGGGTAAAAATGTTAATGACTAACAAATGTGTATGTATTGGGACCTAACATGCACTGACAACCTGTCCCCAATCTTTAATCCAAATTTATAGCAATTACACACAGGGAGCAAATTCTTAGACAAGTAAATTAGAGGCAGTCTAAAGTCTGGGAATCATGTGCAGTTACCGCATTTGCTGTTGTGAGTAATAGTTGGCAATTTACAGTGTCACAGAGAGAGGAAGTCCTTGTAGCTGTACCAAATTTTTACTGTCATTTCATGAACATGATCTATGTGCCTCATAGACTGAATATTACCTGTCTATGATATATAATGTTACAGAATGTAATTATATGATTCACAGGCCTTTATAGTGCCATTGATCTCACTCATATTTAGTACTCACAAAATATTTTTTTTCCTTTTCTTTAAAACAGAGCTAGTCAAAAAGGAAAAAAAGGACTTTGAGAAATATATGCTTACAGCATAATCAAAGTATTTATTTAGAGAGGATGTTTGGATTTTATGCTTGAAAATACTGTAGGGAAGACCGGGCTAGATGTTATACATTTTACTGGGGTAAATATTTCTCATTTTTTAAAGTACATTTTCGTTGACCTTTTTGAAGAAAGAAAGAAAGAAAGAAATCACAATGTCTCACAATGGACCCTTTCCAGCCTGATCTCAATAATATATGTAGCTATTTGTACGTTAACGTTTGTAACATTTAAACATACATGTTTTTTAGGTTTGGCTAGACACTAAAAAGTTCAATACAGATGTTTGAAAGCATCTAAAATGTAAATATGTTTACGTATTTACGGCTTTAGAAATGTAAAATATTAACAAATCCATTAAAACTATATTTGAATACACGAATCGATTATAAATATTTTTGACATTTGTACTGTTTTATAGATATTTTAGATCCTTTAACCCTACCCCAACCTTTAAACATAACCACATTTCAATAGCCACAATAATTTATTCAGAAAAATTTTAAAATTCAGTACAAAAGTAGTCCAAAGGTGATGCGCTGTATCCGATGTGCTCCCTGATAGCATTGTGAGGTGGAGATTAGAATTTTATTTATTATGAATTATATGAATTCTAATGAGATCACGTTGCCCTTTCCCATGGTGGTACTATAGCCCGTTTTAAGTATTTTTTCCCGGGACTAGTACTGCTTGCAGTTTTCACACCTGAGGAACTATAGTTTCTCAAAGCTGTTATAAGGGACATTTTTGGCTTCTACTCAGGTATTTTGGGGGCGGATAAGGACTATGGCAGACTGTGGGAGGTGCTGCAGCCTGTGATTGGTTGAAAACCTGTGACACAAATATTTTTTTGAATCTCAAGGAGTCCACAGTTGCCAACATTTAGCTGCTAGCATGCTACTCAGAGGATTCCGATAATTTTAGGATTACCTTAATGTGTGTACGTTCACTGGCAGCCAAAAGTTTGGAATAATGATCACACATGTATAGTCAGGACATTACTGATGTAAAAAACAGCATCATCACTATTTGAAAAAATACATTTTTGATCAAACCTAGACAGGCCCCATTTCCAGCAGCCATCACTCCAACACCTTATCCTAGAGTAATCATGTTAAATTGCTAATTTGGTACTAGAATATCGCTTGCTGTTATATCAAACACAGTTGAAAGATATTTGGTTCATTAAATGAAGCTTGTGTTTGTTTTTTAGTTGCCACAGTATGCAATAGACTGGCATGTCTTGAGGTCAATATTAGGTCAAAAATGAAAAAAAAAGAAACATCTTTCTCTAGAAACTCGTCAGTTAATCATTATTTGAGGAATGAAGGCTATACAATATTTAAAATTGCCAAAAAACTGAAGATTTCAAACAAAGGTGTACAATACAGTCTTCAAAGACAAAGGACTACTGGCTCTAGCAAGGACAGAAAGAGATGTGGAAGACCAGGTGTACAACTAAACAAGAGGACAAGTACATCAGAGTCTCTAGACGCCTCACATGTCCTCCGCTGACAGCTTCATTGAATTCTACCCACTACAACACCAGTTTCATGTACAACAGTAAAGAGAAGAATCAGGGGTGCAGAACTTAGGGGAAGAATTGCAAAGAAAAAGCCACTTTTGAAACAAAAAACAGGAAAAGGTTCAAGTGGGCAGAGAAACACAGACATTGGACAACAGATAATTGGAAACGAGTGTTATGGATCTATTGAGCTTTTGTGGGATCAGCTAGACTGTAAGGTTTGTGAGAAGTGCCCGACAAGACAGCCACATCTATGGCAAGTGCTACAGGAATCTGGAAACACTGACAGCTAGAATGCCAAGGATCTGCAAAGCTGTCATTGTTACACGTGGAACTCTATTCTATACTAAACCATCATGAAATCTTATTTACATAAGGGAAGTATTGTGTGCCTGTTACTGTGTGGTTAAATTGCATCAAGACTTGCATCATGTATTTTTTTCAGTATTTCAATATAGTATTTTATATCATAAAAGCCTTAATTGTATAAGATTGTGTTGATAAATAGGTTTATAGTGCATTTTCAACATATCCGCTGAGTTCAGCTTGTGCACGTGGTTGCAAGCGCTTTCAACACATCATCTCATCTCTCACTCAGGCTGCAGCATGGAGCACTGAACACACTGTTCTTGCGCCCAGTTTAAAATGTAATTTGAAGACACTAGTTGCATCAGAATACTGGAAAATGCCTTTGGAGGCTGTTTAAAGATGGATTAAGGTAGGATGAAATAATGTTCTTTTTAAACTGTTCAGGGAGTTCTATTCATCCCAAAACTCTGTCATTTAACCGATTAACTGATCAGGCAGCTGCCTGTGTTTTCCGAGGCAGCCAAACTTGAATAAAAAAGCTCTAACATAAGTGTAACTCCGATCCCGGTGTCCTCCATCGGTGTTGTTGATTTTGTTGTTGTTGCTTCTGAATCACACATGCAAATAAGAGTCGGAATGCAAAAGAGGAAATGTCTCCATGGTTGATCTGTTCCTCGTAAGAGTTCTCATCTAGAATGTAACTAAGGGAAAAGTACTGGGAATGTAGGTTGGAAAGGGCCTAATAGCATTCATGTGACAAAAGGAACATGCCAATAAACAGTCTACTCAGCAAAAAAGAAAGAAAATGAAAGAGAGCCTAGATGTTAGGTCAGAATTTTAACCTGAGTCCCTTTTATGCTAAACTATACCACCAAACATTCTTATATTTAAATAAAGAATTACCCCTTCAAAAAATACAATAGGTTACAAAGACCCAGGAGAGCACTCATAATACCTCTCTCCATCAAATCCATCTCTTCCCAGGCTCTCTTTTTCTCACATACTTATACATACAAGTCCTCTCTTTCACTCTCACTATTATGTCAGTGTCACTGCAGGTATTGTTCCTCCATGCTGAATCTGAAGAAAGCTAGGTGTGTGTTCCTAATGTTGGCACTAGCTCTTGCATACTCAGCAGTTAGTATTGTATGTGTACAGTTTGTGCGATCTCACTCTCTCACTAAGACACTCTGAGTACTCACTGACAGCTCTATCTCTTGCCCTCAATAGGGTGTAATTTGTGAGGGCCTTGTTGTGCTGGGAATAATGGGTAATTAAGAAGGTGAGCTAAGCTACCGAGGATGGGTGTTGACAGCATTCAGACTGCTGTATATATCACTGTTTTCTCCAAGGGTCTCACATACACTCTAGTCACTCAAATCTCTCTAAGTGTCTGAAAAAAATATGCTTTTGATAAACCTTCTTACTTTTCAGGCATTCAGAAGAGAGAGTGAGTGGTGTCCAACACTATTCCTATAAATTAATAAAATACAAGCTATAAATTACTGGTTACTGTAATCAAGTTACTTTTAAGTCAAAAAGAGTAGTGTAAAATTGTAATCAGATTACAGTTACTTACTTTCATTTAAGGTAATTAAAGAACATGGGTTACACGTATTTATGAAATCACTGTCAATCAGAGCAGTGGTATATACAATTTTAGGGGGGCTAGAGGCAGTATGGGGGTAACGCCCTCAGGTCAAACATCCCCAGGTCAACACAACTGTATAACGTCCCTAGGTCAACATATGTTTATGATGTCCCTAGGTCAACAAAATTGTATTATGTCATACGTCCCCACAACTGAGTGATGTCCCTAGGTCAACACAAATGCATGACGTACTTAGGTCAACACTAATGTATGACATCCCTAGGTACAAATAACTGAATGATGCCCCTAGGTCAGCACAACTGCATGGTGTTCCTAGATCAACACATCTGTATGACATCCCTGTCAAAATAACTGCATGGAGACCCCAGGCCAACATAAATGCATGACGTCCCTATGTCAACACAACTGCATGAATTCCCTAGGTAAGCACAACTGCATGACATCACTAGGTTACATAAATGTATGACGTCCCTAGGTCGACACAACTGCATGATATCCCTAGGTCAACAGAAATATATGACATCCCTATGTCAACAAAACTATGTAATGTCCCTAGGTTAACAAAACTATGTAATGTCCCTAGGTCAACATAACTATGTAATGTCCCTAGGTTAACATAAATGTGTGATGCTCTTAGTTCAACACAAGTGTATGATGTCCCTAGGTCAACACAACTGTATGATGTCCCTAGAACAACACAAGTGTATGATGTCCCTAGGTCAACACAACTGAATGATGTTCCTAGGACAACACAAGTGTATGATGTCCCTAGGTCAACACAAGTGTATGACGTCCATAGGTCAACACAACTGTATGATGTACCTAGGACAAAATAACTATATGATGTCCCCTAGGTCAACACAACTGTATGATGTCCCTAGGTCAACACAAGTGTATAATGTCCCTAGGTCAACACAAGTGTATAATGTCCCTAGGTCAACACAACTGTATGATGTCCCTACGACAACACAAGTGTATGATGTCCCTAGGTCAACACAAGTGTATGATGTCCCTAGGTCAACACAAGTGTATGACGTCCCTAGGTCAGCACAACTGTATGATGTACCTAGGACAAAATAACTGTATGATGTCCCTAGGTCAACACAACTGTATGATGTCCCTACGACAACACAAGTGTATGATGTCCCTAGGTCAACACAAGTGTATGATGTCCATAGGTCAACACAACTGTATGATGTCCCTAGGTCAACACAAGTGTATGATGTCCCTAGGTCAACACAAGTGTATGATGTCCCTAGGTCAACACAAGTGTATGACGTCCCTAGGTCAACACAACTGTATGATGTACCTAGGTCAACACAAGTGTATGATGTCCCTAGATCAACACAACTGTATGCTGTCCCTACGACAACACAACTGTATGATGTCCCTACGACAACACAACTGTATGATGTCCCTAGGTCAACACAACTGTATGATGTCCCTAGGTCAACACAAGTGTATGATGTCCCTAGGTCAACACAACTGTATGATGTTCCTAGCACAACATAACTGTATGATGTCCCTAGATCAACACAACTGTATGCTGTCCCTACGACAACACAACTGTATGATGTCCCTACGACAACACAACTGTATGATGTCCCTAGGTCAACACAAGTGTATGATGTCCCTAGGTCAACACAACTGTATGATGTTCCTAGCACAACATAACTGTATGATGTCCCTAGTTCAACACAACTGTATGATGTCCCTAGGTCAACACAACTGTATGATGTACCTAGGACAAAATAACTATATGATATTTCTAGGTCCACATAACGGTATGACGTCCCTAGGTCACCACAACTGCATGATGTCCCTAGGGCCACACAACTGTATTTTGTGCATAAGTCAAGACAGAACTGTGTGGCTGTATTTCCTTTTAGTTTAGTTTCAAAAGTATCCTATTTATAACAATGATTCACATATTTTTGTAATCTTGTTCCTTTGCACAGTTCCTTCTGCACTACTCTTCTATGGAGAAGGAAAAGGGTACATTCATAAATTAATTAAATAAATAAAAAAAATAATAATAATGTCTTCTTTAACCAGATAATTCACTTTTGGTAATGTGTGGCAAAATGGCAAAATGGCAAAAAGTTATATTTTCAGTTTTCGTCCGAAAGAGAAAAAAAGGTCAAAAACTTTTGAGAATTTAAACATAAACTGTTACTTTAAAACCCCGTAACAGAAACACTCACATGGAGATAAAACATTGTTTATACTGAACATTTAAATTCCACATCCCAAAAATTTAAGTGATGGCTTTCTTGGTCATGAGTCCATTAATAAAGTGCATTTTCCCATGCTCCGATAATGTTTGTTATTGTGTGACATAGTCGTTAATGTCAAGCTGCAATATGGCATTAAAGATGCATAAAAGCACCATTAAAGTTGTTCATATGACATATGATATATGACTGTATTATGTTTATATTCTCTGGAAGCCATACAATAGATTTGTTAATCGCAAAGGATGCATTAAATAAGTAAATACATAGTCTGCATGCAATGAGCACTACTCTGTTGTTGACACACACTCACTGCTGCACATGCACACAAAAAAAGCACCATAAAGTTAATATTTTAGTTTTCTACAATCATTCTAAAATCATTATTCGCTGAACCTTCCCCTCCCACATACAAAATTCTCAAATCTCAAATCTCATGTGCACTTGCATATATACAAATATAGAAAAAAGTAGCGTAAATGTTCTACTTAATGCAATAGTTCACCTAAGGTGGGTAAATAATGACGGAATCGTCATTTTTGGGGTGAAGTATTCCTTTGAATATATATGAAATGTGACTTTTTTGTTTTGTTTTATATGCTCATAGAAGCATGTTTTATATGCTCATAGTTTTTGTAACTCATAACTGTGCACTGAACATTAAAAATCATCAGAATTGAAAATACAAAAACAAATTCCTTAATCCAGTATGCCTTCCCTCCTCTCAGTTCATCATTCTATGCCATGCTTATTGGCCAACAGAATGAGAAAGAGGGAGAGAGAGAGAGATGGACATCTCCCTTTAATTGATAAAGCCATAATATGAGCCATTTCTCCACCATCTGCTAATTAGAACCATGAAGGGGAAGAGATTGGATGTCGGGAGAAGGGGTCTGCCATCTGAGGGGGTCTTTGATCTTATGACTTGTCTGCTGTGCTGTTTTTCTTCAAGCTTTCCTGCACTTGAGCAGACAGCGGCTTTCACTCTTGGGGATACGAGCACTAATGGATCACTTGAAGAGGCCTTTAGCTTTACGGCTGGTGCTAAGCAATATCAGCTGCTCTGAGGCCAGTGGCTGCAGAGTTCAGTTTCTCATGAAGTGCTTTGTCAAATAAACCCACTGGGAATAACAGTTGGACTGCAATGGACGTGGGGGTGTTGTCTGCGAAAGACGAGGTAGAAAGTCCATCAAGGTGACTCCAAAACCACAGTCCCCTGACCGTTATTCAGTGGGCTGAAATTCCAGAATACATAATGGAATTCTAGAGCATCGGAAAGGCATGGGACATTTTGGGACAATTACTGTATTCCACTGTACTGTACAGCTGACAACAACTCGCTCACAACTCGCTTTTAGCACCCCTATGTGGACAATTCACCCAGAAAATGAAGCTCAAATGTGTCCATATACCGAATAACACTTACCGCTTTGGCCACTGGGGGCCGTGTTTCGAATTTCGGTAAGAACAGACCAATTTTAGCTAAAGAAAAGTCAACATACTTTATCCGATTTCCCTGTGCGATCAGTCTGAAACAACGCAAGATCCCAAATGAATACGTGAGCTTCTCATTGCATTCATGAATATTTAACGAACATCAATATTTTTACACAAAATGACATTTTGGGTTGTTTCTCACTAAAACATGTATGAGTTGCATTGACTACTTTTCTTTTACTTTTTTACCCTTTTTTAATGTTTAAAGTGAATATCTATCCACTGCAATTGTATTAAGAAGAAAGACCGCAATTTTCATTAAAACATTTTTTTATGTTCTGCATAATAAAGAAAGTAATATGGGTTTGGAACTACATGGTGATGAGTAATTTATGACAGAATTTTCATTTTTGGGTTACATTTATTCTTTCATTTGTACTCGGTTTTTCAGACTTTCATCTTGATTTTTGTTATCAGTAATTAATTTCAAAGTTGTCTGAAAGCTTAAACTTTGACACCACTTTGATTTTACTTTGCACTTGAACTAAACTTTTCTTTTTTAGTGGGTTGACATTTTTATAGTGATTTGCGTGACCCACTGATTAAGTGTTGATTATGTGTGAGTGACGCGGCTTTCCGTTGGATTGTTATGACGAGGATAATCAAAGGATAACTGCCCAGCTGTTTCTAATATAATGCCTAATCCTCACTCGCTTGCCTATCTAATGTAATCATGTTGTGTTGTATAAACCTAACAACAAACATTTATTTGACTATTGTTTAGATATGTGCTGTTGAAATTACATTATTAATCAATTACATTATATTGAACAATTTGAGGGCAATAAGAGTGAATGAAATAGGAGCCATTTGTTTTCCTTTTTTATGATTAAAAAAAAAACATCTTTGAAAGGTGGGGGTTTGAGCCATCAGCGCTGTTCTTTTGCCTCTAAGTACAGAGTCGTAAATATATCCAATAGCATGTGTTTCAAATTGCCCATTGGTTATGGATTGCTTTACGAGAGCTGCTTGTTAGTGGCCCAGTGGCTTTAGCCTCTGTTGATTTACCCCCAGGGAACCAGAGGTCAATTAGTCGGGGCACACAACAGACAATCCTGTTCTTGAGCTGGCTGACTTTCCACACTGATCTGAAACCAGTTTTGCAGTTCCTCTTGTTAGTAATAGAGAGCAGGATTTTTGCAGGAAATTCTGCTTCCAGAGTGATATATGATAAAGGCCAATTAACTCTCTTGACTTCTGTTGCTGTTTGAGAGCTTCTCTTATTAATGAGACTGTTTGTGATGATGTTCTAGAAGTAAGACATGAGAGTAGGAGTTTTGGACTGTCTAGCTGAAAGAATTACACTGATTAGCCACAACATTAAACCACTGACAGGTGAAGAGAATATAATTTATTATCTCGTTACAATGGCACCTGTCAAGGGGTGGGATATATTAGGTAGCAAGTGAACAGTCAGTTCTTGAATTTCATGTGTTGGAAGCAGGAGAAATGGGCAAGCGAAAGGATCTGAGTGACTTTGACAAGGGCCAAATTGTGACAGCTAGACGACTGGATCAGAGTATCTCCAAAACGCAGGTCTTGTGGGGTGTTCCCTGTATGCTGTGGTTAGTGCCTACCAAAAGTGGTCCAGGGAAGGATAACCGGTGAACCGGTGACAGGCTCACGGGTGCCCAATGCTCACTGATGCGTGTGGGGAGCGAAGGCTAGCCCATCTGGTTTGATCCCACCCAGAGGATAAACTGTAGCACAAATTGCTGAAAAATTTAATCCTGGCCATGATAGAAAAGTATCAGAACACACAATGAATCACAGCTTGCTGCGTATGGGGCTGCGTAGCCACAAACCAGTCAGAGTGCCCATGCTGACCCCTGTCCACAGCCGAATGTGCCAACAATTCGGCTGTGAGCGTTCTAACTGGACTATGGACCAATGGAAGACCAATGGAAGAAGGCGGCCTGTTCTGATGAATCACATTTTCTTTTAGATCATTCGGATGGCCGGGTGGTGTGCGTTTTTTACCTGGGGAAGAGATGGCAGGAGGATGCACTATGGGAAGGCAGGCAGGTGGAGGGAGTGTGATACTATGGGCAATGTTCTGCTGGGAAAACTTGTGAATGTTACTTTGGCAAGTACCACCTACCAAAAGATTGTTGCAGACTAAGCGCCACCCTTCATGGCAACAGTATTCTTTGGCCTCTTTCAACAGGATAATGCACCTTGCCACACTACAAAAATTGTTCAGGAATGGTTTGAGGAACATGACAAAGAGTTCAAGGTGTTGATTTGGACTCCAAATTTCTCAGATCTCAATCCAATTGAGCATCTATGGGATGTGTTGGACCAGAAAGCCAGATCGATGGAGGCCCCACCTCGCAAATTACAGGACTTAAAGGATCTTCTGCTAACGTCTTGGTGCCAGTTACCACAGGACACCTTCAGGGTTCTTGTGGAGTCCATGCCTTGACAGGTCAAAGCTGTTTCTGCAGCACAAGGGGGACCTACATGATATTAGGTAGGTGGTTTTCATGTTGTGGCTGATTGGTGTATAGATTATATAGGGGGAGACCGAGGCTAGTTGTTTGGTTTTGAGTCAAAAGTCAAAATATACAAGTTTATTTAAGTTTATTTTAGTAGTTTTATATGTTGATATTTGACATTATAACATGTTTTTATACTGTATCACATTTTGTTTTAATAAATGGCAAGTCAGAACAAGTTGTGTTTTAAAAGCTGTTTTATATAATTAATTCATTTCAATTTTTGTCAGCCCAAACAATTTCCTTAATCCAGTATTAAAAATTGTTGTTGTTTCACCAATTATTTTGTCAATTATAATTGTTTTACTTATTGAAATCAGAAAGGCTGTTCTATATTGTAGAGCGCATCTAAACGCATTCAGCGGGAGACGCATACATAAACAGTGCGCAATAGCGAAAGCCGTCGGGGTAGTTATGATGGAATAACTGCCCCCAGTCAGTCAACTAAAGGGAGGCCCTCTGAATATGTTTTGTACCAGCAGCCCTCTCTTTGGTAACCAGGAAATAATCGCGTTTACATAAACAATTGTGAGCACGATTTGGAAGTTGCATTTTTTCTTTAAAATGACATCTTTACTCCACTGGCAGTTCGATTTAGGGTTGGGGTTTATCAAAACATGCATTCCTGTTGACTGTTTTCCATCTTTGGCGCCACTCTGTGGACATTTCACCTGGACTCTGAAGCTTACATGTACCTATATTTTCAATGACAATTCCAGCTTCAGCCACTGGGAGCAGTGATTCGAATTTCAGGAAGCACAGACCAATTTCAGCAGCAAAACATTTGACCTAAAGTTGCAGAATATACAGTTAGACCAGTCTGAATATGACAGAAACAACCCAGATTTGGAGGATTTGAAGGATAAAAATATTTACCCTTCAAACAAACTAAGAGTAGAACTGAATCCATAGGCAGTTTGGAATATGACTGAAGTGTATTACTGAGATATTTTTATGCTGTAAAAAAAAAAAAGATGCATTTCAGTGAAAAACAAAAGGATATGCTCCGTATAACCTCAAACAGCATGATAATGGGTCTGCAAAACCCAAAGACAATAGAATAGACCAGACACCCTATTTTCAATTGTTCTCTGTGTTTATATTTTTTCAGGCCCAAATGAAGGGCTAACTTGAATTATTTCTTCTAAAGAGTATTTTAAAAGTACTGGGAAATCCCTTCTAGAGAGGCACAATTTTCAGTGTTAGACAAACCTTACAAAGATATTTGTCATATTATATTATTTAATGTAACAATCATTTATAGGCCTATTTAAATTTTTCTAATAGAATGTTGACGTTGAATCTGGCTAATATGTGCCAAAGTTTGAAAATGCACAAATGTGAATGAGATTTCCAGAAAGATTTTCATTGACTGATGACATCAATTTCTGTTTTTTTTTCCTCAGACAAAGCTATCATCTGGCTTCAGAATACTTTTTTATCCTTATTGGAATTTGATAGCCCCAGGTCACTGTATGCTTTCATTGTACAGAAAAGAGCTGCAAAAACACTGTCAAACATCTCTTAACATCTTCCTTTTTCCTCTCATAGAAAAAGTCATACGGGTTTGGAACGACATTAAAATGAGTAAAGTAAATTTTTGCATGAACTTTACTTTTAAGACAAGACAAACCTTTGATGTTCTTTGAAATTTAGTCATATTTTGGGTTCTTATTTCATTGTTGCCTTATGGTAAATCCAATGGACTTTAAAGCCTCTCCAGTGAATTACAAGACATACCACCAAAAAAAGTACTAACAGGGTCAAAGGGAGAGGCTTGTTCTTGGATTTTGCCCTACTGTATCCAGGATTTGGAGGGATCAAGACTGTTTGGTTAACTTAAAACTAATGCACACAGTCAGGGAAAAGAAGAAAGATTGGCTTCATAAGCCCCCGGGAAAACAGACCCAGACAAGGCTGCCAGTCTGTGTGCACTTAAATCCGTCTCCTGCTCTACCGTCACATCACTGTTAGTCATTTGAGAAATGTAGAATTGTTCCATAAGAAAAACAGTCTGATGGAAAATATAGTAATGGACCAGCCCTTGTTGTCCTTCAAGAGCATAATCACAATCAGAGTTAAAAGATTAACTTTAGTACAGTTAAAATGCAAAAGTTTGTGAACATATACAGAAACCAGTGTGTAAATAAACAATGTTTATAATATATAGCAGCCAAATTAAATATGGCGTCACGTCAATAAAATCAAAACTCAAAGGTTCTTGTGTCTTGTGACCAAACGAACCATACCAGAACCAGTGATGTAGATGTTATTGACATGTCGCCATGTTTGATGTCAGCGCTGTGGAGCTGAACAATAATATCATTTGATTTGAATTGCATAATTTCTAATTCATTTGATTGAATAGCAACTTTCGATCTGTTCATCACACCAATTTAACCTATGCCGTTAGAGGATGAGTGCAGTAGTTGTATTGACTACGTAAAAAGGGATGGTTCACCCCAAAATTTTAATTACACAATACAAGTGAATTGTGATCAGATGTTTGAAGTGCCAAAAAGGAGATTAAGTCAGCATAAAAGTAATCCATCAGACTCCGGTGGTTTAATCATCAGTCTTCTAAAGCGATCCAGATGGTTTTGGGTGAGAACAGACCAAAATATAAATCCTTTTTCAATGTACATCTTGACAGCCATCTCCTGAGGTAGTCCTTCATGATTACAAACTCGATTACACTTCCTACAGAGCCATCTAGTGGTCTGCGCATGGGTCAAGCACTTGGAAGTGTGTTTGAGGTTGAGCACGAGGAGATCGCCAAGGAGACTGCTATCAAATGTACAATAAAAAGGAGTTATATATAGATGTGTTCTCACCCAACACCAAATGGATCACTTCAGAAGACATTTATTAAATCACTGCATTACTTTTATGCTGACTTTATCTCCTTTTTTGGAGCTTAAAAGGCCTGGTCACCATTCACTTGCATTGAATGGACCTACAGGGATGAGATATTCTTCTAAAAATCTGATGTTACTTTGCTTCTCCAGTAAATTCAACTTGTTTTAAGTTAAAAACAGGACAAAAAACTCTTTATTAAGGTGAGAAAATTATTACCGAATTTGCCTTTTTTGGGATGAACTATTATAATTACATTATGTCCTCAATTTTAGTACATTAAAATGGACATTCTGGTTCACACTGGTTCAGTTCACTGGTCTTGGTCTCGGCTTCAGTCTGGGCCTTGAAGAGTCTAGCCTGAGTCTGGGATTTGGAGGGTCTGGTCTTGACTCCAACTCTGATGCACATATGGGCACATTAACACATAACTTAGTCTATCATATGGCTTGTTTAGAACCACACCTTATACATAAAACAGTTTTGAGTTCTGCAACGGTTTCAATAGGGTCGAGAGCTATGTTAGGTTATTTCGTTTACCACAATTGGGTATTTTAAGCTTAAATTTGTAAGGATAATAGCAACAAGTAAACTGCTTGAGGGGAGTCTGTGCTGTTTTATTGAACAAAAACTAGATTCCAAATCCAAGGCCTAATCATCACAGGTTGAGCAGCAATGGTGGTGAGCTTTAAACAGCGACTTCTTCAACAAGTTTATCCAGTTCAATTTAATTGTGCACTTACTTTTCAGTACAGTCATTTGGCTCACATCAGGAGTATTTGTTTTCAGTTTTTGTGGTTAAAGCTTGTTAATGTTTGCAACTGGGATTCAGGTAGGAGGAACTGGTTCAAAATCGGTGTGGAAGAGCAACATCTCCTGGAGCTAATTACACTGGGGGAGGAGGCCGTTTTCTTATTTATTTGACCCAACATCATGATGCAATTTGGTTTTATCACCAACAGAATACTTAAATAGCGGCTGTACGATTTCCTGTAACAAACACGTGTGTTGTGCCATTAGAGTGAGTGATTTCACACAGTGGGTTGCCATCATGTAGATGAGGGGGGAAAACAAGTGCTAATGGAATTGTTGTACTAAAACTGCTCAGTTATTGCGTCTTGTTATGGGTTTATTGGTTTTCCATGTTGTCCTTAAAGGGATAGTTCACTCAAAAATGTAAATTCTGTGTTAAGGTACTCTACCACATCATGTTATTTCCAGAAAGTAGGAAAGTAGAACGTATGTCTTATGTCTTATGGATTTGAAATGACATGAGGGTGAATAGAAAATACATTTTGGGGTGAACTAATCCTTTACGTTGCTAATAGGAAGGATAACAAGTATCACAGATAATGCAGAGGATTTGTCTTAGTGAAAGAAACCTGAGTTTGATAGCCCAGGCATGTGTACATGAAACAGCCAGACCTGATGTCTGATAACGGATTGTTTGTGTTCACGTAGACATTCACATGAACAGGTCACGGCCACTCGAGTCAAGATGGAGCCACCACATCAAATCAAAAAGGAGCCCAACTGGGCATATAGTTTATTATCAAAGCCTGAGTCACTTTTATAATGTTCAAGTAAGTTCCTCAGGCTTTAATGCTAGGCACGCAAGCGTAGTAGTCTACCTCTGCGTAGCAGCATATTATTGTAAAATCCCAAATGCCCAGGGACATCCATTAAGTAAATTCAAAGCTAACCCACCATGTCTCCAGTGGGCTTGACCCTGCTTGGATCCTCAGAGTTAAATAATACAAGTTACCCCAACACAGCAGATCATGAAGATATGTGCCCAGCAAGAAGTCGAGTTTCACATAAAGTACCCTGCATTGGAGTGATATTAGATAAATGAGATCAAAATTACATTACTGTGCTCTTTATGGAGCTGTGAAAAAAGCATCGCCCACAGGTATGTTGCTTGGCCTCGTAATTCGCTCCAGAATTGTTACCATCTGGACTGACATTGAGGAATGCTTCTCTCTTAAAAACCTCAAAGCAAATGATACAAGGAAAATACCATGTTCATAACATGGTGTAGTATTACTGGATGCTTACACACACAAACACACACATACACACTGATAGGCTCCCACGATTATCGAGGCGGAGATCATGCTGGCTTCTGGCGTCTAAGTTGGAGCAATCATTGTGGAGCTAGGACTCTTTTCTATATCCACCTCATATCCATGTATGAACGAGAACTGATATAGTAATTCTGTCATGATTATTTTCATGACAGTTACGGTAATAAGAGTCATCCTTGAAACCCATGGGAATAGTACAAGTAAAATGTCCAAAGTGTACAGAAAATAATGTCAGAATGCAAATAATGGCCCTAAATAGGCTTCATTTTCATCCAAATCTAGTTTCATAATTTCTTTAGATTGATATGGGGTTTAATATGACCAGGACATTTCCTTGACAGGATATGCAAGAATCACCAATAAGCTTGTAATTACAGTAAATCCTCTCAAAACATTTTAAGATGCACAGGTAGGTCAAAAAGACCACCAGCATTTATGTTTTTCAAAGAGACCGATAGACCCAAAAGATGACCCAAAGAAACTGAATTAATTAATTAATGAATAAAACATATAAATAAGTGAGTAAGCAAAATAGCCAAAAACAAGGTTTTACATTAGCCACTTTTCCACCATCGGGTCAAACAGTTCTGAGCACAGTGAGGAACAGTTCCAGTATCAGCAAGGTTCAGAACTGCACGTGTACAAATCGTTCTTGGCCCGGTTCTCTCGGTACGGTTAGCTTAACTGTGCTGGTGGAATGGTTATAGGGTGTGACGACTCACTATTGTCAATTTGCCAATGTTACGGTAACTAACTTGTTTCTCAGTAACTGACAAACTTTGCTAAGGTGAGGTTAATAAAATTTCATGAAATAATAGTGTATGTTTGGTGGATCTTCGTGATTTGTTGATGATGGTTTAACATTATCTTTCTACACACTTTTTTCATCAAGGAGGTAGATTACACAAGCTAGCTCACTGTAACTATAATATTTAATTTATTATTATATATATATATATATATATATATATATATATATATATATATATATATATATATATATATATTGTGAATAAATGTCTGGGCAGTCTGGGAACTTTTACCTTTCCTTTTTACATCATGGGCTATGTCTTTCCTGTGCTTTTGCAGAGTAAAAACTTGGGGGAAAAGCAGTCCTAAAAACTGGAATATGCATTCATCCTCCATAGCGCACTAGCTCCAATCTTTACCTCTCACATCATCATTAACTGACGTTACATACACGTTCAAACACCACAGTGGAATCGTAATCATGCTAACTGGCCTGGATCAGTACAGAATGACATGGTTTCGCAACGCGAATCGTCCGGCCCGAAGGTGTAAAACTGGTCATTGTCTATTTCTCTACCTCTGTTTTAAAACCAAGTGAGCTGCAACTTAGGCAGCATTTCAAGACAACAGCTGAAGACACACTTCTGATGCAAAGGCTGTTCCTAAAGGTAGGCTGCATGATTATCCATAAAATATCAATAAAAATAAGACTATTTAGCTCCAATATTTGTGTGTTGTAATTAAATTTTAAGGGTCCCACGGCATTAGCTTAGCAACATGCTAATGCCAAACTCAATTGAAATCAATTGTGTATCGAGTCTCTTGTGAACTTCAAATGATTAGCACTATTGGTATGATGTAGTGTAATGGGAGCCAGCTGGTAGATAGCTGTGCCATGTGTAAACCTCACTCTCCTGACCTCAAGAGGTGCACTAGCGACTGACACTAGAGGCTGTAGCCTTTAGCCTCCTTGTTAGAGCACCCGCCTCCCACACCGGAGACCTAGGTCCAAGTCCCGTACAGAGCGGGTAGAACAAGAGCGTCACATGTAGCACACTTTAAATCAGTCACTTTTGTGGTTCCATTTAAGTTAGTATGCTGGTTTAGAAGGCACTTGCCTATGTAGGCAATCAATTGCAAAGTAGCGCACTTGGTTTTAGAAACAGAATGGGATGTACTGTCTAAGCTGATACCACCATATAAATGTAAAACTTATGTGAAAATCTATTTGAAAATCTATCATAATACAAATTTGAACAGATGGGACATAAAAGTATTTATTATTATTCATTATTAGCAATTAGCTTTTAGGGTAGCAAATTTTCAGATTTTCCTTTATTGACAATCATTCACATTAATGAATGAAAATCGTCAGCAACAACAACAACAAAAAAACTTTTAAATAGCAAAACATGACAGAAACAGTTTTTCTGGGTATATCTCTTTTAAAGTCTAAATTAAATTTTAGTGAGCTACATAGGACCAAACATTTGTGTGTGCTAGCTTATTCAAGTCTCACTGTGTTAGCTTAGCCACATGCTAATGCCAAACTTATTCAAATTTGTGTCGAGTCTCATGTAAACTTTACACAATTAACACATATGTTATTATAATGATTGGATTCATATTTTTATCATTTTAATATGGAATCATGATATATTTGCACAGATTCAATGACAAAATTATTTATAATTATGCATTATTGGCAAGTAGCTGTTAGATAGCGAGACTTGACAGCAACAGTTGCTCTGGGCTTATATCTTTTGAAGTCCAAATTTAATTTGATCCTGAACACAGTGTTTTTGCTAAATAGCATCACTGACCTGTCAGCAAGGATAGGGGGTCATTGAGGGACCCATGAGGGCACCTGAGGGTTTGCCAGGAGCCGCCCGCTGTCCTGTCGCCCCCACACCCTGCCACTGTACGAGAAAAGCTGTTCTTAATAAAACTTTAAAAGAGGAGGATGAAAAGGAGGAGAAATTGAGCAGCCCAGGCTGTATTATTACTTCTCTATAAGGGAGCTGCCCTCTTGCTGGGCAGGCCGGCAGTGTCAACCCTTCGGGCTGGGAGGCGTGAGGACAGGACAGGGATGGGATGGGCCTTGGACGGGTATTTGACCACTGTTGCCCCCGGGGCAAAGCAAATGATTTGCTTCTCAGAGGCTTCAAAGGGAGGCAATTACTTTTAAGTAACCGTATGAATAGATTGTCTTGCCAGGGAGCATTCTGAGAGGAAAACAGAGAATTGCTTTGAGGGAGACACCACACCTCATCCAAACATGTTTCACTAAACAAGCACAGAGCCTGTCTTTAATTGCACAACAAATGGAATAATGTAAAGATTATTAAAGGGATAGTATAGATAATATATAGATAATGAGAATTCTGTCATAATTTAGGCACGGTTTGTGTGGTGCATGGCCATTGAGAAAGAATTTAAGGAAACGATTCCCACAAAGTCAGTCACCACTGAGTTCCAGCACTGAGAGAGAGAGATTATTAGAGAGTCCTTTGAGGCCTACCTCACCTGCAGTGAGAGGACTATAGTGCTCAGTGGGCAAATAGAGATCACAGCAGCTGCCAGAGCTGTTAGCCAAAGCTCCCTACAGAGTGAAAGAAAAGAGGATGCAAGGCCTTTCAGTTCACTGCCACTTAGTAACAGCAGCCTTGTGGAAAGCTTGCAAAATGGGAAAGAGAAATCCCCATCCACCCTTAATATCTTTATTATATATGGGTGAGATAGCAAAAGTCAAAAGGAACAAAACAAGTGACTAAAATTTAGTGTTAGCGCTGTATATGTTAGCATGGGTTGACGTATGGATAGACAGGACACATTTATGAATGTCTCAGCAGGGTGAAATCTTTTAGAATGCAGATATCAGCATAAAGGGTCAGACATGGCAGATGCTGTGTGGAAAAACTTTAGAAATGCTCACGGACAAAGGAAGTTTGTGGTGTGAGAACAGCCTGACAAGCTGCCTCAGCATTACTCACAGGAACTAATTAAATTTGTTTGGAATTAAAGGTGGTAATTAAGTTCGTTCAGAATAAAAATGACCTGATTCAAAAGAAAAAAACAGAGGCATTACACGCTTAACTACAAGTATAAACATGACTTCTTGTTAAATTAAATGCAGCAGCAGCTTTCACGCACTAGATTGCTTTTTAGATGTAGTGTCAAGTCAACTTTTAAAAACACATAATGGTACACCTGCGTTCTGTTTTATTTGTGGCGCTGCATCTAACTTTTTCTAATGCAAGAATGGGTTTGGTTCGAACAGCCCCTAAGGCAGTATGCTAACTGAAATGCAGCGTCATAAGTGGATGCTCTGAACCCAATCTCGTGACAGTTTTTAATAATAGAATAAGATGGCGAAATTGTATTAGTTGTCTCGGACTTTAACTCCAAATAAACGAACCAGAAAGTCGAACCCCTTACACAAACCCTAAACCTAACAGTGATTTTAATAGAAACTAGCATTTGTGTAGCATGGAAGAAAGAAAAAATCTTATGATTTCGCCATGTCAAACGGAGTAATACAAGAATATGTTGGATTATCTATAATGGCAGCAACTGTGTTAACTGCGTTATACAAATAGTGCTCCTCACACGAAGCATACAGGAGACTGGACTGAGTATTGATTTTAGTAGAGTTGGCTTGAAGCATGTTGCTAAGCTAACACTGTGATACTCAAATACGGAGTAAATTAAATTGGTTTTAATTTGATGGGACTTTTTTATCTATACTTTTTTGGTATTGAAGAATATGTTCAATCAACATCTCTTAAAATTCTCTCATTTTGTCCTCCATCTTGGGTGGATTTTCTCCAAAGAGCTGAGCACAAAACCTTGCAGGATTGCCTTCTTTGCAAAGTATACACACTTTTACAGTTAATCTGTAAATATACAAGATTGTATAAAATCGCACAGTGAATTTGTTGACGGTAAGTGAGAAGTTCTGAAACTGGTCTGTGCTTACTGAAATTTGAAGCAGTGTGCCCCCAGTGGCCAAAGCTGAAAGTTTTGTTGAACGTATGGGCATTTGCAAACTCCAGTTTCCGGTTAAAATGACCACAGGGTGGCATTAAAGGTAGTTGTTTTGTAGTTGTAAACGATGTGAGACAGTCAATAGGAATACACATTTTATTAACGCCACCCCCAAACCCAAACCCCAGCCCTAAACCTAACCGTCATTGGAGTACAAATTTAATTGTAGATAAAAATGCAACCTCCGAATCGCACTTCCTACCTTTTGGAACAGTCTTAACGTCTGGAACGCACCAATGATGATTTACAATGCTGCCTTTTGAGGCCCTTCACTATATTTTAGAACAGAGTCTTTTTAGAGTTTCTTTAACCATGTGCATGCTTGTTATATAGAACAATATTTTCCTTTTTGTTATTTACTGTAGCAGTACACAGTAACACAACTCACCGGCCTAATAGATGGTCGTGTGAAAGGAGTGAATCAGCTGTCTAATCTCTTAATCAACTCCTTATAGCCACTGCTAATTATACCCAACTCTTGATAACAGACATCACAAGAGCCTTTGAAATGCAACAAGTCAATTACCTGTAAGGTGGATTAATGTAAGCTTACTGGCCCTGTGATATTCCTTTCGGCCATCCCCTCCCTCTCCACCCCATTCTCCACACACAGCAAGACACATATCCCTTTAAGGCATTACCCACGCATTTAATTTACATCGCCCTGCAGACAATTATCACTCTCAGAAAAGTACAATTGTGTTTTCTACCTCATTAAGCAATAGAGCAACAAAGCACCTAGTTACCTCTTCCCCTTTCTCTACTTTCCTACCCTTTTTTTCCCGCAAAGTTTCTGTCCAAGAGTCAAACCTTCTGTCAAACGAGTAAGACTTTCTTTCTACTTTCTACTTTCTTTCTTTCTGGAACAACATAATGTTGGTAAGTATATAATGACAAATTTTTTGGGCAATTCATACCTTTAAGTCCAAATCTTAAGAAAACTAAGCTTTCCCTTACAAAAACTGAGATTTCATGGCAAATTTGGAGCAAACTTGCCGCAAATTCACCACCGATATTTTTCCCATGCAAATGAGCTTTGCAGAAAATTGTCCATTGTTGCCAAAGGTTTGCCGGAGGTTCACCACTACCAGCGCAGAGTTGCAATCTTCGGGCAAACATTTGGGGCGTATCAAAAGCTCATTTGCATGTGAAAATAACGAGCGGCAAATTAGCTGCAAGTTTGTGGCTTGTTTAGGTTTTTTAAGGGTCAGGCTGTGGTTTAAGCAACAAAACAAATAAAGGCTGATGTTTTATACTATACTTTTACTATATCTTGAATTAGCTTCTATCTCACCTGAATCAGAAATCAAACTGTTGGCTAAAAGAAATGAAAAAACTGGACCAGGATCAGTGTCAACACTGTGAAACAGGCATTTGCCCAGAGACAGCAGCTCCGACCTCCTGCCTCGTGTCCTGTGAACATTGTTAAAAGCTCAGCGCTTCCTCTCTATTCTCATTGAGAAAGACCAAAGAGTGTTTATTCAAAGAGTCATTTCAACCCACCGGCCCCCTGGTGCCTGACTTTTTCATGGTAAAACTTTCAAATTGTAATCTCAGGAGAACCAAGCACACATATTTGTTCATGCCTGACCTCCCTCATAATCAAATGACACCAGATGGTAAGCTGAAGGATATGCCAGAGGACCTATACAAATAAAAATGTAATTATAAGAATACTGAAAAGTATGAAATACATTTTATGAGACTCTAAATATACTTAAGCCTTAAGAATTGCCCCAATGCAGTTTGTGTAAACATTTATAATGAAAGATGCAGCTCTCTGGAATACTTGATACTTATTGGTCAATTGCGGCATTCGGCTTTCAAATAATTTTGTATAATGACTATTTAACTGTATAGTTGAATTGTCCCACCAACATGATCACACAGGAAATCGTAATGCAGCTTTTCTTTGCATCACTTGAAAGTGTTCAAACGTGAACACTTTCCCTCTAGCACTAACAACCTCAGAGAAACGGGTTCTGGTCATGTGGGAACCAGAAAATAATCACTCACATAAACAATGGTGAATCGAAGTTGCGTTTTGCACTAAAATTACCTTTCTACTCCATTAACGGTTAGGTTTAGGGTTGGAGTTTGGGTTAGGAGGTAATAAAATATGCATTCCTGTTGACTGTTTTTCATTATTTAACTAAAAATACAGCTTGCTTTTGGTGCCACTCTGTGGACATTTCACCTGTAAACTGGGCCTCATACTTGCCCATATGTATAACAACACTTCCAGCTTTGGCCACTGGGGGCAGTAATTTGAATGTGGCAAACAGACCGATCTCATCAGCAAAACTTTAGACCTACTGTCGCCATATTCTCTGTATTATCAGCCTGGCCCCACAGGTGACCAATTTCTAATACATTTGTATTAGTTTCATATTGTATTTTTTTTGCTGTACAGCACTTTGGGTCAATATAAACTTGAATTGATTTGACTTGACTATCATATCACTCTGCAGATTTTATTTCCACATAATAAAATAATAAAACTCAAATTAATATAATTTATATCCATTTGTACAGTCAACCGTCATTATCGCAAAATAAACCCTACACTATTAGAAGAAAAGGTTCCATATATGACCCAAAAGGGTTCTATTCTTCACTTCATATTTGGAACCCGAAAATGGTTCTACATAGAACCCTTTTAAAGATTCTTTGAGCCAGGTGGAAAGGTTCTATATAGAATCATTTAGGAGTTTCCAACATGCAACTGTTAGTTTTCGTTTTTGTTTAGTTTTTACATTTATTTTTTTGTTTTATAACCAGAAGAAAGTTTAATGGATATCCGAATTTAATAGTTTATATACTATATCACTAAGAAAGTGAAATAACCATAAAAAAGACATTTAAGTATTATTAAGTAAAGCATTTTTAATAGTTTTATTTACAACAAACAAGAAATAATTTACACAATTCATAATGCAATCCAAAACTTCACTCCAGGCATCTCCATGTCATTCACGTGCACTCTCTGAGGGGTCTGGATACCATATGTAAGATCTGGGCCTCGTTTCCCAAAATCGTTGTAAGCCTAAGTAGATCATAGAATCCATTTTACGATTTATCTTTGCGGCCCATTTCCCAAAAACATCATAACTTAAGTAGTACTTGAAAATGCTCATAAATTAAGGAGTGCTCTGGAGTAATCGTACAGCGCTAAGTACATCGTAAGGACACAGATGTTTCCAGACACCTGCTGGACAAACGTGAAATTACGCCCGATACAATTTTAATACCTTTATGCTCATTTAATATCAGTATATATATATACATTATATTTTATTTTTATTTTTAACCGACAAGGCTAATAATTATAATAACAATAGTACATGCAGAAAATGGTTAGTCAGTATTGGATGAACAGATAAATTAAGTAAACAAATAAAGTTATTTGTGGACTAGTTGGAAACAACAAAGTGGTTGCAGAGAACTGTAAAAACTACAATCAGAGAGAGAAGGAAAAAAGTCAATAACTTGCTGCCGTGGATGAAAATAGTCCATACATTATATTGGCTCCTCATCCTCATCTTCTCGTCCTCTCTGATTCCTAATGGCATTCTCGCCCGCACAATGCATTGTGTAGTACCACACATGTTGTGTAGAATTGCTGTTACCCTTATCACTTTTGGGATTAAAGAGCAGATCTAGAGTGGTGGTGGTGTAGTGGGCTAAAGCACATAACTGTTAAGCAGAAGGTTGTTGGTTCAAGCCCCACAGTCACCACCATTGTGTCCTTGAGCAAGGCACTTAACTCCAGGTTGCTCCAGGGGGATTGTCCTTGTAATAAGGGCTCTGTAAGTTGCTTTGGATAAAAGCATCTGCCAAATGTAAATGTATCTCCATTTGATTGATGAAAATCCCTAAAGCGCAGCTTCCACGCGTCTCCTTATTTTGCGCTCCACAATAACAAGGTGAACCTCGTTATATTCAATTAATGCTTGTTGTCATTAGCAGGACCACACTATGGGTCTCCGCTGTATTCATTGATCCTGAAAGCTTTAAAATAGGCTTACAGAGCAATTTTTTAAAATGAAAGATTAAATGCACATCTGATGAACGAAGAAGTGATTATGTAAAAGAATATATCGTTCTGCACAAAACGATTGCAAAACAAAATTCAAGTATGTGGTAAATTAAGTTATAATATTTTTATATATTTCCATCGCGGTAAATTACAAATTTTTTTAAAGTTATGCACAAATATAATGAAGTTGTAGTGATGAGCCAACATGCAACACGATCACATTTCCATCACTTCCTGTCTTGAATAGAGCTTGATTAATGTCTATATATCAGTGCTTAATTCAATGCTGTGATGCACTCCTGGAAACTTCTTTTGTTTTTCCCATGTTTTCTAGATGCAAGAAAATTCAATTATAACCTGGTATGAGGATTACAAGTCCATTTTTTGCATCTTTTGTTGAACTATGATTCAAGAATAGACTGTACCATAGACTGTATATTAATACTAAGATGAACATGTCATCTAAAATAATATAATTTCAAATAGAAAGATCATTGTATCTGATCATCTGTCATTTATCCTTTTCTATTCAAACCCAAAGCTGTAGATGTACATTTTAAAAGTTTAATTTTCAGCAGTATGAAATGCAAATGCAAAAGTAATATAGTGTAGTGTTCAAAACTATTTATAAACAAAACTTTTAATAATGCAATTGATGCATACACATACATATATATTGTACATACATACTCACATTAAGCAATTGTCAGCCTAAAGAAGCCTTTTGTGCAAAAAGTGTTCTATTTCAGTACATCTTTGTAAATAGGGTTCTATATGGAACCCATAGGGTTCCATATAGAACCACAAAGAAAATATTTTCTAAGAGTGTAC